>NC_052334.1:28829017-29151517 GCF_016432855.1 Salvelinus namaycush | reverse complement strand
AAAGACAGTTGCTGCTTACAATACTGCCATCGTCGTCAACGCAGAGGCAGAGGTATGTGTAGCCCATGTATCTAATGCGGTCAGGCCAAATAGAGTACGGCATACACTTTTACAGCATCAGATACTGTACATGGGCTACATACTATACACTGTAGTAAGACAGAGGGGCGCGGTTTCGCTCACTCGGATGCTGAGATACAGTCGTTTCAGCCACTTGCGAATTTGAGGAAAGTTGACAGGTCCACAGTGCGCTGTTCAGACGCTGGAATTTTTTGGGATGAACGTGCTAAGGTAACCTACTTTTTGAAGTGATTTGTTTCACAATCAGATGACAACATCATGACTGGTTGTGTTCATGGCACATTATTAAAAGCTAATACATTTCTGCAGTTAAATTACATGTCTTTACTATAAACCCATTTAAAAACATTTAAAAAGGTGCACAACAGCCTGCACACAGACAGAACAGAGCTATAGGGATGTTGGACCATATATTAAAACATTCAGAGATCACCAAAGCAGAGGCTTGTGCTAAACTTTAAATGTTAATGTGAAATGGTACTACAGTCAGGCAGGTTCGAGGCAGGTTCAAGGCAGGTTTGAAGCAGGTTCAAGGCAGGTTCAATAAAGGGAGGTTCAATCTTTACCCATGGTTTCTCTCACACCACTCCACTCTCCTTGACTGCTAAGTGGCGTTTCCTTTTCCCTGCATAGTGGACTGGGAAATGGTGTCACTGGATCATTGGTCCCCTCTGCCTTCTATGATGATTTCTTATTGCCTCTCTTCCCAACACCTGCAGCTCTGTCAACTGATAGAATTAAGGCACATCAGCAGTAACTAAGCAACGGTGGGACACCCACGCTGTTAACTGATTGGCTGCTGTGAGTTCAGGCTATATGCGTAGCTTATGAAATTATGTTAGAAGCAGGCAGACGCCCCAGGAAAATGCTTTGAAGAGAACAAATGGATAACCATATCCGCGTTGGTGATATGGTTTTAACACAACAGAGGCAGTTACTGTACAATCTGTTACTAGGGTCTGGAAGAGATATTACACAGACATCCTGTAAAGGGCTTAGTAAAGAGAATTTTGATAAAAGGTTACCAGATGCACCCTCAACTCATTTAGCAGAAACACATGTATCAGATGTATCAGAGATGGTTACCTAACATACTCTGATTGAACCGTGCATAACACATAAACACACATTTCCCCAATGGTTACAAATCAAATCTACAATGCATTCGTAAAGTATTCAGACCACTTGACCTGTTCCACATTTTGTTTTGTCCAGTCTTATTCGAAAATGTATTAAATCTTTTTTCCCCTCAACAATCTACACACAATACCCCATAATGACAAAGCAAAAACAGTTTTTTTAGACATTTTTGCAAATGTATTAAAAAAAAACTGAAATATCACATTTACAAAAGTATTCAGACCCTTTACTCTGTACTTTGTTGAAGCACCTTTGGCAGCGATTACAGCCTCGAGCATTCTTGTGTATGACGTTACAAGCTTGGCACACAGCTATTTTCAGGTCTCTTTCATCAGACCAAAGAATCTTGTTTCTCATGGTCTGAGAGTCTTTAGGTGCCTTTTGGCAAAGTCCAAGCGGGCTGTCATGTGCCTTTTACTGAAGAGTGGCATCCGTCTGGCCAGTCTACCATAAAGGCCTGATTGGTGGAGTGCTGCAGAGATGGTTGTCCTTCTGAAAGGACTGCTCATCTCCACAAAGAACTCTGGAGCTTTGTCATAGTGACCATCGGTTTCTTGGTCACCTCCCTGACCAAGGCCCTTCTCCCCCGATTGCTCAGTTTACTGCAGAAGTGTTTTGGTACCCTTCCCCAGATCTGTGCCTCGACATAATCCTTTCTCAGAGCGCTACGGAGAATTCCTTCAACCTCATGACTTGGTTTTTGCTCTGACATGCACTGTCAACTGTGGGACCTTATATAGACAGATGTGTGTGTGTGCCTTTCCAAATCCCATCCAATTAATTGAATTCACTACAGGTGGACTCCAATCAAGTTGTAGAAATATCTCAAGGATGATCAATGGAAACAGGATGCACCTGAGCTCAATATAGAGTCTCATAGCAAAGGGTCTGAATAATTATGTAAATAAGGTATTTCTGTTTTTTATTTTTAGTATATTAGCAAACATTTCTAAAAACCTGTTTCCACTTTATCATTGTGGGGTTTTTGTCATTATTTATCATTATGAGAAAAAAAATATTTAATCAATTTTAGAATAAGGCTGTAACGTAACAAAATGTGGGAAAAGTAAAGGGGTCTGAATACTTTCCGAATGCACTGTATATAAAATGTTCCATCCATTTGAGCAGCAGCAGGAAAATGTGTGAGCTGTGTGAGCTGTGAGCTGTGACCCTCTCCTCCAGGCTGTCTGGGGAATAGATGCATAGGCACTTTATTGATTGTCTGGAGGTATTTACAGGCTGGATTGGCATTTACAATCCTGTTGGAAAAGGATTCATATTTGTGGCATAGAAAGGTATAGGACCACTATAGAATAATCAGATATTTTTTTACTCATTTCTGTTAAATAAATGAGAAACTTTACATACTTTCTTCATTTAAAAAAGTATCTGCTTACCACATAACACATTTTCAATGCTCTTTTCATTCTAAATATTATAGCTTTAGTCTTATTACATTACTATAAGGACATTGGAAATAATACAGATTATATGTTTAGGAATATTAACTTTTAACCAATATGAATACTTACTTAGCTTTCTTAGTATTGAATTACAGAGATGCAAAGCATAAAACATCCCTTTCCTGCAGTCTAATGACAAAATCGCCCTCTTGTAGGCTCATGGGTGGAATGTTGTTAATATTTTTCATAATTTCATAATTAATAAAAGTTCGTTTTTTTTACTCCGAAAATTCTGTGTTTCTATGTCAAACGTTTTTTGTTATATTTCAGTCTTCTCTTATGTATATAAAGTGCAATATTGGGATACAAACTTAAAATTCAATACATTTAAACTCTATATCTGACATGGTACAGATGTCTTCTTCTTTTAAGCCCATAACCATGTGATTGAGGTGGATACCTTTGTTCAAAGTAGATTTTTTTTTAACTACCAAGAAACACTTTGTGTGACCCTGTTCATGTTTACAGTCTGTTTAACATAATTTATGGTGTTTGTGTGCACTTGCAGAAAGTTCAATTTCATAGGACTCTTTTTTTGGGGTCCTCGCGCTTGGTTATTATCCCCACTAGAGGGCAGCAATGGATAAGTGAAATTCCGAAGTTTCCAGAAGGGATGTGAAAGAACAATGGGATGTGAAAGAGCAATGGGGGAATTTGGAAGAACTGAATCTAACATTTCTATCATCTGAGAATTTATGGTTTACATTGATAATTGATGATTATGATTACATCACATGCAATGCTTTCTGGTGTCCTCTGCAAATGACGGTGCTATAGAAATTAAACTATGATTTACAGCCTTTCGGTGTATCATGTAGCAGTAAGAACGGAAAAATACAACATCTTGGCTGTGTTGTCCTTAATGACCAAGTCCCTAAATTAGAATCATGACACATAAAGCCTCAGTCTTTGTGATCTCTATAAAAGCTCACAGTGATCTGGGGGTGTAGGGGTTAACAGGATGAGGAGGCAGCACCCACTGAGTTAATGCTCCATTCCAACGTCTCGTAATATCATAACTACCAGCATACAACTGGGAAAAATCCATGTGAATGCCCCTCAAACTGGTAATTACTAGTGGGGAAACTCGTCTATCATCCCATTTGTCAACAAAAAAGACAGCAAGCATGGCGGTAACTTCATCAATTATTGTTGTTTATAGTAAGAACAAAATACAAATTGTAAATGCAAAATGTATTCTGTTCATCTTCCTTTTGATTAGAAGTGAAAACAGCTCTGGATATAGGCTACTTTTTATGGGCAAAAAAATTGAAAATGATCACAAGCCCTCTAATGACCTCCATGTTTGATGGTATTTTCCTGTTCGAAACATGAATGCACCCAACTCGTATTTAAGACTTCACAACTGGTAATTACCAACTTCCCACTTGGTTATAAACGCAGCATGAGTTACACTGACGTTTGGCCTGAGTCTTCTTATTTCGACAGCAGGCAGCTCCTCCCCCTGGAGTGGCGGGAAATCGTGGTAAGAGGGAGAGGGGGGACTGCAGTAGCTGAACCTAATAAGGAGCTTATCTACTACTCTCTACCTGCTGCAATCGGGTTGCCCTGGCAACATGCCAAATGCAGCACTTAGGAGGAAGGGGAAGAAAAAGAGAGAAATAATACTATAGCCCCAGCCCCACACCCTCCCTGTTTTGGCGTGAGACAGATAGAGATAAAACTCTTTCACAGCAGTAGGCCAGTGGGCGGGGACTAAAGCATGCATGAGTGGAGGGTCAGAACAAAGAGGGTAGCATAGAGCGCGCGCACACACACACACACACACACATAAACCGATCCCGAGGGTAGAAGCCAAATGATCTTAACCCTAATCAACCCTCAAAATAACTGCCCAAGTCTGTCTATTCATCCATTCTCTTTGTTCTATCTAGTATCTAGGCAGGATAATTAGTCTACACCTCTTGCTCGTCCCCAATACGGGGCGGCAGGTAGCTTAGTGGTTAGAGCGTTGGGCCAGTAACCGAAAGGTTGCTAGATCGAACATTTAACACACTGTTCCTAGGCCGTCATTGTAAATAAGAATTTGTTCTTAACTGACTTGCCTAGTTTTAAAAAATACACCCACATATATACATACGCACACCTTTTCCTTGTTTATATAGGCATGTTATAACACCTCACTTTCACACCTCAAATTCACTTTCTGAGAGAGGACATTCTAGTCTAGAGATACCACCAGAGTCAGCAGAGAGAGACTACAGTCCAGACGTTCCCTATCACTTCCTGCCTCCGAGGGGCCCTATACAAAAACAGGAAGTGTGAACTGCCTCTGTGTTTCCACTTCCAAGGGCTAAAACCACATTTCTACAGCACTACACACATGCAGCCGCTGTCAGAGGTGGCACCACAGGCCCCAGAGTGGTCTGGCAGCTAAAATAGTTCAGGTTTAATCTGGGCTATGATGGGACCAGAGTTTTTCTAATCAAGTCACATGTTGTTGTTTTTTACTCCTGGCCTTTGGTATTTAGTATTTTATTAGGATCCAAGGCAGCGGCAACTCTTCCTGGGATCCAAACAGGAAACAAAACACAACAAATTAAATACATCATATACATAACACTACATAATACAATACATGATACACTACATAATACAATAGAAAATATAAAAAAATGTCTGTGCCGTAAGGTGTTCTTATATCTGTTTTTTATCTGCTTGAGTCCGAGTCCAAGTCCGAGTCACCAAAGGTCAAGTCACGAGTCCCTATGGCTGAAGTCCGAGTCCTGGTCCAAATGCTCAAGTCTGAGTCACTGGATACTCATTAACTCAAAGTTATTTACCCAGTCAGATATAGCATAATGGCAAGAGGAATTTAGTCAATAAATTGTTTGCTATCCTTTTTCTGTGCCACCAAATGTTTGCGAAAAGGCTACTAGTAATGTAACCATGGCCACATTCTTGAACGTTGCAGATAGAAACCCCATGAATAGAGCCCCATGAATAGAATGTTATTCCTTATTCAACATGTCAGAAAGGTATGCATATTTCTATTTTAACGTTCCAAAACCGTGTGTCCTGCTGAACATACCCCACGTTGTTAGCTATAGTTAGCTAATGAGGTAACATGACTGAACAAGGTGTTGCCTAAACAAATGGTGAATGGTCTGGTCCACAAGTCTGCGATATGCTTTACGAATGTAAAATATGGCCTGCCAATGCACGTACGGGCCATGTCTTTGAACGGTAGCCTAAGGGCTAGAATCAAGCCGTTTTCTTTGAGGAAAAGAGGGAGATTTGGCTACTTGGCTACAGATCTGCTATGGGCCAGTAACCGAAAGGTAGCTGGTTCGAATCCTCGAGCCAGCAAGGTCGAAAAATCTATAGCTCTACCCTTGCAATTAACAACAACTGCTCCATGTGGGTGCCTATAATGTAAATTAAGGCAGCCCCCCACACATCATTGATTCTGATGTATTCAGTTGTGCAACTGACTAGTTATCATCCTTTCCTTATGAAAAGCAGTGGGAAACGTGGGAGGGTTGAGCAAGTCTACAAATTCGAAGATAGCCTACACATGGGAGATAAAAACATAGCTAGACTGTTCTTTTACTATTAAAAAAAAAAAAACGAATAAATTCAAAGCTTCTATTGTTTTTAATTTCGTAAAGCAACTAGTATTTCTTTACCAGGCAAAGGGTAGCTAACTAGAAGGCTGGCGGTGAACCAAAAGAGTCGCCTGTGCGATGTGTAGGTTATAATCAGAGGCGGAGCCAGAGCAGAGCCTGTCTGCCTGCCTGCCCACTCTCATCGCTTGCTCCCCCGCAGCTCACCAGCTGATGTAGGCTGTGTTTGCCAGGTGTGGCTGTCCTTTCCACTGCTGAACAGAACTGCGCTGTGCATCTGTGCTGCTAATATTAATTGTGCTTATCAGTGAAAAGCTCTCAATCTCTCCAAAAACTCTTGTCCAGTCCACTTATTAGTCAGATTTTAGTCACAAACATAATTTTGTCTCGTCTCATTTTAGTCAACTGAAAGAAAAAAATATTTTAGTTTAGTTACAGTTTTTTCTGGGTCTGTTTATTCAGTTATAGTCTCAGCAATAGAGAACGCGTCTTCAGCTTTTTGCGTTGTGCCCAGCCTGCACGACCTGCGATTTCCATGAATCTGATTGGTCAAGACATGCACACAGCCTGTAGCAGCACTCCAACATGAAGAAAAGAGAAATTGTGAGACAAATCGGTGGAAAAAAACGGCCCTGGCTGCTGTTGGGAAAAAAGAGTTGTGACTGTTGTGCACTGAGGCAGGACAGACAGAGACTGGGAATGGTGGTCAGAGGAGAGCACAACAGTCTACAGGCTTTACTTTCAAATCTGGTATCTGACATGAGCTCACTCACTTGTTATCTCTCTCTCTGTTCTCCCACTTCTTTATCTAGTCTGTCAGTCTGTCTCTTTCTTCCCCCCCTTCTCTCTCTTTCTCTATCAGTGTGGAATTAGCTATTGCGTGCATGCTGGTGGTGGGGGGAGAGAGAGACTGATTAGTTCTGATTAGGTCTGGCTGTTGCTTCATTAGGGACAAAGAACAGGGGGACCAAAAAGAGCCTATGTGACAACTAAGGGGTACGCAGGGGGTTAAATGGGGGTGGGGGAGGGGTTCATTCCCCTCTGAGGAGCTCGAGGGTGTAGAGGGGGAAGGAAGATCTTCAATGGGACGAAATTCAAAAGATGCAGCAAGTTTCCTACTCCCGACTACAACTGAAGCAATTTTATTCTGTGAAGCGCTGCGGAGCTGAACAAAGAAACATCTGCTTACTGACAAAGCATTCAGACACATCAACGGCTCTCCACTGAGATGCTTCAGATTGGTTTAAAAACTAGCAACAGGTTAAAGTGGCACTTCAGTCTCATTTTCACCTCATTTATCACATGCTTTACTTAATTGTTTAATCAAAACTTAATCTCAATAGATGGTCCAGGTATGACATGAAAATGACATGGCACAAGTGGGGGGATGTGCCTTTTCCTCTTTTGTCCTCTATTGTTCTTGCAGGGAAGGGAGGTGCCTGATGACATCACATCAGTCCAACTCCATGAACGGCCTACTCCTTGAAGTTTGCAGTTGTGTCTAAAAAACTGCATTTTGCTCCAAACATATTTTTGTGTACATCACTGTATGTACAGTATACTTGGGGTATTATTTTTCAACAAGAAAAGTTTAAAAAAATTGCTGGAGTACGTCTTTAACAATTAAGGAAATATATAGAATAAAACATGAGTTAGGTCTGATTTATGGTAGACATTGTAGGAGAAAAAAATAACTATTTAATTGTTGTCATATAAACTCAGCAAAAAAAGAAACGTTCCTTTCTCAGGACCCTCTATTTCAAAGATAATTCGTAAAAATCCAAATAACTTCACAGATCTTCATTGTAAAGGGTTTAAACACTGTTTCCCATGCTTGTTCAATGAACCATAAACAATTAATGAACATGCACCTGTGGAACGATCGTTAAGACACTAACAGCTTATAGACGGTAGGCAATTAAGGTACAGTTATGAAAACTTAGGACACTAAAGAGGCCTTTCTACTGACTCTGAAAAACACCAAAAGAAAGATGCCCAGGGTCCTTGCTCATCTGCGTGAACGTGCCTTAGGCATACTGCAAGGAGGCATGAGGAATGCAGATGTGGCAAGGGCAATAAATTGCAATATGTGTACGTACTGTGAGACGCCTAAAACAGTGCTACAGGGAGACAGGACGGACAGCTGATCGTCCTCGCAGTGGCAGACCACGTGTAACAACACCTGCACAGGATCGGTACATCCGAACATCACACCTGCGGGACAGGTACAGGATGGCAACAACAACAACTGCCCGAGTTACACCAGGAACGCACAATCCCTCCATCAGTGCTCAGACTGAGAGATAGGCTGAGAGAGGCTGGACTGAGGGCTTATAGGCCTGTTTTAAGGCAGGTCCTCACCAGACATCACCAGCATCAACATCGCCTATGGGCACAAACCCACCGTCGCTGGACCAGACAGGACTGGCAAAAGGTGCTCTTCACTGACGAGTCGCAGTTTTGTCTCACCAGGGGTGATGGTCGGATTCCCGTTTATCGTCGAAGGAATGAGCATTACACTGAGGCCTGTACTCTGGAGCGGGATCGAGGTGGAGGGTCCGTCATGGTCTGGGGCGGTGTGTCACAGCATCATCAGACTGAGCTTGTTGTCATTGCAGGCAATCTCAACACTATGCGTTACAGGGAAGACATCCTCCTCCCTCATGTGGTACTCTTCTTGCAGGCTCATCCTGACATGACCCTCCAGCATGATAATGCCACCAGCCGTACTGCTCGTTCTGTGAGTGATTTTCTGCAAGACAGGAATGTCAGTGTTCTGCCATGGCCAGCGAAGAGCCCGGATCTCAATCCCATTGAGCACGTCTGGGACCTGTTGGATCAGAGGGTGAGGGCTAGGGCCATTCCCCCCGGAAAGGTCCAGGAACTTGCAGGTGCCTTGGTGGAAGAGTGGGGTAACATCTCACAGCAAGAACTGGCAAATCTGGTGCAGTCCATGAGGAGGAGATGCACTGCAGTACTTAATGCAGCTGGTGGCCACACCAGATACTGACAGTTACTTTTGATTTTGACCCCCCCTTTGTTCAGGGACACATTTAATTTCTGTTAGTTACATGTCTGTGGAACTTGTTCAGTTTATGTCTCAGTTGTTGAATCTTGTTATGTTCATACAAATTTTACACATGTTAAGTTTGCTGAAAATAAACGCAGTTGACAGTGAGTTGACAGTAAGAGCATCATGTACAAAGGTGCTTGTTTAAAAATCAAAACAGGTTTAAACTCTATTTTGCAAGTTTTGTTCCAATAAATGGTATGGGAGTACAAGGTTTCTTTCGGTTTCAAAATAAAAACCACAGCCCTAGAGATCAATCTTAGTATTCATAGTTCCCTCACACATGCACAAGAACACACTACACACCCTCTCACACATTCTGTATGCAACGTTGCCAGGGTGAGGGTAATAGACCAGCTGTCCAAGCTGAGGCCCCGTTCCCCCTCTTGTAGCCCTGATCAACCATTCAGCTCCATGGCTAGCCTACATCACAAGTTCTAAACCTACTCTCACGTCACTGCTAGGACAACCTACAGTAGACCTACTCCTCTGACACCTGCATGCTTCCAACAACACTACTGACTATCATATTGTGTTTACATTCATCTACATTTTTCCCAATACCACACCTTGCCCTTTGAATATGGAACTGGGATGAAATTTGATCCCTGTGGCCCTGTCTTGACTACAACTTTCTGGTAGCCCTCAGATTGGTTCAGAGTGGATCTGTGTTCTACCAGTCCCTGGCTAGGTAGTGGTACACTCGCTGTCCAGGTCTGGGGACCTTTTGACAGGATCTTTATTCTCAGCACTGTCTGGGCACAGATGGCTATGTTGTTAGGATTATCTCCAGATTAAACAAACAAGCTGAGAGGACAGGACTTCCACTTCATAGTATCAACTCCTTCCTAATATTGAGTTACACCCTCTTTTGTCCTTAGAACAGCCTTAATTTGTCAGGGCATGGAATCTACAAGGTGTAGAAAGTGTTCCACAGGTATGCTGGCCCATGTTGACTCCAATGCTTCCCACAGTTATATCAAGTTGGCTGGATGTCCTTTGGGTGGTGGACCAAGCATCAGCTGTCAGAGCAGCTTACCGATCACTGTACCTGTACACAGCCCATCTGTAAATAGCACACCCAACTACCTCATTCCCAAATTGTAATTATTTCACCTATATGGCCTATTTATTGCCTTACCTCCCTAATCTTACTACATTTGCACACACTGTACATAGATCTTTCTATTGTATTATTGACTGTACGTTTGTTTATCCCATGTGTAACTCTGTGTTGTTGTTTTTGTCGCACTGCTTTGCTTTATCTTGGCCAGGTCGCAGTATATACAGTATATACATCTGGGATGAGTAGTGCAAGATATGTAAACATCATTATTAAAGTGGCATTTTTGATACACACGGGAAACTGTTGAGCGTGAAAAAACATCAGTGTTGCAGTTCTTGACACACTTTAAACAAATCAAATATGACGACCAGGTCAATCCAGCTATGATCCCTTATTGATGTCACCTGTTAAATCCACAGCAGCATTGCAGTTCTTGACACACTCAAACTGGTGCACCTGGTACCTACTACATACCCCGTTCAAAGGCACTTCAATTTTTTGTCTATTCATCCTCTGAATGGCACACATACACAATCTCATGCCTCAAAGCTTAAAAATCATTATTTAACCTTTCTCCTCCCCTTCATCTAAACTGATTGAAGTGGATTAAACAGGTGACATCAATAAGGGATCATAGCTTTCACCTGGATTCACCTGGTCAGTCTATGTCATGGAAAGAGCAGGTGTCCTTAATGTTTTGTACACTCAATGTATATCAGAGAGGACTTGAGTAACAGAAATGTGGACCTGAGGGAAGGGCTGGAGATTAGGAAGAACCTGTTTGTGAGAGAAAGATAAAGGCACTGGAGACAGGGAGATGGTGTGTTTGTGTGTGTGTGTACCACTGCAGCCCCATGGCCTCATTAGGATCAGATGGACAGTGACTGCCAGGGGCCAGACAGAGTTCCAGTGACACAACCAGGATGGAATGTTGTTCAGTGGGCAGAGAGAGAGAGAAATGGAGGACTGCAATCAGGAAGTTTGTGTGTGTGTGTGTGTGTGTGTGCATGCGCATGTAAGTGCAGCCATGTAAAACAGGCACAATCTCCTCTCCTCTCTCCCTTGACTGCTATCTCAGTCACTTTAAAATAGAATAAGGGAAGGTTGTGTGCTGAAAATGTTTGATGTTGAGTAATACAGAAATGAAAGTAGGTTCACCCAGCGATATTCTCTGCATCCTGCAGCTGAAATTCTGCTATTGTTTAAGCTATTTTACTGGAAAGGAACTGCAAAAACACAAAGTCCCAGAAGACCTCCAGTCTTACACTCAAAGTTGTCAGGCCCTGACCGTAGAGAGCTTTTTATGTCTCTATTTTGGTTTGGTCAGGGTGTGATTTGGGTGGGCATTCTATGTTCCTTTTTCTATGTTTTGTATTTATTTGTTTTGGCCGGGTATGGTTCTCAATCAGGGACAGCTGACTATCGTTGTCTCTGATTGGGAACCATACTTAGGTGGCGTTTTTCCACATGGTTTTTGTGGGTAGTTGTTTTCTGTTTAGTGTTTTCTGCACCTGACAGGACTGTTTCGGTTTCGTTATTCACTTTGTTATTTTTGTTTCAGTGTTCAGTTCAATAAAAGTCATGAACACTTACGACGCTGCGCTTTGGTCCGATTCTTCCTCATCAGACGACGACACCCGTTACAAAAGTAGACATAACGGGTGTTAGTGACATAAAACACTTCACTGTGACGCTAAATATAAGGACTGGACATGCGGATAAATGAATGTCAGATAATTGAAAAGCCGATTTTTGCTGTGGTCTTGGGACTGATAGGGTTAAAGCCTAATACGTTACTGAAGTGTGTTGCAATTGTCACACCGGCTTTTCTGGCGCCAGAAGTGCTTTATATTATTTGCATTACACACAGAGGGTAGCGTGTAGAACTATATTGTATATCATATAGGATTGTCTACTTCCCCAGAAAGCTATCCTGCAGTGTAGCGTACACACACTAATCTGGCTCTTCTGAGGATGTCGGTGCTACTCTCTCTGAGCTGGGATACTTTTGACCCATTGACAAAATAGCAGACACTCAGAAAAGCTTCATACAGGTGACTCTGTTCTCCAACTGTCTCCTAACTGATCCCAGCCCACTGCCACAGCCCTGATCCTCCTATTGAGCACAATTATCAAATTAACCACAATTATCCACTTAACCACACATAGCCAATTAACCACAGCCATTCAATCAGCCATTTAGCATCGCCAAGTCAGCCCTCCACTCATAGATTCCCTATTGTATTGTATGTGTGCCGCTTTGCTGAACTCTATTCTTGATCTATAAAGGCAACGTCAGCACAAGGTCCATGCGTTTGTGTACACTGGAATGAATGAGTAGATGGTGCTGACTAACAGTGTAGTGTCAGGAGAGGTGAAGGAGAACCAATCTGTAATAGTGACATATGAGGGTCACGTATTTGAGACATAGAGAATAGAAGTCCAGGAGTGGAGTAATATGGTGTAATGAGGATACTTGCTTTTCACAAGATGTTGGTGGCACCTTAAATGGGGGGGGGGGTGGGGCTTGTGGTAATGACTGGAGCCGAATGAGTGAAATGGTATCAAATACATCCCATTCTTTCCATTCCGGCCATTATTATGAGCCGTCCTCACTTCCGCAGCTTCCTGGGGTGGAAATAGACAATAGAGAGTGTACTGAGGGGAGGACCTATAAATCAGGAGATAGTTCCCTGTCAGCTAGCCGACCAAATCGTAAATTCTCCTTCTGCCCCACCCTGATCAGACATACACACTGGGGTCTGACCACCACTAGAGCTCACATACACACTGGGGTCTGAACACCACTAGAGCTCACATACACACTGGGGTCTGACCACCACTAGAGCTCACATACACACTGGGGTCTGACCACCACTAGAGCTCACATACACACTGGGGTCTGACCACCACTAGAGCTCACATACACACTGGGGTCTGATCACCACTAGAGCTCACATACACACTGGGGTCTGACCACCACTAGAGCTCACATACACACTGGGGTCTGAACACCACTAGAGCTCACATACACACTGGGGTCTGAACACCACTAGAGCTCACATACACACTGGGGTCTGACCACCACTAGAGCTCACATACACACTGGGGTCTGACCACCACTAGAGCTCACATACACACTGGGGTCTGAACACCACTAGAGCTCACATACACACTGGGGTCTGACCACCACTAGAGCTCACATACACACTGGGGTCTGACCACCACTAGAGCTCACATACACACTGGGGTCTGACCACCACTAGAGCTCACATACACACTGGGGTCTGACCACCACTAGAGCTCACATACACACTGGGGTCTGACCACCACTAGAGCTCACATACACACTGGGGTCTGACCACCACTAGAGCTCACATACACACTGGGGTCTGACCACCACTAGAGCTCACATATACACTGGGGTCTGACCACCACTAGATCTCACATACACACTGGGGTCTGACCACCACTAGAGCTCACATACACACTGGGGTCTGACCACCACTAGAACTCACATACACACTGGGGTCTGACCACCACTAGAGCTCACATACACACTGGTCTGAACACCACTAGAGCTCACATACACACTGATTCAGGATACACGGGCCTCCATGACACACACATGATATGCCCAAACAGACATACAGTATCAATGCCTTCACACCAGACACACGCGAGTGAACTGACACACATGCAGTTGGTAATGATAAAAAGAGATGGGTTGTAATGGGGATGACCGTAAAACACAGATGTGTGAGAATGAAACACATATGAGTGTTAAAAACCCACACCTCCAGAACATCTGTGTGGAAGATCCACACATCCAGACATTTCTTAACAGACAGTGTTTCACATGCATTTTCCCTCGTTATCGTTACTACTGTCACTGGGAAGTGCAGTACCATTTGGAAACCGATTCCAGTGACTGTTAATAAAGACAAACACACTGTGGGCTGTGTAGTTTGCATATTAGTTGCTTGATACATAACCGAAATTGCATAACCACTAAAGCAACGCACAACTGTGTTGTCAGAAACAACAGTGTGGTTTCTGTAGTAAAATATATTGCTTTCCCATAAAGTTTTGTAAGGATGATATAAGGATGAATGAGAGTATCCAACGTGTATAGACGGCACTGTTTTCACACGCTTGCAGTGCATTTCTCTGGATATACAGCCGACTGAACAGAAAACACACAGAGCAGGTTGCTCCTATCTGATCCAAGACCATGCTATCTGATCTCAGGATGCTTTGACTTGAGAACTATACACCCACATTACCACACACAACCTGCTGCTGATCACTATCACCGCAGTATCTCATAGTTTACTGTTAAATGATTACCCTTTCTTATGGTAAAGCACTATAACCTGTACAATCCAAACATGTAAGCCAGTTATTCACACACCACAGGAAGAGACACAATCTACTACTGGCATGGTCACAGATCTGTGTGTGCTTTATTCTGTGGCATGACAATTATAGTCAGGAGAGTTGGCTAAAGACTCACAACCATATGAAATAGAGAATTGCAGCAGCTCTATGCAATGCATTTCTAACTGAAGTGCTCTCAAACATTCTAACTTGTTGAGCAAGCCTTTAGAGAAAACATCCACAGCTGAATGGGGACAGAGACAGGATGCCCCTAGGGCTCGGATAGGGCTCAGTGAATGCAGGTTAACTACCAACCGTCAACAGTGGGACAAAGGGATGTGAGGTGCGACGGTTAAGGCTGACTGGTCTATCAACTGATAATCAAATCATCTTAATTCTCTAAATTCAGACATTCACTGAGCTCCTGTTCAGACAGGTTACTGACCTCACCAATGGCAGCCTGGGGTACTTCTTTCTCAACACTATAGGGTCAATTATTGCTTCAGAATTCTTTATGTGGGCCATAGTTATAGGCTAAATCAAGAATCAAAGCAACCTGCACCAGTGCAGAAGACTGTTCCACCTCTTACGCTAACTAGATCTAGGTGATAATTGGCCTTGGATGCATAGTTAAGTGCTTCTCAAGCACACAAGAACAGTACCAGCTGTGTAGGATGGCACGCGACTGCTAGCTACACTTTATGGGTGGAAGAACAAAAGACCAGGTGCCAACTGGGTCTTCACAAAACATACAAAAGCTGATTGGCCTTAAAGGTCCAATGCAGCCATTTTCATCTCAATATCAAATATATTCTGGGTAACCATTAAGTACCTTACTGTGATTGTTATCAATTGAAATTGCCAAAAATAAAAACAAAAATAGCTTCATAGCAAAGAGCAATTTCTCAAGCAAGAATTATGCTAGGACGGTCTGGGAGTGGAAAACTAGATGTTATTGGCAGGGAGGTTTGGAACACTCTTTCTTATTGGTCAATTAACACATTTTCCACCTGGTGATGTCATCAGGCAGGTCAAAGCTCCATCCCACCAAAACAGGCTGAAATGTCAGGCAGTCTTTTCAAACAGCTCTTACACTAAAAGGGCATTCTCATCATTTTAACAGTATTATTCCAAACTCATAGTGTAGAAATATACACTGAGTGTACAAAACATTAGGAACACCTTCCTAACATTGAGTTGCACCCCCTTTTGTCCTCAGAAACCTCAATTCTACAGGGCATGGATCCCACAAAGTGGCGAAAGCCCATGTTGATGCCAATGCTTCGCACAGTTGTGTCAAGTTGGCTGGATGTTCTTAGGGTAGCGGCCCATTAATACACACGGGAAACTATTGCGCGTGAAAACTCCAGCCGCATTGCAGTTCTTGACATTCAAACCAGGTGCACCTGGTTGGTACTTACTACCATACCCTGTTCAAAGGCACTTTGTCTTGCCCAGTCACCCTCTGAGTGGCACACACACAATCCATGTCTCAAGACTTAAAAATCCTTCTTTAGCGTATCTCCTCCCCTTCATCTACACGGATTGACATTAATTTAACAAGTGACATCAATAAGGGACCATAGATGTCACCTGGATTGTCTATGTCATGGAAAGAGGTATTCCTAATGATTTGTACACTGTGTATAGACACATAGGAAAATCTAGTTTTTGACTGCACTGGGCCTTTAAACCTACAGATCAACTGCAAACTCCCCCTCAGACTACCTGCCTAAGAGAAGTGTAGAAATTAAGACAAAAAGGAAACTAAGAAATCAGGGAGAGCTCCTTTCTTGCACCAGCTTCTCTACTTGACCGTTCACAGCACCTCTCCCCTTTGCAGTCAATGTTCAAACCACTCTCCACCATGCATGCAGGGGAAGCGAGAGCAAGGGCTCTCAGTCACTACATGACTGCTTATAATAGGACGACTGAACCCAGCCCAGCGAAGCAGCTCACACACAGACCCTCTCTCCATACCCCAGGGAATGTTCTAAAGATACCGTGTGTGTGTGTGTAACCTAGTTGAAAGCACATCAGTTGCCCTGCATGCAGCAGCAACTGCAGAGGGGAGGATCCTCCGAGGTATCACACATTTCAAGGACACATCAATGACACACTCCCTCTAAATCTAGACCAAGCTTCTGCATGCTTCAATCTGGCAAGATCATGACAGTTAAGCATGGGACAAAGTAAAACAAATACTACCTTCAGAGTCCATACAACAAGCCTTTTGTAAAATCTTTATGCATTCATGATTTAGTACGTGTGTCATGCTGGTTCTCTTTTAATCAGTCTTGTTTAAAAAGTCATTTTAGCTAGGAAATAACATGCTAGTGAATTTAAGCAGTGTAACAATGCTGTTGCAATATAATCTGAAAGAACCATCAAAGAAACAAAATCACAATTCTTGGAATCTGGTATCAACATTTTATGCATCTGGTCATGTGTACACAAATTAAATTCAACCCAAGAGGAATAAGCAGTAAAAATAGCATCGCAAAGTGACATGTGTAATTATAAAGTATAGCAGTTCTACTTTTGTCATTTTAACAAAATAGAAGCTCTAAAGCCAGTTTTAGAGAATAGCAATATTCATGTCTCCTTAACAGAGCAATATGCTATTATTTACAGAACAATTTGTACATCAAAATAAATCAGTCATGAAAACAAAAAGATTAGTCCCTCCCAGTGTACACATTACAGTGTTTCATCAATAAACTTCAATCCAAGTGTGCATGGACTATTCATCACAGAAATAAACAGACAAGGCTATCAAGGAACTTAACTGACAAACAAGAAGAGACATGACATTTGGAAGTAAGTTTCATTCTGGTTTAATCACAGCATCACCTACCAATATCAACCAGGAACCAACACAACATGTTTCTGTCTCATCTAGTCCACTACCACCATGTCATCACTCAATGTGCAAACAGAGAAAACATAAATAAAAACAACGCCAGCCTCTCCCACCATGGGTTCACAGACTCTGAGATCCACATAGTTTTAAAAGAAGTCCATCGCATAAAGTTCAGTTTATTCATTTTTTTAACTTTGCTAATAGAGAATAGTCATTGGCTTCTGAGAATGAGGCAGTTTATTTGTTAAGAGTCTGTTGCATAGTTAGTTTCTATCCTCAGGAGCGTTTAAGGTCGGCTAGCCTCCGGAGGAGTTTCTGCTGGCGGGCTTTGAGGCGTTTCCTCTCCTGAGCCTGGTGCTTCTCTCTGCTGTGCAGCTGGAGCAGGTACTCTGTGGCCTGGGTCAGGATGGCCACCTTAGGGGCCTTGGCCGACTCCACCAGGCCCGGGATCACATCCCTCAGTGCCAAGAAGCGAGAGCGAAGGTCGTTCCGCCTCTTCCGCTCCAGGAAGTTGTGGTTCTTCCGGCGGTCAGTGTCCTCAGCGTCAGAGCTCTGGGGGCTGTCTGCAGAGGAAGCTGTGGGGGAGTCTGGCTGCTGGTGGTGGCTGGAGTCTGGACAGGACCATTTACTCTGTGGTTCCTCATCATCCTCAGGGTCGCTATCAGGGGAAGGGGCTGCGTAGTTGTGCTGCTGCTGGTGCACAGACATGTGGAAACGCTTTGGGCAGGGGTCAGCTCGGACAGTGATGGTCACAGGCTTACGGCTGCCCACCAGTCGGGCTCGGCTCTGCTTGCTCTCCACAGTCACCACGTCAATCACCGCATCGTCGTCGTCTGTTACATCAAAAGAAACAACCACACATCATTGCACATGCACAGAGGAATTAGCAATAGGCAATAGGAAATAGTTTCATATACGGTCTGACGCCATGTACCCTATCTCCGACCCCCACCACACTTCAATTGTCATGCTTTGCACACAGATTTTGGGGTATTTCTGTCCTGGAATTGCATGTGGTGGGTTTTAAAATTAGGCACCTGGGACCAAAGCATTTGCAGCACCTGTTTACAAATATTGACTGTGAAAAAAAGTGACATTCCTTTGAGAGTGAGAAACAGAGGTAATGGTTTGTGCTCGAGATACGGGCTTAAGTAAAGCTGAATACTTTGACTCAGCAAAATTCTACATCCAGCCTAGTGTGAGTTTCCCTAGCTGCCTCCACTTGACACATTGAGTGGGCAACATCTAGCAGAGGTGAATTGGTTTACTGCATGGTCAGTTTCTTACCAGAGGAATCGGAGCGAGACTCAGAGCCCGATGATGCCGGTTTCCTACAGCTGATGGTTGGGAAGGTGAGCACAGCCGCTGGGTCAACGCATTCTGTTGCCACAGTGCTGGGCAGTGGAGAGTCAGGTGGGGTCAGCGGGGTGCACTGTGCTTTGCTGGCACTCATAGTCACATTGTTCTGGGGTGCTGGTGGGGAGAGACGAGCCTGGGCTGCAGCTGACAGGCGCTCACTGACTTTCTCCAAGTGCTGACTGGCCGAGAAACTACTCCACATGCAGTCCTGGATAATAATGGAACTCATGTTCCCAAAAAGCTCTTCGGTGTCAGGTCCCTCGTACTCCTCGTCCTGGCCCAAGACCTTGGACAGCCAGCCGAACTTGTCTCCAGGGGTAAAGTACAAGGTACCACCGCTGATTGTCCTGTTAGGAGACATGGGAGGGGTGGGCAATAGTGCAAACTTTTTCCATATGTCCTCACTTGGTGCGGTTGACTTGTAGAAATCCTCCTCTTTGTCAAGGTCATCTAAGAAATAGTGCTGATAGCAGTCATACTCCATCTCCCAGCTGTCACAATGCGATGCTCTTGAGTTTATTCCAAGCATTGATAGTCACCGACTGATCTTTGAGAAAATCTTTACACGACCTGAAGAAACAATTCAGAAGTAGTGCATTAGTCCTATTCCTTAGAAAAGTAGTTTAACCCACATCTTTAATCTAGATAATCTTTGGATTCACAAGAGATAATCTTTACACAAGGATCATCAATTTCCCTTCCAAGACTGCCTTTATACATGGCTCTGCAATCATCAATAGGTGCTTAAACATTGCAACAGTGCATTCTAATCCATAGGCAAAATTACTACGGGGAAAGGGGGCATGCAATATTCAGAACCGGTCGTTGTCCCCGTCCAATAAATTATTTAAAAATGGTTTTTAATTATTAAAATGACCTGGTATGACGGATAGGTGAAAAATCTGCCGATGTGCTCTTAAGCAAGGAACTTATCCAGAGCGACTTACAGTAGCATTTAGGGTTAAGAGCATCTGCTAAATGACTCTAATGTAAAAGTAACTGTCTAGTGTTTCCAGATTCCTATGAAATATGACATAACTATGTTAAAAGCAGCTGTTTTGTGTTGTAATGGTGTGGGCGTATACAGGTCCTAACATATTCATACTAGTCCTCCTCAATGAGGAAATAGCAAGCATGTTTGAAATGGTCTGTTTGAGATACAAGTTTGTGTGGGGGTTTTTCTTCCAATTTATGCTTTGGCCACGAGTATAGAATGGACAACATTATTTGGATGTGTGTTAACAGAATACGAACTGAGATTCACTGAACAGTTACTTTAAAACGGAAACATGGGGGTTGTTGTTGAGGGGCCTTCCACTTAAGATAGGCGCAATAAATAATGTCAAACGCTGGGACCCCATCTACTGTTCACGATCTCCATCACAATTTCACCCATGTTCTAATCTTAGCCTGGTGCCGTCTACAAATGGGACTAAATTAATAATTGATTTCATCTTGTGGGTGCTTTGCAATGATAGACTGTCCAGGCATGGCAAGGTTATTAGCTACGTAGTTTTATGCACCGGTTTAACCTTCGACAATGCAAGCAATTGAGAAAAATGATATATATTTTTGTTAACTTCCTTACAGGTAATTGCATAATTGGCCATTGCGCATAGACGTCAAATGTTCTGTAGATGCGCTGCCGGGTGACACATTAATTGCTGAAAGCGCCGTCTCCGGCAGCCGTGCATTAAGACAAGACAAAACAAAGTAGCCTAGGCTACTTCACTAAAGTCGGCTATATTCGCCTTGTGTGGATGTTTCTTAGAGAAATAAAGTTCCATATTCTCTTCATTAGGCTAGGTAACTAGATTAGTTATCTAAAACACTCACCGGTTTATTTAGGATCCCAATCCGCAATTTCCGGCATGGGAGTCTACTTCGTATCAGTTGGTATGCTAGCTAGTAGTTGGAACTCCTCATCAGAGAAAATAAGTAAAACCGTAAAAGAGGTTACTCCCAACGAAATGTATGAAAACAAAGTTGAAGTTCGGTATTTCTTTCAGCAGGGTAGTGTAGAAAAAGTAGTGCAATTGATTCCGCCTACAGTCTGGTAAATATAAGCCACACAGACCGTTTTTTGCGCCAGTGTGAAGATGATAAAGTAGGGAGTAAATATCTGCAGCGCCTTATCCGAGTAAACCCCGAGGTTCATTAGCATACACGGGCACGCCCAGTTAAAGCTACACGCAAAGCCACTACAATTGATAGGTCTTTTAGAGATGCAAATCCATATGAATTGCATTTTCTGTGGTTTTGAGTATATGTAACCTCTATTGACGTATCCATAGAACAATTACAGAGTGGATGAGAAGATGCCTGCTTGTCGATCATGTAAATTATATTTAGGCTATACTGTACTGCAATGGTCATTAACTTGCTTTTGAAAAACATAAACATTTTCTTTGCATCCATAATTTAACCCTTTGAGTCATTGATGTGTTCTAAATCATATTGCAGAACAGCTTGGTTCAGTCCCAGATGGAGAGTTCTGAGTGAAGGGTGGTGTGTGTCTTTGCAGGGCAGATGTCCCCGTATGCCTCTTGCTTTAGTGATGCATATAATCTCTATGATCAATAACCAATATTGGTTATCCAGCAGTGAGGATGGGCATGTGCTAACCCTGATGCAAAACGTTGGTTACTTGGTCCTGCCCTCCACATCCCATCTGCCAGTGTGACACCAACCATCTACACCCTGCAGAGGCACAGAGAAGTTTTTGGTATAGTATAGAAGTGAAAAACCCACACTCACTGGAAGTCTTTACTTTAATTATTGATTTAATCTGATGAACAAAATGGTTGAATTAAAAAAAAAAAAAAAATCAATATCAATATACAATATGCCAGATAAAGGGGGCGTTCCGCTGATTGCCCAAAAATGGGTAGAAAAGTGATAAGCAAGCTTTTAATGTTGTGTTGATCACTCATTTTGCATTCTAAAAGACAAGTACCAGAGAACATTGGGCAGATCCATCACTTACACTGAATAGTTATGCACTATATGCAAGGACAATCCCTCTATTTGCAACACATTCACACCGTGGAGAATGTAAATGAGGGGGAATTGCAAATTAGTTCAGCTGACATGTCATCTCTTTGTGACTTGAGACTGTTAAAAAGTGGGTCCTTGAGACTAGAGAATGCACAGGAGTTTAGGAATACAAAAGAACCAAACAGAACACAACTAAAAACAACAGAAAGATACAACGAATGTTTAGAGTGGGGAGCTGAATTGTCTTTGAGTGTAATTAAAGTCAGTTTTCCTCTTTTCACCTTGAATTACTTTTTTTCTGTGTCGAAAGACTCAGTTCGTTTTATTGACACTGGTGCTGGCTCCACCAAGTCCTCACGCATTGGGCAAGTGAGACATATTGTTATGCTTTTATTGTTGATCTCTGGTAATGTGCGACCAACCCCTGGGCCGGTAGATACCAAGCAATCTCTACAGACTTCCTATGATTTTAAAAACAGAGCAGGTTTTGGCCTCTTGCATGTTAATGTCAGAAGTCTATTTCCAAAAATAGACATGATTAGAATATGGGCCAAAACGACAAATGGAGACGCAATAGTTTTATCGGAAACTTGGCTAAAGAAATCTGTGTCAAATAACTCGATTTCTATTGATGGGTACACGGTTTTTAGAACGGATCGGATGAGTAAAGGAGGGGTTGCAATTTATGTGAAATCCGAGTTTAACACCTCTGAAATTCTCTCGATTACCAAAGCCAAACATTTTGAATTGCTTGCGGTTAAAGTGAACGTATATAAGGACTCCCACATCACTGTAGTCGGCTGCTACAGACCGCCCTCGGCTTCGGGAGACGCGCTTAACTCTCTTTAGGATGTCCTGCACAAGCTACATAACTCCGAATTCATTATTTTAGGAGATTTGAACTGGGACATGCTTACATCTGCATCGGACTCTTTTAAAGAATTGTGTGACTCTGAATCTCGCTCGATTAATTAATGCGCCTACAAAACCGAATCGCAGAGCACCTAACAAATCAACGCTATTGGACATTATTCTTACGAATACCCCTCACATATACACATCGACTGGGATATTCTGTAATGATGTCAGTGTGTGCTGTGCTGTGTTTGAAATACAAAAATGACCAAAGCCAAACCCCCATAATATTGACAGAGTAAGTCTGATTCCCGATGTTGACACTGCCTGGGACTATTTTTATATGACATTTGTGCCGATTTGTGTTAAGCCTGCCCCTGTGAAGAAATATAGAATCAGTGGAAGAGACAATCCCTGGTTTCCAGATAACTTGGCAGAATTAATTAGAAAGAGAAATGTCTCTTGGGCTCAAGCTAGACATGCAAATGCTCCTGTTGACTGGGCCTCCTTCAGAGCGCTAAGAAACAAATGCACAGGATTGATCAGGAAGTCCAAATCAGATTACTATTTAAATGCAGTCACAGAGAACCTTAACAACCCTCCAAGTTCTGGAAGCTAATCCAATCAGTGTCAGGTTCTATTGTATCCTCTGGCCTTCCTGACCATTTAATGATGGATTCTAATGAAGTGAAGGATAAAGCCGATAGTGTAGGGTTTTTTAACACGCACTTAATATCTGCTGGTTCAGTTTTTGATAATGGTGGGGCCCAGGCCTCTAATGTAAGCTCTGTTACAGTCAACTATGATATAGGCCCTTATGTGAACCATTTTAACTTTGAGCCTGTTTCTTATGCTGAGGTCTATAATGGCACTAAAGGCCATAGACACTAAAAAGTCTGCAGGTCCAGACAACCTGGATCTCTACCTCTTAAAGATAGCAGCCGGTATTATCACTGAACCTGTGGCTCACATTTTCAACTTGAGTCTCTTGACCAATTCCATACCCAGCTATTGGAAATCAGCTTATGTCCTCCCACTGCTAAAGGGTGGATATCCCTCAGATGCTAATAACTATCGTCCTATCTCTAAACTCCCTATCCTGGCCAAAGTCTATGAATCCCTAGTGAACTCAGTTAAAAAACTTGTTAATTGAAAAGAACATACTGAGCGTGGTTCAGTCTGGCTTTAGATTGGGGCACAGCACCACAACTGCAGCCATGGCAGTGGCAAACAACATCATTAATGCACTTGATAAAAAGCCACATTGTGCTGCTCTGTTTGTGGATTTATCAAAGGCCTTTGATTCAGCTAACCATGAAATGTTGCTAGCTAGACTCAGAAACATTGGTCTCAGTGAAGGGGCAGTAAATTGGTTTAAGAACTATCTTTCTGACAGAACACAATATGTATATACTGACAATCACAAGTCTAGCTTTCTTGAGATGAATAGAGGTGTGCTCCAGGGTTCCATTTGAGCTCCTGTGTTGTTCTCAATTTTTATTAATGATTTGGGAAATGGGATGCAACCAGCAAAGTTACATCTATATGCAGATGATACAGTCATATATTCATGTGCTCCTCTGGTTCAGGCTGTTGAAGAGCTCAAGACTGCTTTTCAGTCACTGCAGGCCTCCCTTTATGGTCTCAAACTGGTCTTGAATGTACAAAAAACTAAATTCATGACCTTTACCAGCGCTAGAACTCTGTCAGAGAACGTTAGCATTGTCACATCTGGTGGCTTATCCATTGAAAAAGTGTCATCCTACAAATACCTAGGTATTTGGTTGGATGACAAGTTGTCCTTTAAAGTTCATGTGGATAATCTTGTGACAAAGCTTGAAATTGGGTTTTTATTTTCATAATAAGGCTTGCTTAATGCTTATGGCTAGAAAGAAGCTTGTTCAGGCCACTTTTCTCTCTGTAATTGATTATGGTGACTTGTTGTATATGCATGCAACCTCCTCTGTCTTACAGGGACTGGACTCTGTTTATCATGCATCTTTGCACATTCTTACAAATGCCAAGTTCCTCACCCACCATTGCACATTGTACCAAATGTTAGGTTGGACATCACTTTATATGCACAGAAAGATACATGTGTATGTGTTCATCTACCAAGCCCTTTTGGGTAAACTCCCTCTTTACCTCTGTAGTCTGGTCTCCTTCACCACAAGCAGTTACCATACCCGGTCTGCTAGTTGGTTGCTACTTAAAGTCCCCAGGGCATTCACAGTATTAGGCAAGACTGCCTTCTCTTCTTGTGCACCAGACGCATGGAATAATCTACAATCCATGCTTCATCTAGATATGTTAGTGCCACTGAATTAATTTAAAATATTGATGGGAGACTCTGTTACAGAGGAGTGTAAATGCTTTTTTAAGTCTGGATCATGTTGTTGTATTCTATTGTTGTATGTTTTAATTATGTAATGTATTTATTGTTGCTGCCTTCTTGGCCAGGTCTCCCTTGAAAAAGAGACTCTGGGTCTCAATGGGCTTTTCCTGGTTAAATAAAGGTTAAATAACAAATAAAATCTGTTTGGATTTCAGATTGAGATGCTCCTTACCACAGCAAAGAGATGATGGAAAGACGCAATACGTTTCCTCAAGATAACACTTCCGCCATGAATAATTAGGGGTTTTCTCATTTAGAAGTGAATGTTTAACACCTTCTGAAACATAATCATTTTTTGAAGGGATTATAAAGCCTTTTAAATCTTCTGGTAAAATAAGATGCAATGGCAGATGACTACTCTGAGCTTCTGTGACTTTGGTAGTAACAGACTGACCTGGTTCATCTAGCTACATTGGCACAATTAAAACACAACATTGATGAAGTAGAAAGACAAACAAATTGAATTTCAAACTGTGAGGTCGCCAGTCTGGTCTGGAGTGCAGTCAGTGAAGGGGAAATAAATGGTGAGTCGGACTCTAGCCTGTCACAGAGTTTGAGGTAAAGGTCGCCAACGTCTGCTGAGGAGACAAGACAAGGTCACCATCATAGAATACTGTCCCCTTCACTCCTCTACTCCTCCACCCCTACTCATCATATTGATCAGAGCGGACCTTGGCGTACTCCATCTTCTCCCTAATTTGATTTGATTTGAATAATTATATATCATTGTATTAGAGGGAGACCCCCACGGGCCCTGTCCGTATAGGACAAAGTAATGACATTGATTAGTGATGGACATCTGTTGTAACAGACAAGCCTTAGGTCAAACACACTTCTACCATGTGGTGTCACCACCAAGCCAGAGGGAACGACGTCCCAGGCGGGATCCTCAGGTCACAACACAGTGTGACTTCTGTCCACTCCTGCTGTCCAAATTAAAACCATGGGACCCTGAGTTTTTTCTATCAGGTCACGTGGTCCAGAAAAGTCCTGGCCCTACCTATGATATAGTCAGTCTTAGTCAGCTTGTGTCCCTGAATGTAACATAAGAGTTGGGTTGATGAATACGGGCTTGTGAATAAAGATGGGAGTTGTTATTTTTGTGTGTGGGAATTTCAACTTGAGTGATATAAAATGCATTAAAATCAGGCATGTAGTGAGGTGGCGACGGTAATCAAACAGCTCAGAAGGGACAGTTATGAAATCTACATGTAGAACTGATTGTGTGGACTAGCTCATCTCTTCTGCACTGCAGCCAGGACCTCAGTCTCACAGACCCCACTCAGACTCATCACACTGTGAATAGAGGACCACCCTCCAATCTGCTACTTCTGGAGAAATTCATTCCAACCACTAAGAACAAAAGCCTTTCGGATCAATACAGTTCCAATAGGAGGCTTTACTCCTCCTCTTTCTCCTCTTCTTTCATAAGGAATGAAAACTTTTAGTCTTTCCTCAGCAAGATTATTGTTTCCGTAACAACGCTTAACACTAACAATAGCCTCACGGGGGGAGCTCCCCAAGTCAGCTTCACTTCAAGTGGCTCCCATTGGCCCGTATTGTCAGAGTAGCATATGTGTGTGAAGAGGAGGCAGACATGGGGAGGGGGTGGGGGAAGGGACTCACTTTTGGAGAGAAGTCAAGCAGGGCACACTTGACACCTACACTCAGCCACCCATAAAAAGATGGAGGGCACAGTGACAGAGACATTAGAAGGCACTTCTGGAATTCAGGGCTTCTCAAAACATCCCTGCAAGTGTCCCTTTGTCCAGTACCCTTCCATTCCCCACAACCCCTTTAACCCCCTAGACCCTGACCCCTGAAGTTCTCCTCCCAATCTAATATATACCATCTAAAAAAGTGAAAGGTGTCTCTGCTTAGAGAAAGCGTTAAGCAGAGTAAAAATAATAAAACCTCACAGAAAACTGCTATTGCTCCCAAGGGAAGTATTGCACCATATTCTGCCAAACCTTCTCAGTACAGTATGATCATGACTAGCATGGTGCAACCATCTCTAGCATGGTATAATAAGGGTATGAATATAATGAATACTAAAATCTTGAGAATTTGATTGGAATCATCTGTTTGGATTGATTGATATACAACAATCTTTTATCTTTCTTTCTAAACTGATAACTCTTATCTGATCCTTGAGTTGTGTAAGTAGAGCACTACACTGATTACTCATAGAGTACTGCACAAAAACACAAACATCAGTTTACATTTCCACTAGCATTAAAAAAGAGCTGAATGCAGTGGTCATTCCAAAGTGTCTATAAAACAATTAGAAAAGTACCTTTGGAAAATATTGAACATTAGAGAGAGATTTTTAATTGAAGTCTCAGTCAGTCAGAAGTCATTGTTTCCAACCGACACCAAGTGATATGGTGCATGTTTTTACGGTAACACACATCATAGAAAAAAGTGTCACAAAGAAAAAGGTAGATGTATAAAGGAGACTGACTGAGAGTACATCAGTATAGATGTCTTCAACTTGGTGTCTGCATTGACTGAGTTTGACTGACATCTGGTGTTGATTATTGGTAAACACTTACTCAAGTAGGAAGAGAAAAAGACAGGCATAGCATCGATTCACATAGATTCGTGTACGTTTTTATTTCTCCATTATTTTCTCAGACATCGGTATATTGGATTGTGTGAAGTAAAACTGAAATGACTGCATAACTAACTGTCCAAGAGATGGCGACATTAAGCAATTTTCTTCACTGAGACTGGGAGGGTACAATCAGTGGGTACAATTGCCCCAAGCAATGTTTTTGTCTTAGGCCTATACTATATGTTAATTTGCATTAAAACCGACATACAGGTTAATCAGTAGCTTTGAACTCAGGATGCTACATTCATACAGTGTGTGACATTGACCTCATTTTCACAAACTAAGTCACAATACAACTTCATACTGTATTTTTTGCCTTATGTTGACAAACATAATGTTGCTTGTCAACACAAAGCCTATGATTTTGGAGCTCAACTAACACTTGCATACATGCTACTTCCTCCTCTTGTGATCATGTTATACTAGGAAACTCAAGCCATATGGAAAATGTGTGAGTGAGTGAGTGAGAATTTTACATTTACTGTACTTTTTGCCTCATTTGTTGATAATGAAATCTGAAAATATTCAGTAACATGATAAAACTATTCCTGCTAGATTTTATTTTTATTTTATTTATCCGTTATTTTACCAGGTAAGTTGACTGAGAACACATTCTCATTTGCAGCAACGACCTGGGGAATAGTTACAGGGGAGAGGAGGGGGATGAATGAGCCAATTGTAAACTGGGGATTATTAGGTGACCGTGATGGTTGAGGGCCAGATTGGGAATTTAGCCAGGACACCGGGGTTAACACCCCTACTCTTACGATAAGTGTCATGGGATCTTTAATGACCTCAGAGAGTCAGGACACCCATTTAACGTCCCATCCGAAAGACGGCACCCTACACAGAGCAGTGTCCCCAATCACTGCCCTGGGGCATTGGGATCTTTGTTTAGACCAGAGGAAAGAGTGCCTCCTACTGGCCCTCCAACACCACTTCCAGCAGCATCTGGTCTCCCATCCAGGGCCTGACCAGGACCAACCCTGCTTAGCTTCAGAAGCAAGCCAGCAGTGGTATGCAGGGTGGTATGCTGCTGGGTGGGGTATGTGCAACATAAGTCAAAACAATTACAAGGGTTTGAGTGAGAGGACAAACTGGTGTCTCCAAGTGTCCACACACCTCTCTAAAGTGTGCACACTGCACAGTTCCTAAGCAATTTCAATGTACTTTTATGACTCAAGAAGAGTCTTCAACTATAAGTTTTTTTTTTTTTTTTAAATCTCTTCTAGATGTGCTGTTGAGGAACTAGAGCAAGCACACTTGCATCCCCAACCCTGCAGCCCCGACATCACAAAATTACTGTTGTTGTTTACGCAATCCAAAAACGTTCCATCGCAATCTGGGTCATGATTTGTAAGCTTGTTCTATTGCCAACATGACTAACTAAGTAATAAAATACGATCTTACAGTGTTAGGCTTTCACAAGGCAATTCAGAGAAAAATATAGTAATTTTGGTGGGCATAAAAAAAGAGTCATGAGCGCATTCAAGATAGGCAGACACTATTTCTCCAATAGAAATCCCCGATCACACATGTAGGTGATGTCAGGGTGATGTTGGCTAGCTACAGATGTAGGATCTTAATCTTAGCCAGTTTGCTGAAAAATAATCCTGCAGCAACAGGAAATGTGAAATATTATGTGGTTTATAATTCATTTACTTTTTTGTAGGGGTTGATACATTTTTCGTTAGGGCAAATCAAGTCAGACATTTCACAGTGGAAATGACAAACTTTTGAAGCCTTTTTAAAACTCAAATACATTACAAGTTTGCGTTTCAAAATTCTGAGCAACAAAATATGTATCAAATTAAGATCCTACATCTGTAAACTCATGCGTAGAAACATCATAAGGTCTAAGGTAATCTGAACAATGTAGTGGAGCGGGTCGAGAGTTTCAAGTTCCTTGGTGTCCACATCAACAACAAACTATCATGGTCCAAACACACAAAGACAGTCGTGAAGAGGGCACGACAACACCTTTTCCTCTTCAGGAGAATGAAAAGATTTGGAATTGATCCCCATATCCACAAAAAGTTCTACTTTTGCACCATCAAGAGCATCCTGACCGGCTGCATCACCACCTGGTATGGCAACTGCTCGGCCTCCGACCGTAAGGCGCTATAGAGGGTAGTGCGTACGGCCCAGTACATCACTGGGGCCAAGCTTCCTGCCATCCAGGACCTATATACTAGGCAGTGTCAGAGGAAGGCCCAAAAAATTGTCAAAGCCTCCAGTCACCCAAGTCATAGACTGTTCTCTCTGCTACCGCACGGAAAGCGGTACCAGAGTGCCAAATCTAGGTCCAAAAGGCTCCTTAACAGCTTCTACCCCCAAGCCATAAGACTGTTGAACAATTAATCAAATGGCCACCCGGACTACATTGATCCCTCCCCTTGTTTTTACACTGCTGCCACTCACTATTTATTATCTATGCATAGTCACTTCACCCCTACCTACATGTACAAATTACCTCAACTAACCTGTACCCCCGCACACTGACATGGTACCGGTACCCCCTGTATATAGCCTTATTATTGTTATTTTATTGTATTACTTTTTATATTTCATTTTTTATATTTATTTAGTAAATATTTTCTTAACTCTATTTCTTGAACTGCATTGTTGGTTTTAATTGCACTATAACGGTGACAAACCGTCCCCACAAACTGTTAGGGCCTACATAAAGCTGTCCCAATAGCAGTCCCAACATCTTACCACCGCTACACCTGGCTATCAGCGGAGCTTTGTCTGGCAGCGAAACAGTTCATTCAGCTTCATTCAGCCTCATTTACTGCCTTTTAAAAAAACATAGCTGATATGGCTGACTTGCTTAAACAAATGTGGTTTCTAATTGAGATGGACAAACTATGGCATAAGAGGACGACAAGCAGATAAGAGGCAATCCGTAATTTCGATGAAGACATTAATGAGCGGGCTAGGACGGACGTAGTCTATAAACTATTTGTTTAGCACTTTTGAAATGTACAGTAACATAATTCAGAATATGTGCCGTTCTTACAGTGTTCTCCCTGTACACCAAGTCAGAACTGTAGGGGAAATTAAGAGGGGTAAATACACCAAATTATTAGGGTGAGGCACATAGGCTACTAACATCTTACTACACAGTATACACTTAGTATTACTTTCTTAGCTACTGTATACATATCTCCCTGGCATATTACATCATTAATGCAGCAGCATACAATATATTTATGGACTCACCTTGTTGTGCTGTGCTCACTTGAACAGGAAGATGGCGCGGCAGTCCATCGTGGGCAAATTTTGTCATCAAAGTCTGGCATTCACTGGATTTATGGTGCTTTCAAAACAACTGGAACTCGTAAAAAAACAGGGTCGAATCATGATGACCTCATTGATCTTCAGGTCGTAGCTCTAGAAAAAGGCCAGATTTACAATTCCGAGTTGGATGACCATTCAAAACGTATTTTCCCAGTCGCTGTTCATTTATTTCCGACTTCCCAGTTGTCAGTGAACTCACTGAAGTCAAGTTCCGGGTTAACAGTTGTTTTGAGCAAGGCACAAATCATGCTTCATTGACAGCATGGCCAATGTTGAATGTTTATTATTGTAAACTTGAAAAAGGGCCCCTTAATCCCAGATTTGGGACCTCACAGCCACTCCACTGATTAGCAGGCTAGTGATTGCTTTGCAATGCTTGTATTTAGCCACTGTCACTGATTCCTTCCAAACCACTCATTGTTGAATTTGCGATTTCCAACTTGTTGTGTAATATTTATGTCCAATGGCCGATGAGCTCAGTGTACCCACTGAGCTATCTAAAATTTCTCTTCATTATTTCTCTTCATATGACAAGGATTAAAAAGGATTTGCCAGTAGATTGTCGACTTGATTCGTGATGATGACTGCTAGCTAAGATTTTGAAAGTATGATGTTGACATGATCAGTCCAATCAAAGCTACTGTACATATAACGTGATTTGACGTCATTTTATCTGTGGTCAATGACCTTGAGCCTTCTTGGATGGGCACTTCTAATGTAACACTATGGCAGCACCCAAGGAGCTATAATTTTCTGTCCATACCCTTAGACTTGGCGGTGACGTAGTGTCCTCATGAGTGACAGAACACTGAGCCAATCACGGCGCAACGCTCCGTATTTTCTGCTGGCTTGCCCCACCACCACAGAAAGCACTGAGCTAGGCTGAAACACCTGCATTTTGGAGCGGCCTTACTCAAGAAAACTAAAACAAGACCATGTTTGTATACAGTCGTGGCCAAAAGTTTTGAGAATGACACAAATATTAATATCCACAAAGTTTGCTGCTTCAGTGTCTTTAGATATTTTTGTCAGATGTTACTATGGAATACTGAAGTATAATTACAAGCATTTCATAAGTGTCAAAGGCTTTATTGACAATTACATGAAGTTGATGCAAGGAGTCAATATTTGCAGTGTTGACCCTTCTTTTTCAAGACCTCTGCAATCCGCCCTGGCATGCTGTCAGTTAACTTCTGGGCCACATCCTGAATGATGGCAGCCCATTCTTGCATAATCAATGCTTGGAGTTTGTCAGAATTTGTGGGTTTTTGTTTGTCCACCCGCCTTTTGAGGATTGACCACAAGTTCTCAATGGGATTAAGGTCTGGGGAGTTTCCTGGCCATGGACCCAAAATATCAATGTTATTTTCTTCCCCGAGCCACTTAGTTATCACTTTTGCCTTATGGCAAGGTGCTCCATAATGCTGGAAAAGGCATTGTTCATCACCAAACTGTTCCTGGATGGTTGGGATAAGTTTCTCTCGGAGGATGTGTTGGTACCATTCTTTATTCATGGCTGTGTTCTGAGGCAAAATTGTGAGTGAGCCCACTTCCTTGACTGAGAAGCAACCCCACACATGAATGGTCTCAGGATGCTTTACTGTTGGCATGACACAGGACTAATGGTAGCGCTCACCTTGTCTTCTCCGGACAAGCTTTTTTCCCGGATGCCCCAAATAATCGGAAAGGGGATTCATCAGAGAAAATGACTTTACCCCAGTCCTCAGCAGTCCAAACCCTGTACCTTTTGCAGAATATCAGTCTGTCCCTGATGTTTTTCCTGGAGAGAAGTGGCTTCTTTGCTGCACTTCTTGACACCAGGCCATCCTCCAAAAGTCTTTGCCTCACTGTGCGTGCAAATGCACTCACACCTGCCTGCTGCCATTCCTGAGCAAGCTCTGTACTGGTGGTGCCCCGATCCCGCAGCTGAATCAACTTTAGGAGACGGTCCTGGCGGTTGCTGGACTTTCTTGGGCGCCCTGAAGCCTTCTTCACAACAATTGAACCGCTTTCCTTGAAGTTCTTGATGATCCGATAAATGGTTGATTTAGGTGCAATCTTACTGGCAGCAATATCCTTGCCTGTGCAAAGCAATGATGACGGCACGTGTTTCCTTGCAGGTAACCATGTTGACAGAGAAAGAACAATGATTCCAAGCACCACCCTCCTTTTGAAGCTTCCAGTCTGTTATTCGAACTCAATCAGCATGACAGAGTGATCTCCAGCATTGTCCTTGTCAACACTCACACCTGTGTTAACGAGAGAATCACTGACATGATGTCAGCTGGTCTTTTGTGACAGGGCTGAAATGCAGTGGAAATGTTTTTGGGGGATTCAGTTCAGTTGCATGGCAAAGAGGGACTTTGCAATTAATTGCAATTCATCTGATCACTCTTCATAACATTCTGGAGTATATGCAAATTGCCATCATACAAACTGAGGCAGCAGACTTTGTGACACAAATATTAATTTTCATTCTCAACTTTTGGCCACGACTGTACAGCTCAATGATAACTCAATGATATATATTTTTTTTTGACATTGTTTGCAAACTGATATGTATCACATATTAATGCCAAAATAACATGGAAGCCCCCCAAAAAACTTTAGTGTATATATATATATTTTTGTTTGTTGTTGCTCTAAATGTGGGGCTCTGCCCCACCTGCCCTGAATGACGGGTCGCCACTGAGTGTATCTTAAGGTTAAGGTTATAAATGAATGAACTGTCAAAATGTTGTTTAATTGTGGCCTGGGGTGGTTGAGCGGTTGGGGCCGCTGTCTTTAGCGCGCACATATAGACTGCACGAGTCCGGCCCACTAATAATTAGATCTACCAACTTGACTTGATTTAGTTACACATTTAAAATATGGACAGTCCTGCGATATTTTACCCCTGATCTTCATTAGAAATGACCATACCAGACTCTGTTGGATAAAATAAATAGGAAACAAATTAAATATTAACAATAGGCTAAACCAACATTAGTTTCCATTCATACAAAGTGTCGGGTAAATTCCCACGGTTGATTTAAACAAGGAAATACTTTATTTATATTGTACGGAATACTTGTCAAATAGATAACTTGTGCTTTTTAAAAATTATATTTAACTAGGCAAGTCAGTTAAGAACAAATCCTTATTTACAATGACGGCTTACCGGGGGGAACAGTGGGTCAACTGCCTTGTTCAGGGGGAGAACAACAGATCTTTTTCCTTGTCAGCGCAGGGATTTGATCCAGCAACCTTTCGGTTACTGGCCCATTGCTCTAGCCACTAGGCTACCTGCAGATGTCATACATATGTCATACACACCCTTAGTCTGTTAAAATAGGACTTAGTTGTTCCGATGAAAATACCAACCAGGAGTTGAATATATGTTGCAAGACTGGTTGCAAGCAGGACTAAGTCAGAGAGAAAGAGGTGAAGCGAGAGGGTACATGCTCACCAAAATCTGTCCAGAATAAGCCCAATGCAATTCTATAGGCTTAATATGCAGACCTAAGCTTGTCACCTGCCTTCCTGCCCTTGGGACAATAACTCCCATTGTTAGGGAGGAAACATGAGCATCTCGTCAATATATACAGATCTCTGACTAAAGTAACACTGACGTCATCTTTTAGGGAGTGGTAATGAGGTGACCAATAATAGTTGCAATTGAGATCAGCTGTGCGGGTGATGGTGTTGATGGTTGATGGTTTAGCGAAACATCAACTAGCGATAATCTAGTGAGCAATTATGTTTTTTTGGATGACCTGTTTGCGGTCTCGAAGATGGTGAAGGACAAATTGGGTAAAGTGGAATAGGTGACCAGGAGCGGTATGATGCTGATTTCGTATGTGCCAAAAGCGAAAAAGGAGAAAGCTCTATGGCTCAACAAATTGTCGACATATGATGTGGAAAGCGATGACTTACTTACAGAGTAGGGCACCGGTTAAAGGCAGACCCGGTGCCACGAATATTGTGCCCGTTCAGTTTTGTATCCCTATTTTGTCCCACAATATGCCCCCTCTGTCCTTTCCAACCGATTTATGCTTCATTCGTGCAACTCCCTTGCACGCATCATACGTACGTCATACACGTCAATTTGACCGTTAAGGTTTACTTTCAAAGTTACGTACTACGGAAAAAAAGTTTCAGCGCACAGCTGGATGGAATTTAGCTAATATTAACAGTTAAATAGGTAGCTGATAGCATGATGGATATTAGAAAGGGGCTTCGCCAGGGCACAATGGCAGCACCGGATCAAAGCGGTGGGGAGGGGGGAAAGCCTGCCACAGACGCCAAGGCCGCTGAGCCAACGCTAATCACCAAGGTCAAGGCCATCGAGCCCATCAGCAAAGGCACCTGAGCAAAGATCTTGCAGCCTGGTGACATAGGAGGCAACCAACCCAAGGAGGGGCTTACAGCCGCCAAGACCGAATATATACAGCAGTGATGAGTACCCAGCACAGGTTTGTCTGGGGAAATACCCATCCCCCCTTTACTGTGGGAGAAAACTGGCATTTTGTAGCGCGTGGTTCAAAGGCAGAGAGTGGCTGGAATATTCCTCCAAGGCAGTTACAGCTTTCTGCTATCCTTGTCGAAAATTTTAAATCGGCTCCAATGCTAACGCCGATAAGGCATTCACCCAAACTGGATTTAATAACTGGCGACATGCCATTGATAGGAACAAGGGCCTGGGGAGGCACGCATCAAGCAAAGAACATTTGAAATGCATGGTACTTTGGACAGAAAGACAAGCAAGGAATGCACAGGGAGCAGAGATTTCAACACTTGTGAATTCTGATTGCCAGAAATTGTATGTATTTGTCATCGATTGTGGACGTCGTGGAATTTCTTGCTGTCAACAAGCTTCCTCTCAGGGGAACTTTGGATGCAACGGATGCTGAGGTGGGCGGTGGACTATTCCTGGCGATGTTAGTGTCACGCCCTGGCCACAGAGGTTTTTATTCTCTATTTTGGTTAGGCCAGGGTGTGATTAGGGTGGGCATTCTATGTTTCTATTTCTTTGTTTTTGGCCGAGTGCGGTTCCCAATCAGAGGCAGCTGTCTATCGTTGTCTCTGATTGGGAATCATACTTAGGCAGCCTTTTCCCACCTGTGTTTTGTGGGTAGTTGTTTTCTGTTTTGTGTCTGCACCTGACAGATCTGTTTTACTTTGTTATTTTGTTTCAGTGTTCAGTTTGATTAAATATCATGAACACTTACCACGCTGCACCTTGGTTTCCTTCTACTTCATACGACGAGCGTTACAGTTAGATTATACGTTCAGGAAAGACAAGGAACTTGCTAGTGTCTTAAGCACAATTCCCCGCAATGCCACATGCACATCTCATGACATCCAGAACAAAATAATTGGGCTCATGAGTGAGGTAGTCACAGAGGAAATTGTGAAGAAAGTAGGTGATTCATGGTACACACTTAAAGTGGATGGGACTAAAGACCCAACCGGGTGAGAGAACATTTCAATTGTACTCCGTTGCATGGGCGAAAACAACCATATTTGTGAGCAGCTACTGTCAATGGCAACGAGTAAAGAATGTGATGCTTTATCGCTGACTAACTTGGTCCTGGCAGAGCTAACAAATGTTGGCTTTAGCACCGAGAAGGTTCTTAGTCAATGTTATGATGGGGCCAGTGTGATGTCTGGTAAACATGGGGGCATGCAAAAGGTAGTGCAGGACAAGCTGAATCGGGAAGTGCCGTATGTGCATTGCTTTAACCACCAGCTGCATTTAGTCATAGTGCACGCTACGTCCTCTGAGGGTGCATTGGACAATTTTTTTTAACGTGTGTAATTCCCTTTCCAAGTTTCTCAGGAAACAAACTGGCTGCGCAATATACGGGAGAGAAACTGAAACGGCTGCTTAAGCAGCGATGGACTGGTCATCTGGCCACAGTGAGTGTCGTTAAAAAATCTCTGGACAGCATCATCCACATGCTCAGAGAAATCGAGAGTACCCGCACCTACGGTACAGAGGTGTGACTCGAGGCAGTGGGCCTATTGAAAGCTGTTTCATTTCAGCGCAGCTGATTCAACTGGCATTTGAGAGGGATCTTACCAGCAAATTCCGTGGGGGACTGGAACGAGAGACTGCTGAGGAGGTTCAACACAGCATCAAGGTGGCTGCAACTCTTTTGAATCTGGGTAAGAACAGGCAGCCTGGCTGAGCTTGTTTTGTTAAGTTAGCTTTTGGAAATGCGTGGCAAATGCCAGAAATAGGCATAGACTAGTCTATAAGAGGTGCTTTGCATTACATTGATGAGGGTGGACAGACCTTGACCAATGGTTGAGTAACGTTGTAGCTGTACTGTTGCCATAAACAACTAATTGCTATGGAATACTAATTTCTCTGCTATCATACGCTGCGTAGTACGGCACTCTTGCGGGAAGACAGCTTGGTAGCTGCGTCCAGCTGCATTGTACTGATAATTCGTGATAGTGCATTGTACATTATTGTTTGCTTTCCGCGATTGGAAATGCATTGTATTGGCATGGGGAAGTATTATGGTAATTAATTAAATAGTTTTTTGAAGGAATAAATATGTAGTAGTTGAAGAGTCAGATAAAGCATGTTGTTGTAATTGTGATAGGAATTACGTTCCCGAGTTCCCAGAGTGCCCTGTGCAGATGGAGGTTGCACTAGCTAGGATCAGGGCCATCCAGCAGATCTCCTATGTGGAGGCAGTGAAAATAGCTGGAGGGAGTAGAGAGGAGATGGTAATGGATGCCCCACAGTCTGCAGTGAATTCCATGCAGGAGAAGGATCCCAACAAACTAATAGTGAAGAAGGTAGACTTTGTTGACTTTGTTGCATTTATAGCGCAAGTGATGAGTTGCACTCGTCAAACTAATAAAACATCTAAGAAGCTAGACATTGTCAAAGCAGCAAATAGATTTCTGGATCTCCAGGACTTTACAGTCAAAATGTTACGGTCACACCCTGATCTGTTGCACCTGTCTTTGTGCTTGTCTCCACCCCCCTCCAGGTGTCGCACATCTTCCCCATTTTCCCCTGTGTATTTATACCTGTGTTCTGTTTGTCTGTTGCCAGTTCGTTTTGTTTTGTGAAATCTACTAGCGTTTGTTCCCCTGCTCCTGTCTGTTCTTGCTTCTGTTTTCTAGTCCTTCCCGGTTTTGACCGTTCTGCCTGCCCTGACCCTGAGACTGCCTGCCGTTCTGGACCCTTTGCACCCTCTCTGGTTTGCTTAATATAATACTTTTATAAATTATTTATACTTTTACTTTTGATACTTAAGTATATTTGAAAGCAAATACTTTTACTCAAGTAGTATTTTACTGAGGGACTTTTGCTTGTGTCATTTTATTTTCCACCACTGTATATGACCCAGATTGTCACGACTCCCGCCGAAGTCGGTCCCTCTCCTTGTTCGGGCAGTGTTCGGCGGTCGACGTCACCGGTCTTCTAGCCATCGCCGCTCCACCTTTAATTTTCTATTTGTTTTGTATTCCCGCACACCTGGTTTACATCCCCTCATTACTCTACGTGTATATTATCCTCTGTTCCCCCAATGTCTGTGTGTGGTATTGTTTGTTTCGTTACGTGTGTGACGCTTCAGGCTGGTTTTGCGCCGGGGTTTGTTATAACCCGTGGTTTGGTTATTTGTAACATTTTGTGTAATTTGTGCGCTATCGCTTTTTCCTTTGGGCCGGAGTGTTGTGACGCTGTTGCGTCCGGCTGTTTTCCTCTGCCTGAATAAAGTGTGCCTGTTCACTCATCTCTGCTCTCCTGCACCTGACTTCCTTCGTCCAGTTGCGCACACTTTGACACAGATCTGTTGAGCAGGAGATCACCGATAAACATCATGGAGTAGTGACCAGATAAAGAGGAACTGCTACCAGACTGCTCAACCACGAAGACAACAGCTAAGCAATATTGGGTAACATAAGAAGTTGCACCCCTACCCTCGTCCTGACTTAAAGTACAATTGGTTGTTTGATCATGTGCAAAATGTGCTTGCAGTTGAGGCACCCAGTGGGTTGAATAAACTTGGCTTGAGCTTTTTCTAGTCATCCGTCTGAGTTTTACTCTGTTCAAAACCTAACAGTAGGTGTCGGCAGGATTCACCACTATTTACAGTCGAACTGGAGAGTCCGAATCAGTGGCCAGGAGCCAAAAACAAGGTACGCACAGTTCCTACACCTGTTACCACTCATTCTGACATCTTGTGGAGATGAGTCGTAGGCTGAATACAAATTGTAGGATAGAAAGCCTGAGTTTATTCAGTATTCCCATTGTGTTATGACCGGTTGTAGATCTATGGTGTAGGGCAGGTTCAGTTAGGACATGTCCTGAGTGGGGGTGTTCCCCTGCCAGATCCGTGGGTGATCCCACGGTGTTGGGTAGGTTCTGTGTGGGGGAGGTCCCCTGCAAGATCCTAATGTGGGGTGAAAGTCCCAGTGGGGTGAAAGCCACGGTGGCCGTGAGGCTGTAGAGTGTGGGAGTATATGGAGAAATGGACATATTTGTGTACTAGTACAGTAGGTTGCAGAGAGGTAGTTCATGTTGAAAGACTAAGGCAGGAAGTGAGCCTGGTGGAGAATAGGAGGTATATATCTGTGTTTAAAGATGAGACATTGTCAGTAAGTGGAAACGTGCATGGCGATAGGTTCTGGAGGAGGGCCCTCTCCATGGATGGAAAAGCAAAAGGATATTAGAATGTTGTTTGAAAGTGATTTGTGTGTATTAGCAGTAGCAACAAGGAAAGATATATTTTTTGTGCCCTATTGGGGCGAGTGTTAGAGGCCGATTGCAATAAAATAATGTGTTGTCAACAACAGTGATACTTGAGGCATGACACTGGTATAAGACATTAGATCTCCCATATTCTCCAGTAGTAAATTAGCAGACGCTTCAGCATCGTTCCCAGCACAAGGTATCAGGTTCCGTGACCAAATTTTTCGGCACCTATGCCGTAACTACTCTCCGGTGAATTAGGTAATAGTTAATAGAGTGTGTGTATTAGAGCCGTGGGTGAGAATCTTAACACCCTTAACACCATCAGGAGGCACAGAAATAACAACTATTTAAATGGCATCCCGGGTTCCCGACACTCCCATGAAAGTGGGACTAGAGAAAGAGAAATGTAACAAAGCCATAGAGGCACTAAAAGAGGGACATGCGCAATCTACCAATTTGTCTCGAATATGGGAAAAATGTAGCAAATTTTATAAAATTGGTCAGCACTTCCTTGCTGACGGAACATATCGATCTAATAAAGAACTCAGATGCTATTGTGAGATGGCACAGTGACAGAAGAACAATCACAAGCTCAATACACCAACGTTTTGATGTCAGCGTTCTATCAACAGAAAAGCAAGACCTGATAGAACTGAAATTAGAAGATGTACTCATCCTATACATCGATAGGATGGAAGACGTGTTGCGCACTAATCTGGCACTAGCAGATCATTTTGAGGAAAATGCGTGAGTTTGTACTTCCACTTTGATGGCAGGGTTGAACCCCACTGTCAAAACTGCTATTGCAGAGGTGGTGAACCAACACTCCACAATCTAATTCCGCTTACTGTGCAGCAGTGCGTGTTGTCGCTGCTCTCCATACCCCAAGCTGAGAGGTAAATCTGGCAGCAAAAGCATTTGGCGGCGAAAAGCCACCAAACCCTGTCACTAATGCGGTGCATTTGGCCATTGGGTGAGAGACTTTACGGTGGTGCCTGAACCCTCTGTGCCGACTCATTCCGACGACTGAAAAAGTACCACCCTTCCGGCTCCTGAGCCTGTGTAGGGATCAGATTGGACTTTGTGATTTTAAAAGAAGAAGTAGCGTGAATTGTGTTAGTGTTTTTTGTTTTTGGTAGTTAGTATGAATTTGTTCAACCAAAACATGTTTTGTTTTTGGGAATATTTTACTACCTCGTACAGTAGGTGGCAGAAATACACTTTGATTGTAGCCTGCCATTTTAAACCTCAAAGATGACTCTGAGGTAAATGCAGCATTTTCTTAGCTGACTAGTGAGCAACAGCAAACATGACTAGAGCAGCCGGAGTTGGGGGTAACGCATAGGGGTGTATGGCCTCTGTGCAGTGGCTCATATTGCCTAAATTGACCATAAGAAAAATAATTATGTTCATTGGAGTACAGGGACAGAATCAAAAGTTATGCAACTACTAACCATGCCATTTACAATGGGTCCAGTAACAGCACAGGGCTCATTATTTATGGTAGCTGGGGTAGAACCAATTTTGGGTTTGGATAATCTGTGCAAAATGCCAGGGGAATGGATTCTAAAAGGTAACTGTCACGCCCTGACCATAGTTTGCTTTGTATGTTTCTATGTTTTGTTTGGTCAGGGTGTGATCTGAGTGGGCATTCTATGTTGTATGTCTAGTTTGTCTATTTCTATGTGTTCGGCCTGATATGGTTCTCAATCAGGGGCAGGTGTTAGTCGTTGTCTCTGATTGGGAACCATATTTAGGTAGCCTGTTTTGTATTGTGGGTGATTGTCCCTGTTTCTGTGTCTTTGTGTATGTCACCATACGGGACTGTTGCGTTTTCGTTCGTTTGTCCGTTTATTGTTTTGTAAGTTTATTCAGTGTTCTTCGTTATTAAAAGTAACGATGTATTCATATCACGCTGCGCATTGGTCCTCCGATCCTTCTTACTACTCCTCAAATGAGGAGGACGACGAACGTGACAGTAACAAGTTGAAGTTGGCACGACCAAACACTCCTTGCACGCTCAAAGTCCCTGGGGGTTTGTAATTTCGTGAAACACTTTATTCCGTCTTATTCTGAAATAGCGTTACAGAATTGAAGAAAGGGAGGGATCCCCACAACAAAATAGAATGGTTAGAGAAACAATTGTGTTAAGCACCTACATTGGGGTAGAATTACCCTTTTCAATTTGTGTGCATGAATAGGATGGGCCTGTAGCACGGTAGTTACACAGAATCATAGAGGTAAAGCAAACCAGTCATGTACTGGAGTGAATCTTTAGTCTCAGGGCCTATTAGTACAAACAACTGAAATGGTTCTTCTGCATAACACCGCTTCGATTATTATGGGTCAAAGTAGTTCCACATGGAGTAGCGACTATCGGCAACTGTACAAAGCTCGTACGTTAGTAGTGCCTGCTGGACAAAAATGGGAGACGACATAGAAAGCGGTAGGGGGTAGTTCAACCGATACAGTACATTTTAATTAGGTGAACATTGGTATCTGGCTAATGTGTTTCATAATGTGGGCACATTACATATTAATAAAAAAAATAATAGGCATTAATGAGTGTGAAGCAAATAGTGACTATCCAAAGGGGATTGGTAATAAATATAAATATATATATAGTAAAACATTACAGATGAAACCTTCCAATAAGAAAGGAGTAAAGGGGAGACAGCGACCTCACTGTGAACAGAAGTGTCACGATCGTCATGGGAAGAAGTGGACCAAAGCGCAGCGTGGTACTTGTTCATTCTATTTATTTATTTAACGAACACCGACAACAACAAAACAAAATACGAACGTGACGTTCTGCAGGGCAAAATACCAACCAATGCAAAAATAAGAACCCACAAATGAAAGAGGGAAAAAGGACTGCTTAAGTATGATTCCCAATCAGAGACAACGATAGACAGCTGCCTCTGATTGGGAACCACACTCGGCCAAAAACAAAGAAATAGAAAACATAGAAATAAAGAAACTAGAATGCCCACCCTAGTCTAACCAAAATAGAGAATAAAAACCTCTCTATGGCCAGGGCGTGACAAGAAGTGATCATGTTTTTGTTTTTTCTGTCATTAAAACCTTTTTGGTTCACCTGGTAAGGTATTAGAGAGCTTTTTCATGTTGGGAAGAGTGGAAGTGAGTAAGAAAGTAAGATTTGTAGGACTGATTAAGATTTGGCATAGTGAGAACTAACAATGTTTATATTCTCTTCCATGAGAGGATGTGGTGTCTCTATCGCTCCTTTTGAAATGCTTCGTAAGGTTACTGCCTTAGGAGAGCAGTTAGTGAAATTTTGCCATTCCAAGTTGGTGCTCTGAATCCTGCGTCATTAATGCCCTTACTCAATGAGAGAGATCCTCATGTGTGACTCAGACCAAATCACTCCAAAACCGCGCTCCGATCTGCAAGAAACAAATCTACAAAGGAGTAAAGCAGCGATTCCCAAACTAGGGGTCGCGAACCCCATGTGTGAAAATGGGGTATATAATAATAGGTATATTTTAATATCGTCTTTGTATCTCAATCTTTGTAATGTGGTTAACCTTAAATCTAAATGAAAATTATTAAAATCTAAAAGATAAAAGTCAACCAGAGAGCGCCCTTAGATCATGGGAAAAGTCCGCACTTGAACATTCCACTTGAATCATTCCCACGGTGAATGGCTAGGCCTGCTATGCTATGGAACCACACACTATTGCAGAGACTTTGATATTACCAGCTACAATTGATATGGGGAAAGCAATGTGTGGGGAGGCAGAGGCACAGAAACTCACAGCAATACCTTTGTTAGATAACACTGTTCAACAAAGCATTTACGCTATTGCTAGCAATCAAGAGGAAACTCTGACTGAACTCAAACTCCCCAGCTTATGCTCTCCAAATGGACGTTAGCTGTGAGGGCTGAGATACCCATGCATTGACTTTTGTTCACTATACATGTAGGGGGATGCTATTCATGAGGACATATTGTTCTGTCTCACAATTCGCGAGCATAAAACACCACATGGGATGTTCACTGTGCTGTGTGGCTATACTGACAAAAGACAGATTCCATATGGGATCGAACGTTGGGCTTTTGCACAGATGGGGCTCCATCTATCACAGGATGGCAGGCAGACCAAAGGGAATAAATACCCTGCCGTCTCCCCCTGAGCATTAATGGCGCTTTTAAAACAACAGGGAGCTCGGAACTGGGACCTCTGAAAGCTCAGACTTCAGTGCATTCAAGACAACTGGGAACTGGGAAAGAAACAAGCTCCGACTGGGGAAAAATTGTTTTGAACGGTCATCCAACTTGGAATTCCAACTCGGAAACTCGGGCATCTTTCTAGAGCTCTAACTTGACCTCGTATTTCTCAGTTGAACGCAACATAAAACTCATGGTAGGCTACCATTCGCCAGCTCATATGTGTGAAGCTGGATTTACTACTCTCCTCTGCATTAAAATCAAATATTGATCCAGGTTGGATGTGATAGCTGAGATGAGGTGCACACTGTCGACCACACCCCCTGACTTCGAGAAGTTCAGGTGTGCTTGATGCATGTTGCGTCTATCTCATTGGTGGTTAGATAAGAGACGACATGTCACGCCCTGACCATAGAGAACCGAGGGCTTAGGTCAGAGCGTGACTGGGGGGGTTATCTAGTTGACAGATTTTTAGGTTAGTGGTTTGTGTGGTTCCCAATTAGAGGCAGCTGGTAATCATTGCCTCTAATTGGGGATCATATTTAGGTAGGCTTTTTCCCCACCTGCATTTGTGGGATATTGTTTGTGTTAATGTATTTGGGCACTACGTCCTCATGGTCTTTGTAAGTTTTGTTAGTTTCACTTAAATAAATGATGTGCAACTACACTCACCCTTGGTCCGCTCATTTCCAAGATCGTGACAGAATATCCCACCAACAAAGGACCAAGCAGGTTGAAAATGAGGTAAGGTAATTTTGGACTTGGGAGGACATGAGAGGACACGAGACCCTTCCTTGGCGGGAGTCGCCAAGGAGCATGGAAGGACAGCGACGACACCGGGGACCACGGCCACAGAAACGCCAAGATTTTCTTTGGGGGTGAGGGGGACATGTAGCTGGCGGTCAGGCAGCGGAGAGTGCCAGAGCCTGTTTGGGAGTCGGAGGAGGAATTTGATGAAAGATTCCGGAGAGAGGTGGTAGCGATGAGAATGCTGCCGTACAGGCGTGCTGAAGAGCGTGACACCAGTCTGGTGCCATCTGCACCAGTTTCACGCATCTGGCCTCCAGTGCGCCTTCCCAGTCCGGTACGTCCTGTGTTACCTTCCCGCACTCGCCCTGAAGTGTGTGTTACCAGTCTGGTGCCACCTGTGCCGGATCCACACATCAGGCCTCCAGTGCGTCTCCCCAGTCCGGTACGTCCTGTGCCTGCTCCCCGCACTCTCCCTGAAGTGCGTGTTACCAGTCCGGTACCACCTGTTCCGGCTCCACGCACTAGGCCGCCAGTGCGCCTCCCCAGTCCGGTACGTCCTGTGCCTGCTCCTCGCACTTGCCCTGAAGTGCGTGTAACCAGTCCGGTGCCACCTGTACCGGCTCCACGTACTAGGCATCCAGTGCGCATTCACAGTCCGGAACCTCCCGCGACGGTCCACGGTCCGGAACCTTCCGCGACGGTCCACGGTCCGGAACCTCCCGCGACGGTCCACGGTCCGGAACCTCCCGCGACGGTCCACGGTCCGGAACCTCCCGCGACGGTCCACGGTCCGGAACCTCCAGCGACGGACAACGGTCCGGAACCTCCAGCGACGGACAACGGTCCGGAACCTCCAGCGACGGTCAACGGTCCGGAACCTCCAGCGACGGTCCGGAGCTTCCAGGCAAGGCGTCCAGTCCTGTTCTAGGGCGGGAGTCTTCCTCTGCGCCGATGTCCAGTCCAGGCACGGCGTCCAGTCCCGCTCCATGGCAGGAGCCTTCCTCTGCGTCGATGTCCAGGCACGGCGTCCAGTCCCGCTCCATGGCAGGAGCCTTCCTCTGCGCCGGTGCACAGTCCAGGCACGGCGTCCAGTCCCGCTCCAAGGCAGGAGCCTTCCTCTGCGCCGGCGTCCAGTCCCGCTCCAAGGCCGGAGCCTTCCTCTGCGTCGGGGCCCAGTCCGGGCACGGCGTCCAGTCCAGCTCCAAGGCCGGAGCCTTCCTCTGCGCCGGTGCCCAGTCCGGGTGCGGCGTCCAACCCAGCTCCATGGCCGGGGTCCTCCTCTGCGCCGATGCCCAGTCACGACGTTCTACCCGGCTCCATGGCCGGACCCATGGTCTGGGCGGGGGCAAAGACCCGCACCGGAGCCGCCACTAGTCACCCTCCCTACCCTCCCCATTTGGTTTCAGGTTTTGCGTCTGCACTTTTGGGGCGGGAGGGGTGGTACTGTCCCGCCCTGACCATAGAGAGCCCTCGGTTCTCTATGGTGTTTAGGTCAGAGCGTGACTGGGTGGTTTGTGTGGTTCCCAATTAGAGGCAGCTGGCAATCATTGCCTCTAATTGGGCATCATATTTAGGTAGACTTTTTCCCCACCTGCATTTGTGGGATATTGTTTGTTTGTGTGTTTGGGCACTACGTCCTCGCGGTCTTTGTAAGTTTTGTTATTTTGTTTTGTTAGTTTCACTTATATAAATATGTGGAACTATACTCACGCTGCGCCTTGGTCCGCTCATTTCCAAGATCTTGACACGGCATGTCAGACTAATTTGCAATTGACTGTCCCACATTAAAAGTACGTGAGTTGAAGACAATCAGAAATACTGTTAGAATGTTTTTCAATTGACTGCTACAGCCCCAAATAAAAAATATACTTTGTAACACCAATTGAAAATGGGCATGAATTAATGTTGTCATACTGTCAAAAACTGACCCATGCATTGCAGTGTGTGTATTCAAAGGTGAACGCAGCACATGAGGAGCAGACCCCAGGAGATAACCGAGAACAAGTGCTGAGTTCGGCGAACCGAGTGTATATCAATATATACACTCGCACTGCTCTCCTCACAACGCCCGCAGCAGTGAGAAACACAGCCTCTCAGGTGGGTCCATACTTCTCATGTGAAAAGACATCCGGCAGACTAATGGGTGTGCTGGAGGAGACGAGACTGGAGAGAAGGAGTTATGTTCAGAAAGTGATGTCATAACAGCATCCACCTGTGTACTGATAACCGTATTCCTGGCACTAGCAGTTGTGACCTATGGGAACAATGATCATGACTTTAAATCAAGGCCAATACAATGGATAGGAGAGTGGACAACTGAAGAATCTGTAGGGGTGGTGAAGAATGCTATAGTAACATCCTGGAATTAAACCACTGAGCAAGTTAGGAATGTCTTGAAGTATGTAGCACAGGCAGTGTTAGTGGTAGCAGGAGTAACGTTGGCATTGCTAGTATATCACCTTCTGAAAGCTATGATACTGAAATGTGTATACAGTGCAGATTTGCCCCAAGATGAGGTAAAGCTGATTTTAAGGCTACAACATGTGTATCGTGTGGCCATGGAGGGAGATTGAGGGCGAGGTGATGTTTACACCTCCTGTAAACCTGCAGCCTGAGAGGGACGTCTGGGTACAAGGATGAGGTGTATAGAGCCTTTATTTTTGTGGACCCCAGTAGAAAGTATCCCGACGCTATAGAGTCAGGATAAGGGAGAGTGGGAATCGTCATGTTGTCAAACTTAGATTTTTTTTGTGGAGCTTAACGTCTTTAATAACAATTGCAATATTTTGTGTTCTCTCCTTCTTTCCAAGTCTGTTGCAATCACTCTCTCTTATCGACCTGGAGGAGGAAGAGAAAGTCAAAAGCTCCAGCTGAAATGTCATTATCAGTTGTGCAATAGGAGGGGTAGTGACAGACGGGGGAATTATTAAGAGTGTGATTATAATGTTGGGACCAGGGCCATATGCCTTGGGTAAGGATTGTATAGACAGAGACCCTAAGTTTTGAAGGTGTGAGTATTAGCCATGTTTTATTTTCTATATGCTTGTAATCGTTAAGGACTGGGACATTTATCAGGATAAAAAAAAGCGAAATGGAGCTAAGCAAAGGCAAAATCATAGAGAAAAATCTGGTTCAGTCTGCTTTCCAACACACTGGGATATGAATTCACATTTCAGCAGGACAATAACCTAAAACACAAGGCCAAATCTACACTGGAGTTGTTTACCAAGAATACAGTGAATGTTCCTGAGAGGTCGAGTTACAGTTTTGATTTAAATATTGTTGAAAATCTATGGCAAGACCTGAAAATGGTTGTCTATCAATGATCAACAACCAATGTGACAGAGCTTGACAAATTTTTTAAGTATAATGGGCAAATGTTGCACAATCCAGGTGTGAAAAATTTAGAGACTCACCCAGAAATACTTACAGCTGTAATTTAATCAATTTTTAATTCAGGTTGTAACAACTTGTGGAATAAGTCAATGATTAGCGATTATTGTTTTATTTCACTGTAGAGCCTCCAGCCCTGCTCAATATGCCTTAGACACCATTTAAATGGTGTCTCTAGAGACAATACCTCTCTCATCGTCACTCAATGCCTAGGTTTACCTCCACTGTATTCACATCCTACCATACCTTTGTCTGTACATTATGCCTTGAATCTTTTCTACCGCGCCCAGAAACCTGCTCCTTTTACTCTCTGTTCCGAATGTACTAGACGACCAGTTCTCATAGCCTTTAGCCATACCCTTATCCTACTCCTCCTCTGTTCTTCTGGTGATGTAGAGGTTAATCCAGGCCCTGGAGTGCCTAGCTCCACTCCCATTCACCAGGCGCTCTCATTTGTTGACTTCTCTAACTGTAAAAGCCTTGGTTTCATGCATGTTAACATCAGAATCCTCCTCCCTAAGTTTGTTTAATTCACTGCTTTAGCACACTCTGCCAACCCGGATGTCCTAGCTTTGTCTGGCTGTGTCTAGCTTTTTGCTGGCTTAGGAAGGCCAGCAAAAACCCTGAAATTTCCATTCCTAACTATATAACATTTTCCGACAAGATAGAACTGCCAAAGGGGGCGGAGTTGCAATCTACTGCAGAGATAGCCTGCAGAGTTCTGTCATACTAACCAGGTCTGTGCCCAAACAATTCGAGCTTCTACTTTTAAAAATCCACCTTTCCAGAAACAAGTCTCTCACCGTTGTCGCTTGCTATAGACCACCTTCTGCCCCCAGCTGTGCCCTGGACACCATATGTGAATTGACTGCCCCCCATCTATCTTCAGAGCTCGTGCTGTTAGGTGACCTAAACTGGGACATGCTTAACACCCCAGCCATCCTACAATCTAAGCTTGATGTATCCTGGAAGGATATTGACCTCATCCCATCAGTAGAGGATGCCTGGTTATTCTTTAAAAGTGCTTACCTTACCATCTTAAATAAGCATGCCCGATTCAAAAAATGTTGAACCAGGAACAGATATAGCCCTTGGTTCACTCTAGACCTGACTGCCCTTGACCAGCACAAAAATATCCTGTGGCGTACTGCATTAGCATCGAATAGCCCCGGCGATATGCAACTTTTCAGGGAAGTTAGGAACCAATATACACAGGCAGTTAGGAAAGCAAAGGCTAGCTTTTTCAAACAGAAATTTGCATCCTGTAGCACAAACTTCAAAAAGTTCTGGGACACTGTAAAGTTCATGGAGAATAAGAGCACCTCCTCCCAGCTGCCCACTGCACTGAGGCTAGGTGTTACGAATCCCTTTGGCACGGCAGTCTAGGGGGGATGGCAACGAGACCCGTAACATAACTCATGCAAATTATAACAGTGAAAACGTAACAGTGAGAACAAATAACCACAGACAACTTAAATCTACCGTCAAACACTCATGGTATATTTGGTAAACACACGGTAAAGGGGGGCAGGAAAAGGGGCTGAGCTGGACCCAAGGAAAGAAACAAATATCCAAAAACACCCCTAAGCTAGACTAGCCTACTTCAATACAGCTAACTAACTAACCAAAAATACAGTGGGCGGTCCGCCCAGTTCTAACTAGTGATCTTAGACAAAGTATTCCTACGGGTAGTGTATGCCCATGGGCTACTTGTCTTGGTACCCCCTTTTCCCACCATCAAACAAACAGTCAAACACCATTTAAAAAAAACAATACTCACAGGGTAACGGACAAAGTGACATGTAGTTGCTAAACCAAACAAGAGATCTACAGAGAGATGGCATGACAGAGATTGAGCTCCAGAGAAAACAACTGACAGGGTTTTTAAACCAAGGGAAGGGGAATGTGATAGGGTAAGAGAAAAGGAGTAGGTGTCTTCTGATTAGCGACTGATTGGTGACTGATTGGGGAATGATGATTGCCAACTGTGAGGGGAGAAGGAGAGAAAAGAAATACAAAATCTGGACCCCTACAAATCAGCCGGGCTAGACAATCTAGACCCTCTCATTCTAAAATTATCCGCCGAAATTTTTGCAACCCCTATTACTGGCCTGTTCAACCTCTCTTTCGTATTGTCTGAGATCCCTAAAGATTGGAAAGCTGCTGCGGTCATCCCCCTCTTCAAAGTGGGAGACACTCTAGACCCAAACTGCCACAAACCTATATCTATCCTACCCTGCCTTTCTAAGGTCTTTGAAAGCCAAGTTAAACAGATCACCGATCATTTCGAATCCCACCATACCTTCTCCGCTATGCAATCTGGTTTCCGAGCTGGTCATGGGTGCACCTCAGCCACGCTCAAGGTCCTAAATGATATCATAACCGCCATCGATAAGAGACAATACTGTGCAGCTGCATTCATCGACCTGGCCAAGGCTTTCGACTCTGTCAATCACCACATTCTTATCGGCAGACTCAACAGCCTTGCTTTCTCAAATGACTGCCTTGCCTGGTTCACCAACTACTTCTCAGACAGAGTTCAGTGTGTAAAATCGGAGGGCCTGTTGTCCGGACCTCTGGCAGTCTCTATGGGGGTGCCACAGGGTTCAATTCTCAGGCCGACTCTTTTCTCTGTATACATCAATGATGTCGCTCTTACTGCTGGTGATTCTCTGATCCACCTCCACGCAGACGACACCATTCTTTATTCTTCTGGCCCTTCTTTGGACACTGTGTTAACTAACCTCCAGACAAGCTTCAATGCCATATAACTCTTCTTCCGTGGCCTCCAGCTACTCTTAAATACAAGTAAAACTAAAGGCATGCTCTTCAACCGATTGCTGCCCGCACCTGTCCGCCCGTCCAGCATCACTACTCTGGACGGTTCTGACTTAGAATACGTGGACAACTACAAATACCTAGGTGTCTGGTTAGACTGTAAACTCTCCTTCCAGAATCACATTAAGCATCTCCAATCCATAATAAATCTAGAATCGGCTTCCTATTTCGCAACAAAGCATCCTTCACTCATGCTGCCAAACATACCCTCGTAAAACTGACTATCCTACCGATCCTCGACTTCGGCAATGTCATTTACAAAAATGCCTCCAACACTACTCAGACTGCATCCAATTTGCTATCACAGTGCCGTCCGTTTTGTCACCAAAGCCCCATATACCACCCACCACTGCGACCTGTATGCTCTCGTTGCCTGGCCCTCACTTCATATTCGGCGCCAAACCCACTGGCTCCAGGTCATCTATAAGTCTCTGCTAGGTAAAGCCCCACCTTATCTCAGCTCACTGGTCACAATAGCAGCACCCACCCGTAGCACGCGCTCCAGCAGGTATATTTCACTGGTCACCTCCTAAGCCAATTCCTCCTTTGGCCGCCTTTCCTTCCAGTTCTCTGCTGCCAATGACTGGAACAAATTGCTAAAATCACTGAAGCTGGAGACTCATATTTTCCTCACTAGCTTTAAGCACCAGCTGTCAGAGCAGCTCACAGATCACTGCACCTGTACATATACCATCTGTAAATAGCCCACCCATACTGTTATTTTTTATGATTTTTTTTTTCTTCTCCTTTGCAACCAAGTACAGTATCTCTAGTTGCACAATCATCTTTTGCAAATCTATCACTCCAGTGTTTAATTGCTAAATTGTAATTATTTCGCCACTATGGCCTATTTATTGCCTTACCTCGCTTATCTCACCTCATTTGCACACACTGTACATAGACTTTTTTTATTGTGTTATTGACTGTATGTTTGTTTATTCCGTGTGTAACTCTGTGTTGTTGTATGTGTTGCACTGCTTTGCTTTATCTTGGCCAGGTCGTAGTTGTAAATGAGAACTTGTTCTCAACTAGCCTACCTGGTTAAATAAAGGTGAAATGAAAGTAAATAAATGAGTATGAATACTTTCTGAAGGCAGTGTATTCTGCCTCATGGCACGCTGTGTTGAGTTTTGGTGCATGATATCTTTGGGGGGACTATTCTGTTTCAGCTAACCATCTCATTAGAAATTAGGTGTTTTTGGTGTAACGTTATAGGCCTACTATGCTATGGTATTATATTCAGTTCTGTAATATAAAATCTTAATTAATCATTATGTGATCTTGCAAGACATTGATTCAGCTTTCATCTAACTATACTAAACTAGAACCATTGTGAGAAGTGATAATCTTCTATTTGAAATAAGTAATGAGTATGACTATTAGGCGTAGGCAACAGATCTTGATGAGATGTAATTTTTAAGCGATTGGAGCATCCTTTGTGGTGCTGAAAAGACAGTGCCAGGATCGTGCAATGATGTTAAAGAAGTTGAACCAACTTGTGGTGCTGAAGGATAGCTCTGCCATTTGGCCAGTTCAGAAACAAACAACAATCATTTGCAGTAGGCCTATAGCCTAATAGGCCTACGACTACGTGATATAGCTATTTGTAGGCTATAGCCTAATGTAAATACAAATACATATAGCTTAATATCATTGTATTGTTTACGAGGAGATATTTATTGTGAGTAGGCATTTCATTATTTGGTGTATCTTACATGCTGTTTTAATAAACGTTTATTTGATTAGCTTGAACACATGGCTACAGTATACCCTATAACAGAATAAAAGCAAACAGAGGTGAGCTTATTTGCATAGATTAAACATGCTATCAATTCAATTGACCAAGTAGTCAACATAAATAATTTCTAAGTAGAATTGCAGGAAATTTGTTTTAAAACAGCCATAAAATCAAGCTTTTTGTGTGTTGTATTCATGCATCTTAATAAACTATAACCTAAATGCATTATTACCTCCAACTTGGCCCAATTCACATTTAAGTGCCCACCCTAACATACCAAGCATCTCAACCAGTAGACAATGTAGGCTAAAAATCCCAAGCAAGGCTACAGCATCTTCCAGAGCGGGTCAGGCTCTTTGGGCTTTGCGGTGGCCGCTGGTTTTGGTGTTCTCGGCAGAATGGTATTGCAGTTATCAAGTGGTCACATACCGTTCTGGATTCTACTGCACAAGTGGGGTTCCATGGAGTTTTATGAACATCGATGGCAGACACACAGTGAATTTAGATTTTGTTCCCAACGTTCTGATTGACCAAAGTGGTAAAGCCATCGACGGGCCTCTGCAGTACACACACACCTATAGTTCTTCATCTTGCCACCGCCAGAGAGAAGACAGGGAAGAAACTGCCATTTACCTACATCTAGGCTGCTATACATATTTATTTGCCATATCATTTTTCATGGAATTTTAGTGGTAATTAAATATAATTTATTTAGAAGTTATCAAAATACATTTTCCAGAAAAAGTGTAAAAAGTGAGGGAGCACCGCTACTCTGTGCTCCGGCAGCACTACACCCCTGCTCAAAACACCATTTCAACAGCAGAATTATATCTAAGAAATACTCATCTTTCATCAAGCTGTCCTCTCAAGAAAAAGCTTCAAACTGTAACCAGTGCCTGCAACCTGTTTCAGGTTATCAGTCAACCTACCAGGGTATTTACAAACAGCACAGGAATGAAATCAACATGTATTGATCACATCTTTACTAATGCTGCAGAAATGTGCTTGAAAGCATTATCCAAATCCACAGGATGTAGTGATCATAATATAGTAGCCATATCTAGGAAAGTTCCTAAGGCTGGACCTAATATAGTGTTTAAGAGATCATGCAAGAGGTTTCGGTAGTGATTCCTATGCACCCATTAAGACTAATGAAGAATTTAACAATTTTATGGCTGAGAAGGACGAGGCAAAGGGAATGACAAATAAGTCTGGCTGCACAGCTGATAGGCAAACATACTGTAAATTGAGAAATCCTGTGTCACGATCGTCAATGGGAGAGAGTGAGGACCAAAATGCAGCGTGTGGAAAGTACATCTTCTTTATTTAAGAAAGAAGACGAAAACGAAACAAACACTATGCAAACTAAACAAAAACAAAACAGACGACCGTGAAGCTATTCAAACATAAGTGCTGACACTAAACACTTAGACATAGACAATTACCCACAAATGCATGATGCCCATGGCTGCCTTAAATATGGCTCCCAATCAGAGACAAATGAAAGACATCTGTCTCTGATTGAGAACCACTCAGGCAACCATAGACATACCTAGAAACATTCACTCAACCATAGACATACCTAGAAACATTCACTCAACACAAACTCATACACTACACCCAACACCCCCTTTACCATATAACCACCCAAAACGACAAAACACAAACATTCCCCATGTCACACCCTGACCTAACTAAAATAATAAAGAAAACAAAGAATACTAAGGCCAGGGCGTGACAGTACCCCCCCCAAAAGGTGCGGACTCCGGCCGCAAAACCTGACACATAAAGGGAGGGTCCGGGGTGGGCCTTAATATGGCGGCGGCTCGGGTGCGGGACGTGGCCCCCACTCCACCATTGTCAATATCCGCTTCGGTGTCTCTGGTAGATCCTGGCTGACTGGCGGCTCTGGAAGATCCTGGCTGGCTGGCGACTCTGGCTGCTCATGGCTGGCTGGCGACTCTGGCTGCTCATGGCTGGCTGGCGACTCTGGCTGCTCATGGCTGGCTGGCGACTCTGGCTGCTCATGGCTGGCTGGCGACTCTGGCTGCTCATGGCTGGCTGGGGAGACGGATGGCTCAGATGGCGCTGGGGAGACGGATGGCTCAGATGGCGCTGGGGAGACGGATGGCTCAGATGGCGCTGGGCAGACGGATGGCTCTGGCCGGATGAGGCGCACTGTAGGCCTGGTGCGTGGTGCCGGAACTGGAGGCACCGGGCTAAGGACACGCACCTTCAGGCTAGTGCGGGGAGAAGGAACAGGGCATACTGGACCCTGGGGACGCACATTAGGCCTAGTGCGTGGTGCCGGAACTGGTGGTACCGGGCTGGGGACACGCATCTCAGGGCTAGTGCGGGGAGCAGCAACGGGATGCACAGGACTCTGGAGACGCACAGGAGGCTTGGTGCGTGGTGCCGGAATTGGTGGTACCGGGCTGGAGACACGCACCATAGGGCGAGTGCGTGGAGGAGGAACAGGGCTCTGGAGACACACTGGAAGCCTGTTGCGTGGTGTAGGCACTGGTGGAACTGGACTGGGGCGGGGAGGTGGCGCCGGAAATACCGGACCGTGCAGGCGTACTGGCTCCCTTGAGCACCGAGCCTGCCCAACCTTACCTGGTTGAATGCTCCCCGTCGCCCGACCAGTGCTGGGAGGTGGAATAACCCGCACCGGGCTATGTAGGCGAACCGGGGACACCATGCGTAAGGCTGGTGCCATGTATGCCGGCCCGAGGAGACGCACTGGAGACCAGACGCGTTGAGCCGGCTTCATGGCACCTGGCTCAATGCCCAATCTAGCCCTACCAGTGCGGGGAGGTGGAATAACCCGCACCGGGCTATGAACACGTACAGGAGACACCGTGCGCTCTACTGCGTAACACGGTGTTCGCCCGTACTCCCGCTCTCCACGGTTAGCCTGGGAAGTGGGCGCAGGTCTCCTACCTGCCCTCGGCCCACTACCTCTAAGCCCCCCCCCAAGAAATTTTTGGGGCTGACTCACAGGCTTCCTACCGCGTTGTCGTGCTGCCTCCATTCGCCGGTATCCCTCCTCGCACTGCGTCAGAGAATCCCAGGCGGTCTCCGGCACTCGCCCTGGGTCAATCGCCCACCTGTCGATCTCCTCCCACGTAGTGTAGTCCAGATTACGCTCCCATTGCCATTCCTCCTTGCGCTGCTCCTGTTGCCGCTTATCACGCTGCTTGATCCCGCATTGGTGGGTAATTCTGTCACGATCGTCAATGGGAGAGAGTGAGGACCAAAATGCAGCGTGTGGAAAGTACATCTTCTTTATTTAAGAAAGAAGACGAAAACGAAAGGAACACTATGCAAACTAAACAAAACAACAAAACAGACGACCGTGAAGCTATTCAAACATAAGTGCTGACACTAAACACTTAGACATAGACAATTACCCACAAATGCATGATGCCCATGGCTGCCTTAAATATGGCTCCCAATCAGAGACAAATGAAAGACATCTGTCTCTGATTGAGAACCACTCAGGCAACCATAGACATACCTAGACACATTCACTCAACCATAGACATACCTAGAAACATTAACTCAACCATAGACATACCTAGAAACATTCACTCAACACAAACTCATACACTACACCCAACACCCCCTTTACCATATAACCACCCAAAACGACAAAACACAAACATTCCCCACGTCACACCCTGACCTAACTAAAATAATAAAGAAAACAAAGAATACTAAGGCCAGGGCGTGACATCCTGTGACTAAACTAAACAAAAGGAAGAAACTGTATTATGAAACAAAGATAAATTATAGAAAGAATGATAGTAAAAAGTTTTGGAGCACCCTATATGACATTTTAGGCAAAAAGGCGAACTTAACTCCATCCTTCATTGAATCAGATGGCTCATTCATCACAAAACTCACTGATATTGCCAACTACCTCAATTATGTTTTAATTGGCAAGATTGGCAAACTTAGGCATGACATGCCAACAACAAATGTTGAACCTACACATCCATCCTTAACTGACCAAATGATGAAAGACAAGCAATGTAATTTTTACTTTCATAAAGTAAGTGTGGAAGAGGTGAAAAAATGATTGTTGTCTATGTAACGGATGTGAAATGGCTAGCTAAAGTTATACTGTTACATCTACCTGGTTCTGACAACTTGGATGGAACATTTCTGAGGATGATAGCGGATGGCCACTCCAATTTGCCATCTCCTCAATCTAAGCCTACAGGAAAGTGTGTTCCCTCAATCCTGGAGGGTGGCAAAAGTCAATCCACTACCCAAAACTAGTAAAGCACCATTTACTGGCTCAAACACCCAACCAATCAGCCTGTTTGACCAGATACAAGGATATTTCAAAGAAAACAAATGAACAACAGACTTTCAGCACACTTATAGGGAAAGGCACTCAACATGTACAGCACTTACACAAATGACTGATGATTGGCTGAAAGAAATTGATAATAAGAAGACTGTTCGAGCTGTTTTGTTAGACTTCAGTGCAGCTTTTGACATTATCGATCATAATCTGCTGCTGGAAAAAACGTATGTGTTATGGCTTTACAACCTCTGCTATATCATGGACCGAGAGCTATCTGTCTAACAGAACACAGAGGGAGTTTTTTATTGGAAGCCTCTCCAACATAATCCAGGTAAAGTCGGGCATTTCCAAGGGCAGCTGTCTAGGGCCCTTACTTTTTCAATCTTTACTAATGATCTGCCTCTGGCACTGAGTAAAGCCTGTGTGTCTATGTATGCTGATGACAACATTATACATGTCACAGTCAGTTTTAGAATGGGTAGCAAGTAATAAGCTAGTCCTAAATGTTTATAAAACGAAAAGCATTGTCTTTGGGACAAATCATTCACTAAACCCTAAACGTCAACTAAATCTTGTAAGGAATAACGTAGAAATTGAGCAGGTTGGGGATTGTAAACTGTCATGGTCAAAACATATTGATTCAACGGTAGCTAAGATGGGGAGAGGTATGTCTGTATTAAAGCACTGCTCTGCTTTCTTGACATCGCCATCAACTAAACAAGTCCTACAGGCCCTGTACTACTGCCCAGTCATATGGTCAAGTGCCACAAAGAAGGACATAGGCAAATTACAGTTGTCCCAGAACAAAGCAGCACGACTGGCCCCTTAAATGTACACAAAGAGCTAACATCAATGACATGCATGTCAATATCTCCTGGCTCAAAGTAGAGGAGAGATTGACTGCATTATTACTTGTCTTTGTGAGAGGTATTGACATGTTGAAAGCACAGATCTGTCTCTTCAAATGACTAGCACACAGCTCAGACACCCACGCATACCCCACAAGACATGCCACCAGGCTTCTCTTCACAGTCCCCAAGTCCAGGGCGACTCTGGAAAACGCACAGTACTACACAGAGCCATGACTGCATGGAACTCTAGTCCACATCAAGTAACTCATGCAAGCAGTAAAATCAGATTTAAAAAATGGATAAAACTACACCTTATGGAACAAGCGAACTGTGAAGAGACACAGACACACAGATGCATACGCACACACATCTGCCTTGGCTGCAGCTAATCGGGATTATTAATAAATAAAAAATACAATCCGACAGCGATGATATAATAATATACAGTGCATTCAGAAGAATAAAAAAATATATACTATATATAATGGAAAATAAAACACAAATATATCTTGATTAGATAAGTATTCAACCCCCTGAGTCAATAAATGTTTGAATCACCTTTGGCAGCGTTTACAGCTGTGAATCTTTTTGGGTAAGTCTCTAAGAGCTTTGCACACCTGGATTGTACAACATTTGCCCATTATTCTTTAAATAATTCTTGAAGCTCTGTAAGTTGGTTGTTGATCATTGCTAGACAGCCATTTTCAAGTCTTGCCAAAGATTTTCAAGCCGATTTAAGTCAAAACTGTACCTAGGTGTCAGGGTTGTGTGCAGAGAAGTAGCGGAGTCAAGCGCAGGACACAGGTGTTGAGCGAAACCACAGCGTTTACTCAAAAATAAGCAAAAATTCCACAACGGGAATATAACAAACACACACGTACTAACAACAACCACTAATGAAACAAACAATCACGGACAGAACAGAAATGAATGCCAGAGGGTTAAATAGGGAACATGATAGGGGAATTGAAACCAGGTATGTGTAATGCAGACAAAACAAAACGAAACTGAAAAATGGATCGGTGGTGACTAGAAAGCCGGTGACGTCGACCGCCGAACACCACCCGAACAAGGAGAAGGGCCGACTTCGGCGGAAGTCGTGACACTAGGCCACTCATTAACTTTCAATGTCATCTTACACTCCAGTGTATATTTGGCCTTGTTTTTTTTGGTCATTGTCCTGCTGAAAGGTTCATTTGTCTCCCAGTGTCTGTTGGAAAACAGACTGAATCAAGTTTTCCTCTAGAATTTTCCTTCTATTATGTTTCTTATTATCCCCCCAAAATTCCTAGTCCTTGCCGATAGCAAGCATACCCATAACATGATGCTGCCACCGCCATGCTTGAAAAAATATGAAGAGTGGTACTCAGGTATGTGTTGTGTTAGATTGGCCCCAAACATATCGCTTTGTATTCAGGACAAAAAGTTCATTTCTTTGCCACATTTTTTGCAGTATTACTTTAGTGCCTTATTGCAAACAAGATGCAGGTTTTGGAATATCTTTATTGTGTACAGGCTTCCTTCTTTTCACTCTGTAATTTATGTTAGTATTGTGGAGTAACTACAATGTTGTTGATCCATCCTCAGTTTTCTCCTATCACAGCCATTAAAAAGCCATTGGCCTCATGGTGAAATCCCTGAGCGGTTTCCTTCCTCTCTGGCAACTGAAATAGGAGGGTGCCTGTATCTTTGTAATGACAGGGTGTACTGATACACCATCCAAAGGGTAAATAATAACTTCACCATGCTCAAAGCGATATTCAATGTCTGCTTGTTTTACCCATCTACCAATAGGTGGCCTTCTTTGGGTACTATTGGAAAACCTCCCTGGTCTTTGTGGTTGAATCTGTGCTTGAAATTCACTGCTCGACTGCGGGACCTTACAGATAATTGTATGTGTGGGGTACAGAGATGGGGTAGTCATTTAAAAATCATGTTAAACACTATTATTGCACACAAAATTAGTCCATGCAACTTATTATGTGGCTTGATAAGCACATTTTTACTCCTGAACTTATGTAGACTTGCCATAACAACAGGGTTGAGTAATTACTCACTCAAGACATTGCAGCTTTTCATGTTTTTGTAAACATTTCTAAAAACATAATTCCACTTTGACATTATGTGGTATGTAGATCAGTGACACCAAATCTAAAATGTTATCAATTTTAAATTCAGACTGTAACACAGCAAACTGTGAAAAAGTCAAGTGGTGTGCATACTTTCTGAAGGCACTGTAAATCTATGTAACTGAAGGGATTTGGTCAAATGTAACGGAGCAAAAAGTAAGTCACTAACTCCAGAAATTACTTGAGTAAGAGTACAAGTACAGCCCACAGAGTTTTACTAGAAAAGTACTAGTTCCTCCAAAAATTCTAAGGGAAGTAGGCAAGATTCGAACAAGACGACAATGGCATATGTGTTTAATTTTTAACTGCTAGATCATATAGGCACTGAGCCAACCAATAATGTATTTGGTCTATTGCTTGCCTTGAATATATAATAAAACCATTGATCTAAAAAAAAACTAAACGAAAAATACATCTACCCCCTACAAATATGCAAATGTGTTATAATCCACCTAATAATTCACATGAGTAGCCTATATAAGCTACTTGAACTGATGCCCAATGGACCTGCAGTCTAAATTATTTTATAGCCTAAAAACATTGCTTTCAGCTGACCCCTGGTGGTGATTCTAAATATTCAATATTCATTAAAATCCTCCTGCTGCATGATTATTTTCCCCCATGAGACGAAATGGGTCAAATTCTGTAAATCTGCAACATCTGTAAATTCCAGACTCAGGAATAGAAAGCAAACTGAGTTCTACTGACCAGGCCCCTTCACTGAGTTCCTCTGGAGGCTGGGTTTGGTATTGACCAATGAGGACTGCCACAGTTCTACCAACACCTTTGAGGACCCTTTTCCAGCTGTCCCAGCTGGGCCCATTAATATTTTGTCTGTGCAACAGGCAATGGTCAAGGGACCAATAATAAAAAGTGTCACTCCACTTGTAGATAAGCAATGACCACATGTGGTGGTCTTCTTGACCTCATATAATGGTGTTTAAGACCTTTCAGTGCACTAGTTCTGCACAATCTACCAGGTCCATTTTTGCCACAGGCCTGAACAGCTAGTGTAAATCCTTCCTCAGTGGTCCTGAGAACACTGAAGTGGAACTACCTGAAGGTGGCACCTGCCACTCAGTCATATTGTTGTAGGTTCATATTTGATAAATATATTATATTATAAATACCTTACATGCGGACCGTAATAAGACTATGCAATTAGCCCATCAAATGAAATATCTTACTCCTTAAGATAGATAGAAATATACAAGCATTAGGCAATGAGTTGACATTGACTAGCAGGAATTGGTCTGAGAATTGTCTATATCAAAGGTAGATAATTAATTTACATTGTACAATGAATTGATTCACATACAAGGCATAAAGCTCAAGTTACAAGGCAATACTGACATCAACAAAGCATACTTATAGGCATTTAGATCCTAAAGTTAACTTACAAGACAAAGCATGAACAAAGAGATGCCTATTAGGCCAGAGGCCTAGAAGCCTAGGAAATGAGAATTGATCATACAACCTTCCTCCATGGACTGGATACAGGGTAAGAGAGAGAACAAAGCCATTTAATTCAATTTATAGCATCTGAAGGTGTAACCTTCTCAACCCAAAACCAACAACCATTGACCAATCAAACAATACCAAGTTTACAGTAACCTGACCAACAAGGCCTAATCTCCACAGGGTGTCACAGCATCTAAAGGCTTGTGTGGGGGATGAGACCAATGTAAATAATATAGAATTCCTAAGAGGACAATAAAACACTTTGCATAGAGTAATTCAGAGTTCACCCTGTACAAATACAATTTACCACAGAGATCATACATACATATAGTTAGCATCAGAGTTATTCTTAGTGAACAAGTTTCAGATATATACCAAACATGGATACTATAGCATTATTCTATAACACATGCAATAGTCAGTCCTCTGGATACTGTAACAGAGAGATACATTTTGGCCCCTCAGAGGGGGACGGGCTGACTAGTAGTCCATGGGTAGTCCATCCTTTGTGCTTTCCTTGTGTTCCTGAACCATTTGCCCTGCAACTCCAGGTGACAGAGAGCACATGAATTAAGGCCGAGCCTACAATACGAGACAAACGTATTGTATCCTTCCTATGACACATTCACTACTGAAGACTTGTAATGTATGTGTGAAGAGGGACATGCATATACGTGAAATCCTCTCAGCGTGTCAGTATCTCTCGTGTATTAACATAGGCTACAAAATTTATCCCATTAGCCAAGCTTAAACCCTTACTCAGTTAGGCCTTTGTTGTGTAAATAGAGAGGCTAAGCCTATGGGTGACTCATGATTCCTAATACCCATTTCAGACAGAAGATGTGGTATATTACCTGTAAAAAAACTACAGCAATGTTTATATGACCCCCTTTCAAACAGCCCCTTATTTACCACTTTCTTGCAGGTACTGTATAACCCTTTTATACATATGAGTGAGTAACAGGCAAATTGGGAGGGGTCGGGGGGGTGTTGGTAAACCATGGGGGCTGTTTGCATTTTCAAATGAGGGATGTTAAACAATGGAAGTCTTAATGAATTTACCTGCAAAAAAGCAGAGAACCACTTACACAGATCGATACCTGTGTTCTGGTTATAGGGTCTGTGAAAATGTAGGAATCCTGACTAGGTCTTTAGGTGGATTTTAATTTGCCATGTTTTTTTTTTTACCGTCTACCCCTTTCAGATATACCAGAAAGCAGACACACAGAAGCAGGCATGGTAAATCAGTGGGATTTCAGTCTGTGTGAATTTTTTACATTTTTAATTTAACTAGGCAAGTCAGTTAAGAACAAATTATTATTTACAATGACGGCCTACCCCGGCCAAACTTGGACGACGCTGGGCCAATTGTGCGCCCCCCTATGACACTCCCAATCACGGCCGGATGTGATGCAGCCTGGATTTGAACCAGGGACTGCAGTGACACCTCTTGCACTGAGATGAAGTGCCTTAGACTGCTGCGCCAATCAGGAGCCGATTGGAATATAAAATTAATTAAATAAATAAATGGGATTTTGGTCTGTGTGAAAGGGATATAAGAAAGACAAGGTGGCAGGTGAGATAATGTAGGTTGCTACACATCATGCTATCACATGATGTACCTTGGTTACACACCATATCACTGGCACAACTTTCACTGAGGATGGGGGTTTTATCATTGCAGTCTGATACAAAAAGCGGCTAAGGTGTGCTTTAGGACCATGCAGATGCCTCCAGAGTGGTCGGGTAGGCTATTTGGAGTGTTCCGCTGTATGGATTTAGGACTACGCTGACACCACAGAGCGGGCTGACAGACTGTGTGAAGTCAAAGCTTCTGGAAGACTGGCTGGACCAGTAAGGGAGAGTTGAGCATAGTTCAGTGTGTATGTGTTATGCTCTTTCACCGAGTTGTAAAAGCAAGCATAGCAGAATCTGGCTACTATTTAGGTGACTGATGTAGCTGGTAAGGTAACTGCTGTTTAACTTAACAGAAAATAACTAAACTAGTGTTTATTCAAAGTGCTGTGCTGGTATTGTAACTGACATGTAACGTTAGCTAATGTTTCATCCACTCTCGACTGAGGTGAATGAATAAGCTACGCTAGCTAGTAGCTACCACAGCCAGGTCAGCGCTAGCCTCTAGTTATCTGTCAGATAGCGCTATTAGGTGGCTATAATTACTATAATAATAATTACTAGCCTATAGTTAGGCTACTATGGTGAGCGAGCGTTGCGCATTTTCAATAAGCATTGATTATCCATTTATTTGTCTCTGCCTGCAAATCATCTACCTAAAAGGTAGTCAATATCCTATAGGCCAATGCAAAACATAGCAAGTGTCTCTGTCATCATTCTCTCTGCTTCCAGTTCAGTAGCCATACCTCCAAGATCAGTTGCGTGTGTGGTCTCAATTAACCCTTGTGTGGTTTTCATGTTTTTGTTATTCACCCAATGTTCGGGGGTCTGATGCTCCCACAACATTATTGGGTTTTTAAAACAATACAGCCAAAACCATTTACGTAAAAATACCAAATACTCACTTACAGTTGAAGTCGGAAGTTCACATACACCTTAGCCAAATACATTTAAACTCAGTAAACATCAGAGTAAAAATTCCCTTTCTTAGGTCAGTTAGGATCACCACTTTATTTTAAGAATGTGAAATGTCAGAATAATAGTAGAGAGAATGATTTATTTCCGCTTTTATTTCTTTCAACACATTCCCAGTGGGTCAGAAGTTTACATACACTCAATTAGTATTTGGTAGCATTGCCTTTAAATTGTTTAACTTGGGTCAAACATTTCGGGTAGCCTTCCACAAGCTTCCCACAATAAGTTGGGTGGGTGAATTTTGACCCATTCCTCCTGAGAGAGCTGGTGTAACTGACTCAGGTTTGTAGGCCTCCTTGTTCGCACACGCTTTTTCAGTTCTGCCCACAAATTTTCTATGGGATTGAGGTCAGGGCTTTGTGATGGCCACTCCAATACCTTGACTTTGTTGTCCTTAAGCCATTTTGCCACAACTTTGGAAGTATGCTTGGGGTCATTGTCCATTTGGAAGACCCATTTGCGAACAAGCTTTAACTTCCTGACTGATGTCTTGAGATGTTGCTTCAATATATCTACATACACTGCTCAAAAAAATAAAGGGAACACTTAAACAACACAATGTAACTCCAAGTCAATCACACTTCTGTGAAATCAAACTGTCCACTTAGGAAGCAACACTGATTGACAATAAATTTCACATGCTGTTGTGCAAATGGAATAGACAAAAGGTGGAAATTATAGGCAATTAGCAAGACACCCCCAAAAAAGGAGTGATTCTGCAGGTGGTGACCACAGACCACTTCTCAGTTCCTATGCTTCCTGGCTGATGTTTTGGTCACTTTTGAATGCTGGCGGTGCTCTCACTCTAGTGGTAGCATGAGACGGAGTCTACAACCCACACAAGTGGCTCAGGTAGTGCAGTTCATCCAGGATGGCACATCAATGCGAGCTGTGGCAAAAAGGTTTGCTGTGTCTGTCAGCGTAGTGTCCAGAGCATGGAGGCGCTACCAGGAGACAGGCCAGTACATCAGGAGACGTGGAGGAGGCCGTAGGAGGGCAACAACCCAGCAGCAGGACCGCTACCTCCGCCTTTGTGCAAGGAGGTGCACTGCCAGAGCCCTGCAAAATGACCTCCAGCAGGCCAAAAATGTGCATGTGTCAGCATATGGTCTCACAAGGGGTCTGAGGATCTCATCTCGGTACCTATTGGCAGTCAGGCTACCTCTGGCGAGCACATGGAGGGCTGTGCGGCCCCACAAAGAAATGCCACCCCACACCATGACTGACCCATCGCCAAACCGGTCATGCTGGAGGATGTTGCAGGCAGCAGAACGTTCTCCACGGCGTCTCCAGACTCTGTCACGCCTGTCACATGTGCTCATGTGCTCAGTGTGAACCTGCTTTCATCTGTGAAGAGCACAGGGCGCCAGTGGTGAATTTGCCAATCTTGGTGTTCTCTGGCAAATGCCAAACGTCCTGCACGGTGTTGGGCTGTAAGCACAACCCCCACCTGTGGACGTCGGGCCCTCATACCACCCTCATGGAGTCTGTTTCTGACCGTTTGAGCAGACACATGCACATTTGTGGCCTGCTGGAGGTCATTTTGCAGGGCGCTGGCAGTGCACCTCCTTGCACAAAGGCGGAGGTAGCGGTCCTGCTGCTGGGTTGTTGCCCTCCTACGGCCTCCTCCACGTCTCCTGATGTACTGGCCTGTCTCCTGGTAGCGCCTCCATGCTCTGGACACTACGCTGACAGACACAGCAAACCTTTTTGCCACAGCTCGCATTGATGTGCCATCCTGGATGAACTGCACTACCTGAGCCACTTGTGTGGGTTGTAGACTCCGTCTCATGCTACCACTAGAGTGAGAGCACCGCCAGCATTCAAAAGTGACCAAAACATCAGCCAGGAAGCATAGGAACTGAGAAGTGGTCTGTGGTCACCACCTGCAGAATCACTCCTTTTTTGGGGGTGTCTTGCTAATTGCCTATAATTTCCACCTTTTGTCTATTCCATTTGCACAACAGCATGTGAAATTTATTGTCAATCAGTGTTGCTTCCTAAGTGGACAGTTTGATTTCACAGAAGTGTGATTGACTTGGAGTTACATTGTGTTGTTTAAGTGTTCCCTTTATTTTTTTGAGCAGTGTATTTCTTTTCTGAGGTCTTGGCTGATTTCTTTTGATTTTCCCATGATGTCAAGCAAAGAGGCACTGAGTTTGAAGGTAGGCCTTGAAATACATCCACAGGTACACCTCCAATTTACTCAAATTATGTAAATTAGCCTAACAGAAGCTTCTAAAGCCATGACATAATTTTCTGGAATTTTCCAAGCTGTTTAAAGGCACAGTCAACTTAGTGTATGTAAACTTCTGACCCACTGGAATTGTGATACAGTGAATTATAAGTGAAATATTCTGTCTGTAAACAATTGTTAGAAAAATTACTTGTGTCAAAGTAGATGTCCTAACCGACTTGCCAAAACTATGGTTTGTTAACAAGAAATTTGTGGAGTGGTTGAAAAACTAGTTTTAATGACTCCAACCTAAGTGTATGTAAACTTCCGACTTCAACTGTAGATGTTGACTTATATCAATTACAAGCAATATAGACAGCATACATGGTTAATATTTGCCATTTACCTCTGCTAGATCACATTTATCAATAAAAGAGCTATTTGTTTTTTGAATAAAATGTGATTTCTGTAAACAAAAATCAATTATAATCAATACATGGGTGGAATAAATCATGTTTATCTTGAACAAATATAAATGAAACAAGGTTTATCACTGTTGATGTTTATTTAGGACAAATTTTATGGAATAATAAATGAGCCCAATTGAACACAAATTAAGGCTGGTCTACACACCACATGAGGAATAGAGTTTACTGTGTGTTGAAAATGTATTTCTTGCACTTGATGCATGTGTACTGTGTCTTCCTGTCCTTTTTAGGTCCACACACATCCTAGTGCTTCTTCTTGTTGCTACCAGCTGCAATCTAGAAATATGAAAACATTTAGTTCAGGAATTTTACTAACATCTCACTCACTCACATATATAATTACAGTAGGTCAAGGTAGGAGAGTCAGACACACACACATGCAACAACATCACTCACACTTACTTCCGGTATTGGAGTTGTTGGTTCTGTGGGTCGGGCGGATGGGGCACCAGCCTTCTCCTCCTGAATCCTCCTCACGATGGCTGCAGAAGCTTAGTTTGGTCCATCTCCTTCCATCGCTCTCCAAAAACACACTTTCCCTCCAAATTAGTGCAGTCCAGAATGATTTTCTGGATGGTGTCTGGGTTGAACAGTTCAAAAGAAGACTTTATGTCCTGCACATGAGTAACCGCCATCCTCGTTGGCCCTAGTTGCATCCTTATCACATTGGCAGCCATGCAGGGTGGCTCATTCCTTGGGCAAGAAGACCATTCAATTTCACAATTTTTTGACATCCATATTTCTCCTCCTGCAGGCTGCTGATGAGCTGGTTGCTGACGGGCTGGTCATGGGGCTGGCTGCTGGCGAGCTGGTCGAGGGTCAATCTCATCCTCTTCTTCCAACTCACTGTCAGACTCCGGATTGACAGAGACATGATCCTCATATTCCAAAAATGTTTCATCTCCCAAAGTGGAAGACGTTCCTTCCACACTAGCTTCTCTCTCTGCAAAAAGTATTTCTAAGGCCCTCTGAGCAGAGATTATTTTTGCCATACTGATTGATTGTGGTAAGGAGCCACACATTCAAAGCTATTTATTTGTTGTGTCCCTCCCCCAATTTACACCTGGCTGGAGTAGAGTGTGGGAAAATGAGAATCCACCGGTCTTATTTCAAAGTTTTGATGTATTCACTACTATTCTACAATGTAGAAAATAGTAACAATAAAGAAAAGCCATGAATGAGTAGGTGTGTCCAAACTTTTGACTGGTACTGTATATACTAGGCGTTGTCAGAGGAAGGCCCAAAAAATTTGTCAGACTCCGGTCACCCAAGTCATAGACTGTTCTCTCTGCTACCGCACGGCAAGCGGTACCAGAGCACCAAGTCTAGGTACAAAAGTCTCCTTAACAGCTTCTAACCCTAAGCCATAAGGTTTGTCACACCGATAAATCCACGATAATTGAGAATTTCAATAGGCATTTTTCTACGGCTGGCCATGCTTTCCACCTGGCTACCCCGGTCAACAGCCCTGCACTCCCCACAGCAACTCGCCCAAGCCTCCCCATTTCTCCTTCACCCAAATCCAGATTGCTGATGTTCTGACAGAACTGCTAAATCTGGACCCCTACAAATTAGCCGGGCTAGACAATCTGGACCCTCTCATTCTAAAATGATCTGCCTAAATTGTTGCAACCCCTATCACTAGCCTGTTCAACCTCTTTCGTATCGAGATTCCCAAAGATTGGAAAGCTGCCGCAGTCATCCCCCTCTTCAAAGGGGGAGACACTCTAGACCCAAACTGCTACAGACCTATATCTATCCTACCCTGCCTTTCTAAGGTCTTCGAAAGCCAAGTTAACAAACAGATTACCGACCATTTAGAATCCCACCGTACCTTCTCCGCTATGCAATTGTCACGGGTGTTGAATGAAGTGGACCAAGGTTCAGCGTGGTGAGCGTACATTTTCTTTTTATTAGAAACGACGCCGACAAAACAATAAACAATACAAAACAAACCGTGAAGCTTAAGGCTATGTGCCACAAACAAAGTCAACTTCCCACAAAGACAGGTGGGAAAAAGGGCTACCTAAGTATGGTTCTCAATCAAAGACAACAATAGACAGCTGTCCCTGATTGAGAACCCTACCTGGCCAAAACATAGAAATACAAATAATAGAACATAGAATACCCACCCCAAATCACTCTCTGACCAAACCAAATAGAGACATAAAAAGGATCTTTAAGGTCAGGGCGTTTCAGCAATCTGGTTTCCGAGCTGGTCATGGGTGCACCTCAAGGTCCTAGACAATATCATAACCGCCATCAATAAGAGACATTACTGTGCAACCGTATTCATCGACCTGGCCAAGGCTTTCGACTCTGTCAATCACCACATTCTTATTGGCAGACTCAACAGCCTTAGTTTCTCAAATGATTGCCTCGCCTGGTTCCCCAACTACTTCTCTGATCGAGTTCAGTGTGTCAAATCGGAGGGCCTGTTGTCCGGACCTCTGCCAGTCTCTATGGGGGTGCCACAGGGTTCAATTCTCGGGCCGACTCTCTTCTCCGTATACATCAATGATGTCGCTCTTACTGCTTGTGATTCTCTGATCCACCTCTACGCAGACGACACCATTCTGTATACTTCTGGCCCTTCTTTGGACACTGTGTTAACTAACCTCCAAATGAGTTACAATGCCATACAACTCTCCTTCCGTGGCCTCCAACTGCTCTTAAATGCAAGTAAAACTAAATGCATGCTCTTCAACCGATCACTACCCGCACCTGCCCGCCCGTCCAGCATCACTACTCTGGACGGTTCTGACTTAGAATACGTGGACAACTACAAATACCTAGGTGTCTGGTTAAACTGTAAACTCTCCTTCAAGACTCACATTAAGCATCTCCAATCCAAAATTAAATCTAGAATCGGCTTCCTATTTCGCAACAAAGCATCCTTCATTCATGCTGCCAAACATACCCTCGTAAAATTGACTATCCTACCGATCCTCGACTTCAGCGATGTCATTTATAAAATGGCTTCCAACACTCTACTCAACAAATTGGATGCAGTCTATCACAGTGCCATCCGTTTTGTCACCAAAGCCCCATATACTACCCACCACTGTGACCTGTACACTCTTGTTGGCTGGCCCTCGCATCATACTCGACGCCAAACCCACTGGCTCCAGGTCATCTACAAGTCTCTGCTAGGTAAAGCCCCACCTTATCTCAGCTCACTGGTCACCATAGCAGCACCCACCCGTAGCACGATCTCCAGCAGGTATATCTCACTGGTCACCCCCTAAGCCAATTCCTCCTTTGGCCGCCTTTCCTTCCAGTTCTCTTCTGCCAATGACTGTAACGAACTGCAAAAATCACTGAAGCTGGAGACTCATACCTCCCTCACTAGCTTTAAGCACCAGCTGTCAGAGCAGCTCACAGATCACTGCACCTGTACATAGCCCATCTGTAAACAGCCCATCCAACTACCTCATCCCCATACTGTATTCATTTATTTATCTTGCTCCTTTGCACCCCAGTATCTCTACTGGCACTTTCATCTTCTGCACATCTACCATTCCAGTGTTTAATTGCTATATTGCAATTTACTTTGCCACCATGGCCTATTTATTGCCTTACCTCCCTAATTTTACCTCATTTGCACTCACTGTACATAGACTTTTTTTCTTATTTTTTTTCTACTGTGTTATTGACTGTATGTTTTGTTTATTCCATGTGTAACTCTGTGTTGTTGTATGTGTCGAACTGCTATGCTTTATCTTGGCCAGGTCGCAGTTGTAAATGAGAACTTGTTCTCAACTAGCCTACAAATTATGTCGACTAGCCTGTACCCCTGCACATTGAATATTTTCACCCCAAAGTCGTCTGTCTGACTGCCCGCTCCCACCATCAGCATGAAAAATGCAGACTGGAGCATGGCCACGAGGGCCCACAATGATCTCTGTCGGGACCTGCAGGTCTCGCAGGCATCCCACAGGAATGCAGCCGTCTAGTGCAGTCTGTACATAACATTATGTTCATCATGGCTTAGCTGGATCAGATGGTGACAGGGGTCCCAGCAGGGTCAGACAGCCAGGGAAGACCAGTCTACGGAGCTCAGGTGAATTTTGCAGTATATTTACAATATCAGCGAATTATACAAGTCCCATCTTGAATTGTAGAACCATCAGTAGCAACAGGACAGCAGCTTAAGTTCAAAGTTACAGTCTGTGATCTGGGAAAAATGGTAATTTCAATTATTGAACCATTGATTATATTCTTGGATAATATAATTTGTAAATTTACACCAAGGTAATTCTTTGTCATGCCTCATTTTAGGAGAATCAGATGTTGACAGTGGTCTCAGCAGGGTCAGGCAGCCAGAGAGGGCCAGTCTGTGACAGATCTTTGGTGAATTTTTGCAGATACAACACTTTATTCTCTCTGTGCAGCAAACACTGGATAAGCCAGATGCTATTTTAAGGCAGTCTGACAAACCTCCAAAGTTGATTTCCAAACTGTATCACGGGTTGATAGAGGCTTTTCCCGATGAAACAAAATATATAAAACAAAAATGTGAGGAAGACCTGATATAAGCTATAGATGATGATGAATGGATACAGATATGTTTGAATGCCCAGTCATGAACGAGACAAAACCATTACTGCCTGAAGACTGAGGCTACCGAGAGCTAAATAAAGGGGGAGTAATCAAGTTGATAATGAGGTCCAGGTGCGCGTAAGGGAGGGACCTAACGGCATAGGCGGGGGTCCCCTCAATGTCCAGTGGAGGCGGAGGGCTTTCACGGGAGACGGCATCAGCCACGGGACCAGAAACCACCGGACTGAGGAGGGAAACATGAAAAGAGGGTGAGATCCGGTAGTTTGAGGGGAGTTGTAAATGGTATGTTACCGCGTTGACCCTCCATAGGACCTTGAAGGTCCCCACAAACCAGGGGCTCAGCTTCCGGCAGGGCAGTCAGAGCGGGAGGTTCCTGGTGGAGAGTCAGACGCAATTACCAGGATGGGACACGAGAGCCTCACTGTGGTGGTGGTCTGCCTGATCCTTCTGGCTTCGGTCTGGCTCAGGGTCCACAGGGCTAGAGTCGGCTGATATCCCAGGACACACTGGAAGGGAGTCAGCCCAGTGGAGGAGTGACGAAGTGAGTTCTGGGCATACTCTGCCCAGGGAAGGAACCGGGCCCACTACCCCTGCTGGTCCTGGCAGTGACTCCTAAGGAACCTCCCCAGCTCCTGGTTGTTCCTCACCACCTGCCCATTGGACTGAGGCCGGTACCCAGATGCGAGGCTGGCCGTGGCCTCTAGCTTCTCCATGAAGGCTCTGCAACGTGAATTGGGGGCCACGGTTGGAGACAATGTCATTCAGAAGGCCATAGTGCCGGAAGACCTGCTGGAACAGTGCCTCAGTGACCTGGAGAGCGGTAGGGAGACCAGAGAGAGGGATAAAACGGCAAGATTTAGAGAACCTGTCCACAACAACCATAATAGTGGTGAAACCATCAGACGGAGGCAGATCAGTAACGAAATCTATGCACAGATGGGACCAAGGCCGCTGAGGCACGGAAAGGGGAAGGAGTTTCCCTGCTGGAGCGTGCCGGGAAATTTGATTTGGGCACATACGGAGCAGGAGTTGACATAGTGGGCGACGTCCTGTGCCAAGAGGTGCCACCAGTACTTAGCGATGATGGTGATACCTGGTGCGGGTGCGGGTGATACCTGGGTGTCCAGCCGCGAAGGATGTGTGCGCCCAGGTCAACAGCCGGAAAAGGAGAGGAGAGCGTGTACAAGGTGATGTTCAGGGAGGAGGCGAGGGCCTGGTCGATTCAATTCCCCGTGGCACCAGAGTCCACTCGAGCAGTAAATACAAAACCTGAGGGACAGCCTGCCAGTGAAATGGAAACCAGGAAGGGTTTGGCAGGGTTTGGTGGAGAACGATGATGATGATGATGAAGTACTCATGCCTACCCTGGGAGACGGATGCTCACGGGGCCGGAGCAAAGTACAGAGAGATCCTTGATGAAAACCTGCTCCAGAGCGCACAGGGCCTCAGACTATGGGGAAGGTTCGTCTTCTAACAGGACAATGACCATTAGCACACAGCCAAGACAACACAGGAGTGGCTTCGGGACAAGTCTCTGAATGTCCTTGAGTGGCCCAGCCAGAGTCTGGACTTGAACCCGATCGAACATCTCTGGAGAGACCTGAAAATAGCTGTGCAGCGATGTTCCCCATCCAACCTGACAGAGCTTGAGAGGATCCGCAGAGAAGAATGGGAGAAACTCCCCAAATACAGGTGTGCCAAACTTGTAGCGTCATACCCAAGAAGACTCGAGGCTGTAATCGCTGCCAAAGGTGCTTCAACAAAGTACTGAGTAAAGGGTCTGAATACTTATGTAAATGTGATATTTAAGTTTTTTATTTTTAATATATTTGCAAAATTTCTAAAAAACTTTTTTGCTTTGTCATTATGGGGTATTGTGTGTAGATTGAGGGGGGGAAACAATTGAATCAATTTTAGAATAAGGCTGTAACCTGACAAAATGTGGAAAAAGTCAAGGGGTCTGAATACTTATTGAATGCATTGTACCTATTTAGGCAATCACTAGCTGCTGGGCTGCACAGTCCTGGGCCCAGGGCTCTGCCATCCTGTGGGTTGTCACTCTCGCCTTGGCCTAACACACCTAAAACCAATAAGGAGTGTTTCATTAAGATCCTAACGCTGAGTGGGGTGTGTTTGGTTGGGGCCCTGCAGAGTGGTGGACCCCTAGGGACAGGACTGGACGACCAAGCTATTTGTGTGCAAGTAAAAAGAGCTCTACAGTACTATTAGTCCTATGATATTAGTTATATGGAGGATTTGCTGTTTCTGTGTGTTAATGCATATTTGAGGTGTATGTGGGTTTTTTGTTTTTTGTTTTCCAATCCTTTTCCTTGGGAATTAAAAAAATGTAAGGTGTGAACTGGGAAGGAAATTGTGTTGGAAGAAAGTTGAGTTATTGACTAGGCTGGTGGGGGTCGGGGTTGCAGGTGGCTCGGGCTGGCTGGTCGGTCTGGCTGAAAGTTGATATAGAGGATGTCTTAATAAAGACAATCAAAAGTATTTGTATTTTTTCAAGCGTTGTTCATATGTTAGGCTATTGGTTAAAGGTGTAACACAATATTTATTATTGAATTACCTTTGATCTAGTTCAGTCTTATTAATCACTTAAACATGTTTAGTAATGATCTCTTACCTAGCTTGATGACTATGGCCATTTTTGCTGACTTTTTATTCTAAATAGAGATGGCATATTTGATTGTGTAAAAATACAGGAAGTTAGCTTTAGATGACCCCCAAAATTTGATTGAATCATAACATCAGTGAACTTCAGGTTGGAAAGTCATAGCTCTAGAAAGAGGCCTGAGTTCCCAACTTGGAATCCGGAGTTGGATGACCGTTCAAAATAAATTTTCCCATTCAGAGCACGTTCTTTTTACCTAGCTTGATGACTGTGGGAATTTTTGCTGACTTTTAGTTGCAAATAGAGACGACATATTTGATTGTGTAAAAATGTCAGAAATTTGCTTTAGATGGCACAAAAATTCTGGGGGAGGACCCTCCCACCCGCCAGGTCATGTCCCCCCCACACTTTTAAAACCCAAAGTGCACTATGTCATAATATAAAATTGATGCAGGCAAATATTTCTGCCTATATTGTTGGTATGTTATGTTTCCTTTACTGTAGGCTACCTTGCATCGAATTGCATTAGTCGCGTCAGCATATTAGTCAATTAAAGGGTTAACATGACGTCGGAGGCGTAGTATTTAAAAGCGTGGATGAATGAGTGGGGGAGGGCAGAGACGCGCTCTTCCCATCCATATCAAACCAAGGAGACCAGCCCCCCAAATTGAGTGTGTAATACACAGAGCTTTGAACCGTGGCTTACTCGTGCAGTTTCAATACTGAGTGAGGAGCAAAAAAAAATTAAAGGCTTTTGAAAGAAATTATCGATTTAAAACGATATGGTAAAAGGAGAGGGCGCGGAGCAATATTCCGCGTCAAATCTATTACCAAAAAAAACAAGAAGTCAAGATGGAATCAAAATTGCCAAGGTAAGTGCGAGGAATTCTATTAATTTATGGCCTAAAATTATCTTCACAATACTGTTATGTAGGCTATACGGATATCTGCAGGGTATTATTTTACTACCATATCCACATGGATAAATATGGGCTGTATTGTAGCTTAAATAGGCATTTTTATCATGGGTTTTTCAACGCACACAATCACAGAAATATTTTGACCGTGATATCAAGATAAAATTGAGGCCGGTTTGATTAGGCTATTAAGAAAGCCGCTGTAATTGGCAGTGAGGGCATGTGATGCTATTGTAATTGGGCTAGTTACTTACTGCAGTCACGTTTCAAACGTCAAATAGCCTTCACATGATAGGCATTTACAATGAGTGGCTTAGGTTACTGGTGCAATTGTGACTAAACCATAGCTGACATGGCACACTAATGCCTTCCAGTTTCGTTGATGGGGCTTGAATATCACCACGTTAGAGCAATCTGAGTGTAGGTCTTCAGAGAAAAAAAAACTTCACCGGTTTTAAAGGGACATGCATTCATTAAACCTGTATTTTAGCTATGATTAATTTTGTCTGAAGGATAATGTTGACCAGCTGACGTACTCAAACTCTCAAAAGAACACCTATTGGTGCTTTCACGACAATTGGGAACTCTGGGGAAAAAATTTGGTTGACTCATAACATCAGTGATCTTCAGTTTGGAAAGTCGGAGCTCTAGAACTAGGCCAGAGTTTCCGACTTGGAATTCGGACTTGGATGACCATTCAAAACACATTTTCACAATCAGAGCTAGATTTTTTTTCCCCCCGAGTTCCCAGTTGTCCTAAATGTGTCTATAATAAGAACCGAAGACAAATGTTTTACTGACGTTCACTGATATGACGTCAGTAATTGTCTCGATGGGCCGCGTTGAAAATAACTGGGAAATCGGAACTGGGAAATTTCTGACTTCAGTGCGTTCAAGACAACTGGGAACTCCGACGAAAACTAGCTGCGACCGGGAAAATTTGTTTTAACGGTCATCCAACTTCGAATTCCAAGTCGGGTCTCTGGCCTATTTCTAGAGCTCCGACCTCACACATCACTGATGTTATGATTCAACCTCTGAGTTCCCTGTTGTCTTGAAAGCACCATAATGCTGCGTTCAGGTGCTAGTAGCAACTAGGAAACGCAGACATTTCCAACTTGCTACTTGCATGTGCTGCGTTTAACCAGTTAGCAAGTTGGACATTTCTGAGTTTCCTAGTCCCAACTAGTGTTTGAACGCAGCATCTGTGATGTGCCGTCGCACTGGATTTCCTTGTAACAGGTTGATTAACCTCTAAAATGGTGTTGTGACACATTGCACCTCCCTGCCAGTCAGAATGGAAGGTAAATAGCCTTTGAGCTCATCGAGCAGCTGAGACTGGCATGGGACCGGAGATGAGGCTAAACTTTGACGTAGCAGCCAAAACATTACACACCGTTAATCAACCTGTTACAAGGAAAAGAGGTGTCTCTGATTGTCTGTGTCAATTTCAATTTAAGGGCGTTATTGGCATGGGAAACATGTTAACATTGCCAAAGCAAGTTAAGTAGGTAATAAACAATAAAAATGAAGAGTAAACATTACTCATAGAAGTTCAAAAGAATAAAGACATTTCGAATGTCATGTCTAAATACAGTGTTGTAACAATGTACAATGGTGTTTGTTCTTCACTGGTTGCCCTTGTGGCAACAGGTCACAAATCTTGCTGCTATGATGGCACACTGGTATTTCAACAAGTAGATATGGGAGTGTATCAAAATTGGGTTTGTTTTTGAATTTTATATTCTCTCAGAATTTATAAGCGCAACAATTTCAAATATTTTACTGAGTTACAGTTAATATAAGGAAATCAATGTAAATAAATTGGCTGATTTTAAGTAGGGGAATGGATCAGAAAACCAGTCACTATCTGGTGTGACCACCATTTGCCTCATGCAGTGTGACAAATTTCCTTCACAGAGTTGATCAGGCTGTTGATTGTGGAATGTTGTCTCACTCCTCTGCAATGGCTGTGCAAAGTTGCTGGATATTGGCGGGAACTGGTACTCAGTTGTACACATTGATCCAGAGCATCCTAAATATACGCAATGGGTGACATGTCTGGTGAGCGTGCAGGCCGTGGAAGAACTGGGACATTTTCAGCTACCAGGAATTGTATACAGATCTTTGTGATATGGGGCTGTTCATTATCATGCTGAAACATGAAGTGATGGCAGCGGATGAATGGCATGACAATGGGCCTCCAGCATATTTTTTCTTCCTTTATTTAACTAGACAAGTCAGTTAAGAAGAAGTTCTTATTTTCAATGATGGCCTAGGAACAGTGGGTTAACTGCCTTGTTCAGGGGTAGAACGACAGATTTTTACCTTGTCAGCTCTGGGATTCGATCTTGCAACCTTTTGGTTACTTGTCCAACGCTCTAACCACTAGGCTACCTGCCGCCCAGATGGCAGCCTATCGTCACTGTATCTCTATGCATTGAAATTGCCATAGATAAAATGTAATTCTGTTTGTTGTAGCTAATGCCTGTCCATACCATAACCCCACCGCCACCATGGGGCACTCTGTTCACAACATTGACATCAGCAAACTGCTCACCCACACAACGCCATACACGCTGTCTGCCATCTGCCAGGTACAGTTGAAATTGGGATTCAGCCGTGAAGGGCACACTTTTCCAGTGTGCCAGTGGCCATCAAAGGTGAGCATTTGCCCACTGAAGTCGGTTACAACACCGAACTACAGTCAGGTCAAGACCCTGGTGAGGACGACAAGCACGCAGATGAGCTTCTTTGAGACGTTTTCTGACACTTTGTGCAGAAATTCTTTGGTTGTGCAAACCCAGAGTTTCATCAGCTGTCCGGGTGGCTGGGCTCAGACGATCCCGCAGGTGAAGATGACTGATCTGGACGTCCTGGGCTGGCATGGTTACACGTGGTCTGCTGTTGTGAGGCCTGTTGGACCTACTGACATTCTCTAAAATGATGTTGGTAGAGAAACGAACATTCAATTCTCTGGGAAAAGCTCTGGTGTACATTCCTGTAGTCAGCATGCCAATTGCACACTCCCTCATAATGTGAGACATCTGTGGTGTTGTGTGACAACTGCACATTTTTAAAGTGGCCTTTTATTGTACCCAGCTTAATCAGCTTCTTGATATACCACACCTGTCAGGTGGATGGATTTACAGTATCTTGGCAAAGAAGTGCTTACTAACAGGAATGTAAACAAATTTGTGTACAAAAATGTGAGAAATTAGTTTGTTGCATTTGGAAGTACCTCTGCCAAATGCAGAGGTACTGCATTTATATTTTTGGAGTGTGTGTGCATAGATATCTATCTCATGACCAAGAGTGTGTGGACACTTGCTTATTGAACATCTCTTTCAAAAATAATGGGCATTAATATGGAGTTGGTCCCCAACTGCTATAACAGCCTCAACTCTTCTGGGAAGGCTTTCCACTACATGTTGGAACATTGCTGCAGGGACTTGCTTCCATTCAGCCTCGAACATTAGTGAGGTCGGGCCCTGATGTTGGGCGATTAGGCCTGGCTCGCAGTCAGCGTTCCAATTAATTCCAAAGGTGTTCGATGGGATTGAGGTTAGGGCTCTGTGCAGGCCAGTCAAGTACTTCCACACCGATCTCGACAAACCATTTCTGTATGGACCTTGCTTTGTGCATGGGGGCTGTGTCATACTGAAACAGGAAAGGGCCTTCCCAAAACTGTTGCCACAGTTGGAAGCAGAGAATTGTCTAGAATGTCATTGTATGCTGTAGCATTAAGTTTCCCCTTCACTGGAACTGAGGGGCTTAGCCCGAACTATGAAACACATCCCCAGGCCAGTATTCCTCCTCCACCAAACTTTACAGTTGGCACTATGCATTGGTGCAGGTAGCATTCTCCTGGCATCTGCCAAACCCAGACTGCCAGATGGGGAAGCGTGATTCATCACTCTAGAGAGCGCGTTTCTTCTGCTTCAATGGCGGCGAGCTTCACACCACTCCAGCTGATGCATGGTGATCTTAGGCTTGTAGAGCTGCTCGGCCATGGAAATCCATTTCACGAAGGTCCATACGAACAGTTATTGTGCTGATGTTCCTTCCAGAGGCAGTTTGGAACTCGGTAGTAAGTGTTTCAACTGAGGACAGACAATGTTTGTGCTACACGCTTCTGCGGTCCCATACTGTGAGATTGTGTGACCTACCACTTCGCCGTTGTTGCTCCTAGACGTTTCCGCTTCACAATAACAGCACTTACAGTTGACCGAGGCAGCTCTAGCAGGGCAGAAATTGCATGGCTGTGTTCTCGATATTATACACCTGTCAGCAAGGCATGTGGCTGAAATAGCCTTATCCACTATTTTGAAGGGGTGTCCACATAAACAAAAGTATGTTCCATACAAGTTGTCCTACACAGGATATCTTCAGGCTGCATTCCTGAAAGCAATGTGGGATGTAATTCCTGTTCTATGCGGGCATATTTCACCTGAGAAAGTACTATGAATAGGTCAGAGGTGCTTATAACAACACTGACAGGACAGTGTCAGAATAGATACTATTTACTATTGATTGGCTATTGGACTGGGTTCATTTACTCATTGACTCATTGGTAGGATGTTTTTGTGATTGGAAGGAGGAGCGTGTGTGCGCACCTGACTGTCTGCAGACTGCTGGGGCACTCAGGCCGCTAATGGAACGTCAGAATGCCTCATCACATAGCCAGAGCCAATCGCTGCCTCCGGCACCAAGCAGAGTTGTGCAGTGACCTCCCAGTCTCACACCACTTTCTAAACTCCTTGTGGCCCAGACTGCATAGTCAGAGGGATTTGGTGCTAATCTGATGTTAAAAATGGGGTGAGGAGGGTTGGCCAATGTTGGCCTCACAATGTTGTTTTAGGGAATTTCTATCTAAAAGGACCCATGAGGACCAACATGTGAAGCTCATAGGAGCATGTCAAATGGACATTGTGTTACTATTTTTATTATTATTATTATTGTAAAGCGGAAACGTCTAGGAGCATGTCAAATGAAAGTGAAGTCTATTTTTGAGAAATGAAGGCATTTACATTTTTCAACCATTTTCCATCCAAAACATTAGGACTAAGCAAAGGCTATGATTTCTGGTCAAACAGATGGAAAATGGGTCTTAGATGACATCTAGCAGGAAGTCTTAAGGTATTAGAAATACATCCAAACATAATGTTGACGTAAATACCCCTACCAACTAATATCAACACTTATATTTAGTTTTGGATGAATTGTTTGCATACTGTATGTTTAAGAAACGTTGCCTTGTGCCGTTACCAAAAACCCACATCCTTAAGGGAGGATGATGACAGTTCACAAAAGTAAAGGTAGACCTACCAGTTTTTACTGATCAAGTTTGTTCATTATTAAGTGATAAACCACAGTGTGGCTTCCCACCATGCATCAGTGCAATAAGACTAGTCTTAACCAGCTACAACGTATCATCAATAGGGCTGCTTCTATCATGACTGGGTATTCACGGAGGGAACACAGACTTCTTTTTTTTGTGCAAAAAGCTGGAATCAAACCACTGACGAACATGATCCATTACAACACACTAGTGACTGTTTCCAAGGTGAAACAGCACAAACTGCATGAATACATGTCAGACCTGTTCAGGTGGGAGTCTCCAACCAAGTATGAAGTGTGTGCTACTGTGTATGCTGTGATTTTAGCTGTGCTGTTGTATGTATGCTTCTGTGTATGGTGTGTTATGTGTTTTTATTGATCAAATGGGATCCAGGACTCCCTAGAAAGCTGTAGCAATTGTTAGTGGACTATCATGGCTAAATAAATGAAATGCCTCCCACATTTTGTCAGCTTTTAATACAAAGTCCGAGATGGATGTGGACATACAAAGAGCCCCGCATCACAACACAGCCAAATTGTGTATCAATAGCAACCTATTAAAATCCAGTGTTCTTCATTTCTGTATTTAGTGTATAACAAAACATTGTCCTATCGTCCTGCTATGTGAGTCTTCTCTCCCTATTCTCCAGCGGCGGGACGAAAGCGGCCGTCTGTCAGTGTGCAGTAAGCTGTGCTATGCCATTGGAGGGGCTCCCTATCAGATCACTGGCAGTGCTCTGGGCTTCTTCCTCCAGATCTACCTGCTGGATGTGGCCCAGGTGAGTGAGACGGGGGTTGAGCCAGAGGGCAACACCAGGGTGGGAGACATATTAGGCTTGGGTTAGAAGTCCCAAGCTAGGCATCTCTATCAGTGGTGTGAAGTACTTAAGTAAACATACTTTAAAGTACTACTTAAGTCATTTTTGGGGGGTATCTGTACTTTACTTTATTTATATTTTTGACTACTTTTACTTCACTACATTCCTTAAGAAAATATTCTACTTTTTACTCCATACATTTTCCTTGACACCCAAAACTACTCGTTACATTTTGAATGCTTAGCAGGATGGGAAAATAGTCAAATTCGCATTTGTCAAGAGAACATCCCTGGTCGTCCCTACTGCTTCTGATCTGGCTGACTCACTAAACGCACATGCTTTGTTTGTAAATGATGTCTGAATGTTGGAGTGTGCCCCTGGCTTTCCATAAATCAAATGGATGTCATCTGGTTTGCTTAATGTAAGTCATTTGAAATGATTTTTTACTTTTGATACTGAAGTATATTTTAAACCAAATACTTTTACTCAAGTAGTATTTTACTGGGTGACTTTTACTTGAGTCATTTTCTATTAAGGTATTTTTACTTTTACTCAAGTATGATAGTTGGGTACTTTTTCCACCACTGATCTCTATATAGGCACTGTAATAAATCCCCAAGACAAAGAGCACAGTACATCAGTGTTCCAGTCAGCTCCTAGGGCAGAACTGAAAATTATAGTTCACGTTCAGCATTTCGGTATCCATCTAATGAGCTTTGTACTGTATCAGTCCTTGTCTTGAAATTGTCATTTAAAGCATAACATAGAAAGTCAGTGTATATATTTTGTCATTTATTTTCTGAATACTGTCAAATTTCTGAGCTCACTGTCACTAAAAGGTAAAAGGGGAACTGATGGTTTTAAGGGGAAGGCCAAAGAGCTGGTTTCATTTTGCCAGCCTCTGGCATGACTCATCTAGTGAAGCAGTATAACTCTGACTCCCACTGCTTTGCTTTGTGTCTCAATTAGCAAGTGATAAACTGTGCACACTGAATACAACGCATTCAACCAGAGAGATAATGAGCTCCTTGGAATTGTCTTAAGCACCACAATGTTCCGATGGTAATGTTGTCAATGTGGCCACGCCATGTATCCCTGGCTGTTCTTACACAATCCTGGCAAATCTCCAAATATCCTCTTAGTCATTTTGTTGCTAAGATGCAAAAGATGGCTTATTTTTATTTCTGTGTCAATGGCCACTCTTCTGTGAGGAGAGGGGATGGCTGATGTCTGTGGTTGTAGTGGTCTGACAGACAATTAATTATTTCTCTCCCTTTAACTCCGTCTCTCCATAGCTGGACCCCTTCTATGCCTCTATCATTTTGTTTGTGGGCCGGGCCTGGGATGCAGTGACAGACCCAACTGTGGGCTTCCTGGTGAGCCGGAGCAGATGGACCCGGTGTGGCCGGATGATGCCCTGGTAGGTGTCTCCGCCTCGGTCACCCAGTGGACATCCTTACAGCAGGCAGGAATGAAAGAGGAAATGAAAACAAAAAGGGGACATAAACAAGAATAGGATATTGAATGGAGGAAGGGGGAGAGGAGATTCATTCAGAAATTAAAAGCATAACCTCTCATCACGCCTCGAGGGAGAACAGTAATTGAAATATAGGTGGTAATCGTGACAACGAAGCTGAAATTAAACAGATTGAATAGAGAGAACAAGCTGTCACTGATATGCATAACTTGTTCTCTATTCGACCTCAGTATCCACTGACACTTACTCTATCTGCAGTTGGGTACTGTCTGTCTTGGATTGTAGTAGCTTTTAACTTCTCCTCTGGGTGCAAACCAGGACAGACTGGAATGAGGCTAAATCTTATTTTAGTTAGTTTTAGAATACCCAGGTGCTTTCTTTTTTTTGTTCTGAGCTACCACTGTGAGGTTCCACGGAAAGCTCTGGGTGGTAAAAATGCTATGATTTTTGCCCCAGGTGCCCTAATCGAGACTGTTAAGCCAAGTGGTGGGTGGTATGTGTCAGGAATGGAAGAAAGCGATGAGTTCCCTCTCTAAAGTAATAGGAGTGCATTTTGGAGTGAGTAGAACCGCCCAGAATGGCTGTCACTAGTTGATGAAACCAGAGCTCCAGTGTCACACACTGATCATCTAAACACATGAGCATTGCATATAAGATTCGGCAATGCTACTGCTAAAGTAATCCTCGCGTCAAAAAACGCCATTGTTAACCGTTACTGTTTTGTTGCTATTGCTCTATCAAGGCAATAGTCTTTTTATTTGACATTTGGTTGTAGGAATTCCATAATGGGAGGTATTTAACATTGTGAGACTGTTTGTAAAGAGATGATCTCGATGGTGTTAGATCCTCTAACAGCATCCTACCCCTGCTACCTAGCACTTTGCAGCCTACTTTATATGTACCTGTGAAACTATATGACCCCATGTGGTCAAGAGAAACACTGATCCCTGACACCTCTCTGGCCTTTGGGTGCTGCGACTGTGACCCTGCACAGACCAAAGTTATTTAAACCAGAGGGAACATGGTGACCACTGCTATATAACACACTAATGTATATTTCCACATACTCCTCTACAAGAGGACGGAGTGAAATTGTGGTTAAAATGTATATTTGGCATTATACTGTGACTGTCCAGGAATTCTTGTTGACAGATGATTCATGATAAGGTAGCTGGATTCGCTTGATATCTTAGGACCCTGGGCGTGTAATGTAGGATTCCAGGTGGAGACAACTGGCTTCTCCCGCTCTGATTGGTCCAACCCTCAACACACCACTGGATTTAGGCCAATGGGGGGCCTGAAGTGTATGTGACTCCAGAATGGCAGTTGGGGAGGGAGCTTACCTAATTCAGAGAAGTTACCACAGGTCAAGTAGAGGGGAGATTCTTGGCTGCTTGTCAATGAGGTGGGTCATTGTTAGGTGGCAGTTTTCTGGCCTGTACAAACCACCACAAATCCCCAAGCATGTTATCTGCACCTTAGCACAGACTAGGCGATTTAGAGGTCTTCCCCACTATCAATAATGCATTTCTTAACTAAACCTTGACTAAAGCTCTTTAACCATCTGAATGCTCCAGCCTTTTTAATTGGCACTATATGTGGAAGAGGTTTTTCCCAGAATTGTATTCATTAGTCCTAAACTCTGTGGAATTCTAGAACCTCTTCCATGTATCCGCCTGCAAAAGGGTCATTGTTATAAAAGAGAGGGAACACAATGTTATCTTAATGGGCTCTGCTGATCAGTACTTTAATAGTTTCGCTTTTTAAGTATTATGATATTGATAAGACAATGTTGACAACTTGAACAAGCACATGAATGGTTCTCACAGGCAGATGATCCAGTCTGCAAAATAAAACCTTGAGCCTTTTCCTCTCTCGTCTTGCCCTACCCCCTGAGGTGGGTTGTGTATGTCTTTGCTTCAAGGTCATTGGTGTTGGGCTGCCGTCGTGCTCATGCTGGGAGCTTTGTGTATTAAACCGGAGTGACGGTTTAAAAAATGCAGACAATCAAGGAGAAATCTGACCTCCTATTTCGAGTCAGATCAGCCTATTGAGACTCATTAACCCCATTGTCAGCCCACATAGTCTAAGGAAGAAGATGGAGGGGGATTATCCAGTTCAGTTGGTGTGGGCTGCAGAGGATGGGCCATTCCCATTGACTCACCATTTTGTGAGTGGGGTCATCATGTCAGACAAACATGCATTTTCAGTTAATTTAGCTGATAGGCCCCCTGAGGACTGTAGGCACCATAATTGCATGTCAAGCATAGATTATGGATAGAAAGAAACATTACTTATTAGCAAGAGATTGTTATAAAGTATTAATGCAGTTGTAGTGATTAAAACACTTGGCAGATGAGCATGCAATGTTACAGCAACCACTGTTCTCAACTGTGGCTTTTGCGGAGACTAGTGAGAGGATGAGACAAATAGAACGCCCACTGCCCTGCAGGCATAGAAATGTCTTTGTTGATAAATATTTGTCTCCAGAATACCCTGCCAGCAATGCCCCTGACTTCTATTATTTTGAGTGGACTGGTCTGCTGGAAACCCAGTAGTGCTGGGGTCTCCAACCTTTTCTAGCATGGTAGCTACTTTCAGGTACGCACATTCTTCTCTTCTCTACCCTGCAACTCTTCCCTGGGTCTTTGGTATATAATGTGTTTTCTATCAATATACCTGGTAATCTAATGGTTAATAAAGAATTTTATGGGGCCTGTCATGCCAAATTATCTTTAGTATTTTTCGAATTTTGAGTTCTCTTCCTGTTTATTTTTTAATTATTTTTTTACTCTCAATATAACAATTATTCATAGAAAAACAGCGGAAAGGAATGTTCTGAGTCATGTCAATGCTGAAATCGCATCAGAAGACAATTGTTTGCGGTTTGGAAAAAAAATCACATTTAGATTTTTGGGTGTAATTCCCCTTTTTTATAATTGTAAATCTATCAAATAAAATTTTACTGGTCACAGACACGTGTTTAGCAGATGTTATTGTGGGTGTAGCTTCTAGCTCCAACAGTGCAGTAATATCTAACAGTTTCACAACATATACACGTAAATCTAAGTAAGGAATAGATTAAGAATATACACTGTAAGTCGAAAGTTTACATACACCTTAACCTGAGTTTAAAATGTATTTGGCTTTCATAATTCCTGACATTTAATCCTAGTAAAAATTCCCTGTCTTAGGTCAGTTAGGAACACCACTTTATTTTAAGAATGTGAAATGTCAGAATAATAGGAGAGAATGATTTATTTAAGCTTTTATTTATTTTGTCATTCCCAGTGGGTCAGAAGTTTACATGCACTCAATTTGTATTTGGTAGCATTGCCTTTAAATTGTTTAACTTGGGTCAAATGTTTCGGGTAGCCTTCCACAAGCTTCCCACAAGTTGGGTGAATTTTGGCCCATTCCAGCTGACAGAGCTGGTGTAACTGAGCCAGGTTTGTAGGCCTCCTTGCTCGCAAGCGCTTTTTCAGTTCTGCCCACAAATTTTCTATAGGATTGAGGTCAGGGCTTTGCGATGGCCACTTCAATTCCTTGACTTTGTTGTCCTTAAGCCACTTTGCCACAACTTTGGAAGTATGCTTGGGGTCATTGTCCATTTGGAAGACCCATTTGCGACCAAGCTTTAACTTCCTGACTGATGTCTTGAGATGTTGCTTCAATATATCTACATAATTTTCCTCCATGATTCCATCTATTTTGAAGTGCACCAGTCCCTCCTACAGCAAAGCACCTCCACAACATGATGCTGCCACCTCCGTGCTTCACAGTTGGGAAGCCTTGCAAGCCTCCCCCTTTATCCTCCAAACATAACGATGGTCATTATGGCCAAACCGTTCTATTTTTGTTTAATCAGACCAGAGGACATTTCTCTAAAGTAGGATATTTGTCCCCATGTGCAGTTGCAAACCGTAGTCTGGCTTTTTTATGGCGGTTTTGGAGCAGTGGCTTCTTCCTTGCTGAGTGGCCTTTCAGCTTATGTCGATATAGGACGTGCTTTTACACCTGTTTGGGGTTTTAGGCTGGGTTTCTGTACAGCACTTTGATATATCAGCTGATATAAGAAGGGCTATATAAATACATTTGATTTGTTTTACTGTGGATATAGATACTTTTGTACCTGTTTCCTCCAGTATCTTCACGGTCCTTTGCTGTTCTGGGATTGATTTGCACCAAAGTACGTTCATCTCTAGGAGACAGAGCGGTATGATGGCTGCGTGGTCCCATGGTGTTTATACTTGCATACTATTGTTTGTACAGATGAACGTGGTACCTTCAGGCATTTGGAAATTGCTCCCAAGGATGAACCAGACTTGTGGAGGTCTACATTTTTTTTGTCTGATTTTGCTTTTGATTTTCCCATGATGTCAAGCAAAGATGCACTGAGTTTGAAGGTAGGCCTTGAAATACATCCACAGGTACACCTCTAATTGACTCAAATAATGTCAATTAGCCTATCAGAAGCTTCTAAAGCCATGACATCCTTTTCAGGAATTTTCCAAGCTGTTTAAAGGCACAGTCAACTTAGTGTATGTAAACTTCTGACCCACTGGAATTGTGATACAGTGAAATAATCTGTCTGTAAACTATTGTTGGAAAATTACTTGTCATGCACAAAGTAGATGTCCTAACCGACTTGCCAAAACTATAGTTTGTTAACAAGAAATTTGTGGAGTGGTTGAAACACTTAGGTTGGAGTCATTAAAACTAGTTTATGTAAACTTCCGACTTCAACTGTGCATGTATGTAAGAGCTGCATTGGACTAAGAAACAGTGGCATATATTATAGAGTACAGTATATACATATGAGATGGGTGATGCAATATTTACACACAATTAAAGTGACTAAGATATTATAGAGTACAGTTTACACATGAGATGAGTAATGCAAGATACGGAGACATTATTAAAGTGGATAGTGTTCAATTCTTTAAAGTGGCCAGTGAGTCCTAATCTGTCTATAGGCAGCAGCCTCTGATGTGATGGAGATGGCTGTTTAACAGTCAGTGGTGTAGTATAAGAGTACAATACAGTATAGACATATGAAATGGGTGACGCAACATGTAAACACAATTTAGAAGTGACTAAGATGGGGTGGAGTGCAGTTTATACATATGAAATGAGTAATGCTAGATACAGAAACATTATTACAGTGGCCAGTGATTCCTAATCGGTCTATAGGCAATTGCCTCTGTGCTAGTGATGGTTGTTTAGCAGTCTGATGACCTTGAAATAGAAGCTGTTTTTCAGTCTCTCGGTCCCAGCTTTGATGTACTGACCTCGCCTTCTGGATGGTAGCGGGGTGAACAGGCAGTGGCTCGGGTGGTTGATGTCCTTGATCTTTTTTGGCCTTCCTGTGCTATAGGTGTTAAGGAGGCATTCTTCACCACACTGTCTGTGGGTGGACCATTTCAGTTTGTCAGTGACATGTACGCCGAGGAACTTGAAGCTTTCCACCTTCTCCACTGCGGTCCCATCGATGTGGATAAGGGGGTGCTCCCTCTGCTGTTTCCTGTAGTCCATGATCATCTGCTTAGTTTTGTTGACGTTGAGTGAGAGGTTATTTTCCTGGCACCACACCCCCAGAGCCCTCACCACCTCCCTGAAGTCTCATCGTTGTTGGTAATCAAGCCTACTACTGTTGTCTGCAAACTTGATGATTGAGTTGGAGGCGTGCTTGGCCACACAGTCATGGGTGAACAGGGAGGACAGGAGGGGGCTGAGCACGCACCCTTGTGGGGGCCCAGTGTTGAGGATCAGCGAAGAGGTGTTTCCTACCTTCACCACCTTAAGGTGACCCGTCAGGAAGACAAGGACCCAGTTGCACAGGGTGGGGTTCAGACCCAGGGCCTCGCGTTTGAAGATGAGCTTGTACTATGGTGTTGAATGCTGAGCTATAGTTAATGAACAGCATTCTTACATAGAATGGGACAGGGCAGTGTGGTGGTGATTGCATTCTCTGTGGCTCTATTGGGGTGGTAAGCAAATTGAAGTGGGTGGCAGGTAAGGTGGAGGTGATATGATCCTTGACTAGTCTCTCAAAGCACTTCATGAGGACAGAGCTGAGTGCTACGGGGCGATCGTAATTTAGTTCAATTACCTTTGCTTTCTTAGGTACAGGGACAATAGTGGCCATCTTGAAGTATGTCGGGACAACAGACTGGGATAGGGAGAGATTGAATATAGCTGTAAACGCCATCCAGCTGGTCTGCGCATGCTGTGAGGACACGGCTAGAGATATCATCTGGGCCGGCAGCCTTGCGAGGGTTAACACGCTTAAATGTCTTACTCACGGCCGCCACGGCGAAGTAGAGCCCACAGTCCTTGATAGCGGGCTGCCTCGGTGGCACTGTGTTATCCTCAAAGCGAGTGAAGGTGTTCAGTTTGTCCGGAAGCAAGATGTCGGTGTCTGCGACGTGGCTGGTTTTCCTTTTGTAATCCGTGATTGTCTGTAGACCCTGCCACATACGTCTCGTGTCTGAGCCGTTGAACCGGGACTCAACTTTGTCCTTATACCGACGTTTAGCCTGATTGCTTGCGGCGGGAATAACTACACTGTTTGTATTATTCCATATTCCCAGTCTTCTTGCCCTGGTTAAATGCGGTGGTTCGCGCCTTCAGTTTTGTGCAAATGCTCCCATCTATACACGGTTTCTGTTTGGGGTAGGTTTAAATAGTCATGGTGGGTGCAACATCTCCTATGCACTGCCTGATCAACTCATTCACTGTGTCAATATTATTTTCTGAAGCTACTCTGAACATATCCCAGTCCGCGTGATCAAAACGAGTGAGTAATGTGTCGGTTTAGCAATGAGGCCTACTGCTGCAGTACACGTCATGGCAGAGTTTGCAAAACAATTACCTAATTAATCATGATATAGTTCTGTCAGGGAAGCCAACTTTGCAGTTTACATTTAATTGAGAAGGTTTTTGGGGAAAGACCGTCTACCCACAAGATGCTGGGTATCATTAACATCGCTAATTGGCTACATACTGACTGATGGACAACTGTACGCACCAAACAGACAGAAGGGCAATATTGCTGGAAATTAATTGGCAGATATTGTTACATTTGGCTTTTTAAGCCAATAGTGGCTAACCAGGGGTGGGATAATGTCAATGTTGCTTTGATTGGATGGTAGCTGTGAGCTTTTATGTTTGAGATAGAATGCATGTACTTTCAGAATTGATTGTTGAGCTACTGGTCTACGTGTTGGAAGACCACTGCAGTAGTGGATCCTTTGTTCTCTATGGATGTTCTGCTTTTCTAGCTGGAGTGGATTGGTTTGCTGGTCAGGTGTATTGTGCCTGTGGGGTGAGGCGAGTAAGTATGGCGCCACCATAAGGACAGCCCACCACAGTCTCCCCGTCGGCAGGCATAGTGCAGAGAGAAGGGCCACATTGAGCCCATTCTGAGCCCCTTCTCCATACACAGCCCCAAACAGGGGATTAAGGGTTATAGATCTCAATGCAGAGAAAGAAAGAATAAAAAGGGGAATGTAAGAAAATTAGAAAACGACAGGGTTCAAGGGCTCCTGAGTGGCGCAGCAGTCTAACTCACTGCATCTCAGTGCTTGAGGCATCACTACAGACACCATGATTCGAATCCAGGTTGTATCACAACTGGCCGTTATTGGGAGTCCCATAGGGCGGCGCACAATTGGCCCAACGTTGTCCGGGTTTGGCCGGTGTAGGCCATCATTGTAAATAAGTATTTGTTCTTAACTGACTTGCCTAGTTTAAATAAAAAAAGTTAGATACTTTATATACTGAAAAAATATATCAATGTAACATGTAAATTGTTTGTTTCATGAGCTGAAATAAAAATAGAAAATTGCACAAAAAGCTTTTCTCTACAAATGTGTGCAGAAATGTGTTTACATCCCTGTTAATGAGCATTTCTCCTTTGCCAAGATAATCCATCCACCTGACAGGTGTTGCATATCAAGTGGTCTGAGGCACTGCATCTCAGTGCTAGAGGTGTCACTACAGACCCTGGTTCAATCCCGGGCTCTATCACAACTTGCATTGTTAAATAAAAATGCCTCCCAAGGACCACTCATGACTGCACCCCTGCCCACTCATGTGAAAGCCCTAGATTAGGGCCTAATGAATTTATTTCAATTGACTGATTTCCTTATGAGCTGTAACTCAGTGAAATTGTTGTTTCTAATATTTTTGTTCAGTGTTTATATCTCAACCCTATGCAGATGACAAGTTAGTGCCCAAAATCTGGTAGCACTACTGCCATCACTACTAGGTGCCACACTTAGCCTGGCAGGGACTCATGGAAATCATAATTGAGAGAACAAATATTTACTGCTTCAATACTGTAAACTCTTTTCTTTTTTAAATAGTATATCATATTTTCTCCAGTCACAGAGATGAAATAGACCTACTTAGACACCAAAACATTAAAATGCTCCTCTGTTTTCCTCACAGGATCCTCATCTCCACTCCCTTTGCAGTACTCGCGTACTTCCTGATCTGGTATGTCCCTCAAGTGGAGCAGTGGAAGGTCCTGTGGTATCTGATCTTCTACTGCCTATTCCAGTCTCTGCAGACGGTCAGTCTCCCCTGTACACACACTGTTAGTGAACAAATGTGTTATTAATAAGAAGGGGCACATGTTACAATACATTGCTCCTCAATCCCCATTGAACTGTGATATGGTTGTAATTAAACAATATATTTGTGTGTGTGGGGGGGGTAGATCTGCTTTAATTATGTGGGTTCTAGCAATATAATTGTTTGTCATTTCTAATCCCTTTTTTGTAATAGTTTACTCCAATCAGGGTAGGGAAAAAGTAATAGGCAACAATACTTCTACATACAGTTATTTTGTGCCAGGAATTGATTGTTTTTGTGTGCAGTGCTTCCATGTGCCATACTCAGCGCTCACCATGTTCATCAGCACGGACCAGAAAGAGAGAGACTCTGCCACGGCCTACCGTAAGTCATCCTGTACATCTTTGCAGTTATGTAGCATCTCATGTGATTGTAATATGATGTCTTCATTCTACTCGCTCTCTTCATCCCTTCTCTCTTGTTCAGGTATGACGGTGGAGGTGCTGGGCACGGTGGTTGGCACAGCGATCCAGGGGCAGATTGTGGGTGGGGCGATCGCACCCTGTCTCCCGGGTGACCTGGATGTCCTTGACAACAGTAACACCACACTGCTGGGGTCAGACGTCAACATCTCCCACATATCCCTGGATGACACGGTGAGAGGGGGACCCCAGGGATGACATGTTGTGTAACATTGTAATGGCAATGTTAGAAGTGTAATTTGACCCTAACCCTGCTCCTCCTGTCCCTCTAACAGAAACGAGCCTACCTCATCGCCTCAGCAGTCATCTGTGTCATGTACGTTCTCTGTGCAGCAGTCCTGTTCCTGGGCGTCAGAGAGCAGGAAGGTGTGAATTGATTAATGGAAATTGTTTACATAATTTTATTTACATTAATTACATCAAATATACTTTTCTCATATTTAGAGTACAACAGCTTTGTATGTTATCCTCAGAAAATCCTTTCCTTTTCCTCTCAACCCTAAAATGTTACAAGTAACTAGGAGAGGGCCACATTTTGGCAGTCAGTAAATGTCATAGACGAGGGATAAGCACATCGGATAAGTCTTCAGCTGATGTTTGGCACAGTGCATCTAATCAGTTTTAATCACCATCTTTGTTTTGGTCATAGAGTGTGGGCGTCTGAAGACAGAGCCCATGTCGTTCTTTGAGGGCATGAGGATGGTGATGGGATATGGGCCGTATGTCAAACTGGTCATGGGATTTCTCTTCACGTCGCTGGCCTTCATGGTGACTCATACTACTAGAATGGGATACAGTTGCACCAAAAATGATTTATGACAAGCTATAGGCTGTACCCCTGGTGTTTGGTTTGCTGTATGTACAGTTGAAGTCAGAAGTTTACATGCACCTTAGCCAAATACATTTAAACTCAGTTTTTCACAATTCCTGACATTAAATCTGAGTAAAAATTCCCTGTCTTAGGTCAGTTAGGATCTCCACTTTATTTAAAAAATGTGAAATGTCAGAATAATAGAGTGATTTATTGAAGCTTTTATTTCTTTCATCACATTCCCAATGGATCAGAAGTTTACATACACTCAATTAGTATTTGGTAGCATTGCTTTAAATTGTTTAACTTGGGTCAAATGTTTCAGGTAGCCTTCCACAAGCTTCCCACAATAAGTTGGGTGAATTTTGGCCAATTACTCCTGACAGAGCTGGTGTAACTGAGCCAGGTTTGTAGGTTTCCTTGCTCGCACACGCTTTTTCAGTTCTGCCCACAAATTTTATATGGAAGTAAGGTCAGGGTTTTGTGATGGCCACTCTAATTCCTTGACTTTGTTGTCCTTAAGCCATTTTGCCACAACTTTGGAAGTATGCTTGGGGTCATTGTCCATTTGGAAGACCCATTTGCGACCAAGCTTTAACTTCCTGACTGATGTCTTGAGATGTTGCTTTAATATATCCACCTAATTTTCCTGCCTCATGATGCCATCTATTTTGAAGTGCACCAGTCCCTCCTGCAGCAAAGCACCCCCACAACATGATGCTGCCACCCCCGTGCTTCACGGTTGGGATGGTGTTCTTCGGGCTTGCAAGCCTCCCCCTTTTTCCTCCAAACATAACAATGGTCTTTATGGCCATTTGTTTCATCAGACCAGAGGACATTTCTCTAAAAAGTAGGATCTTTGTCCCCATGTGCAGTTGCAAACCGTAGTCTGGCTTTTTTATGCCGATTTTGGAGCAGTGGCTTCTTCCTTGCTGAGCGGCCTTTCAGCTTATGTCGATATAGGACTCGTTTTACTGTGGATATAGATACTTTTGTACCTGTTTCCTCCAGCATCTTCACAAGGTCCTTTGCTGTTGTTCTGGGATTGATTTGCACTTTTCGCACCAAATTACATTCATCTCTCCTTCCTGAGCGGTATGACGGCTGCGTGGTCCCATGGTGTTTGTACTTGCGTACTATTGTTTGTACATATGAACGGCGTACCTTCAGGCTTTTGGAAATTGCTCCCAAGGATGAACCAGACTTCTGGAGGTCTACCATTTTCTTTCTGAGGTCTTGGCTGATTTGATTTTCCTATGATGTCAAGCAAAGAGGCACTGAGTTTGAAGGTAGGCCTTGAAATACATCCACAGGTACACCTCTAATTGACTCAAATAATGTAAATTAGCCTAACAGAAGCTTCTAAAGTCATGACATCATTTTCAGGAATTTTCCAAGCTGTTTAAAGGCACAGTCAACTTAGTGTATGTAAACTTCTGACCCACTGGAATTGTGATACAGTGAAATATTCTGTCTGTAAACAATTGTTGGAAAAATTACTTGTCAAAGTAGATGTCCTAACCGACTTGCCAAAACTATGGTTTGTTAACAAGAAATTTGTGGAGTGGTTGAAAAACGAGTGTTAATGACTCCAACCTAAGTGTATGTAAACTTCCGACATCAACAGTATATGACTTCCTGTATGTTCAGTGGTTGATGTGCATGTCATTGCTCTCCTTGTAGCTCCTGGAGGGGAACTTTGCCCTGTTCATCAGCTACACCATGGGCTTCAGAAATGACTTCCAGAACATTCTCCTGGTCATTATGGTGAGTCTAGGGATCCCTCCCACTAGAGGCGTAACACAAAGGCATCAGTGAATGTACATTAATTATATTAATGTATATTCTGTACATTAATTAAGACCTGTACATTCTGTGCTGACTGAAAGGTTGCCTTGTGGGGTGGCGTAACGTCTGTGGTTCCATGGTGTTTCCGTGACTGTTTGGGGGGGGGGGGGGGGGGGGGGGGGTCTCTGTCATAGCTGAATTAGTTAGGTAACATAGATAAATAAGATGTTTTATTTTATACTTGTCATTAGAATGTCTTCTTTTGGACTATACTGTTGGCAGTTGCATTTTCCTTTCTCCTCTAGGGAAAAGTCACTTGGGGCCCAGAGAGGGGAGGGGTCAGGCTTGTCTTTTACATGTCTGGTAATATGCAGAATATCAGAAAGGGAGAAGTCAGGTTTGAACATTGTCTTGCATATGTTAATATATCTGTGAAACCATGTGAAGGGCTCCACTATGTCTGTACTCCAGTCACTCCCTCATTTTCCCATTGGGGGGAGTAGTATGGCAGTGTCTGGAAACATTGTATTACCCCTCTAATGTTGAACTTATCTTTCATAGTATATGACCTAGAGGTTCACTCCCCTTAGTGAGCTTCTCCAGGAGTGGGGAGAAGAGGGGGTGTATTTGAGATGGAAGTATCTAGAATTGACAATTGATATATGCCATTGGATGAGGTAATGTTTTGGTACTAGGAAGTACCAAGAACGAGAAGTAGAAACTTGTCTAAGAGACCAAACTGAACGATAATTTATAGCTTATGCTATCTGGCTATGGGATACTCCTCTTTCAAGTAAAAGGCCCTTTGTGAAGTTCCTAAGATCTGTGGTTCGTTATGTAAGTTGAGAGGGGTGTATCTTGGCTATAAAAGATGCTAAGAATTGTTTTGTAAGCACTCTCAGAATTCATTTATAGACACTGAATTGATCTGAGAGTCAAAGGGCTATGGTGAAGCTCATATAATTAAAGATGGACTTTAAAATATAACTCTGACTTGTGTGTGGTTTGTAAACTCTCCTCATTTAGTAATACAGGAAATTACCACGACAGGTCCGAATGGAAAGGGCACATTTTTTGGGGGTGAGAGGTGGTTGTGGTCCCTGGGAACCTGTCACCCTCTCACACTCTATTAGAGAGAGCAGGGGTGAGAAAGGAGCACAGAGGGGATTTTGCTGCTCAGGCAATCTGTCAGCACTGCCATGGGAACGAACATGCTTTGGCATTTCCTTCCAATTTACCTTTCCCTCTTTTCTGCACCGTCGCTTCTCCCTCTGCCTGAGTAGGATGTAGACCTGCCCTGCACCGCCCTGGCCACTGGAGCAGGAAATGTGGGAGTTTAGAAAGGTCCTTAGTAGCCCGGTCACCAGATCTGTTTGTGATTTAGCCAACTCCTCCAACTGCCATACATGTAAGGCTGGTTTTGGTCAGCATAGTGTTAGATATTTCTAATACTGCTGAGTGCTCAGCCGCTAGCTAAACCTTGTGTGGTCATTTGACACATGGGTTGACCATACCTCTATAAGAGGTCAAGGGTCATAGACCCCCTGCAGGTTTAAATAAAGAGCCCTTTCACATTGTGTCCTTCTCACTTTATGTTTTAGCCTATTGGTCAGTCTGACCTTTTCTGTTCCCACATTGCCCTCAGTGCTTAGATGAGTATTTTTATGGAAATGGTTCAAAACGTTAAATATCTTAATGCTCTTCTTTGGTGTTTCATTTTTAGCTCTCTGGGACTTTGTCCATTCCATTCTGGCAATGGTTCCTGACCAGATTTGGGAAAAAGACTGCAGTCTACATTGGCATCATGGTAAGCAGTGTGTGTTGTGGCGCTTCATCTCAAAGCTGGTTTGTGTGTATGGGGTGCTCTCTTATGGCTTGTTTTATTCATGTCTCTCTCCGCAGTGGGCAGTGCCCTTCATGATCCTGATCGTCTGCATAGAGAGCAGTCTGATTGTGGCCTATGTGGTCTCTGTGGCAGCAGGAGTCAGTGTGGCTGCAGCTTTCCTCCTACCCTGGTAAGTAGCCTACTGTCTGAATGTACCTCTGTATACCCACAGCAACCTATAGATCTCTGTCATATCTCCAGTGTCTCTTTACGCATGTCCAGTCTATGGTGGGTCTTGCCTTTTTTGTATACATTCACGTCTTTCTCTGTTTCTCAGGTCAATGCTTCCAGATGTGGTGGATGATTTCAAAGTGAAGAATCCAGACTCTAGTGGCCACGAGGCCATTTTCTACTCCTTCTATGTCTTCTTCACCAAGTTTGCCTCAGGAATCTCCCTTGGCATCTCCACTCTCAGTCTCGAGTAAGTGGGTTTCGCTCTCTTGCTTGTATTGTACATGATAAACTGAGCATGCTGAGCTTAGTTTGAAATTAACTCTATTTTGCAGGACTCCTAACAGCTTAGTGAATCATTTTTTTTTTTTTTTACTTCCTAAATTCTACTGTAGAATAGCTGCATTTTCCTTGGGCCACCGGGCCACTCGTGTGGTGAACCATAACATAATCCTCACATTCATAATCAAGCCTAACTACCTTATGTCCGCTTTCTTTTCTTCTCTCTCCCTGTAAATTTTGTTCAGCTTTGCCGGCTATGTGACAAGAAGCTGCTCGCAACCTGATGCAGTGAATTTAACCCTGAAGGTGCTGGTCTCAGCTGCTCCTGTTGTTCTGATATTCCTAGGGCTGTTGATATTCAAGACCTACCCCATCGACGAGGAGAGGAGGCAAGGCAACAGGAAACTACTGCAGGAGATGCGGTGAGTTGGGCCAAACACCCACGATTAGGGCTGATTGGGGGTATCTAAGCCAGACATTCATTGTCATAGAACAGTGTTCATGCATGACCCAAGCAATTTTTTTCCTAAATTAAATGCTCTGGCGAACTAAATGATCTTGCAGGGGGACACTGAACTTAGTTCCTTTCTGGCATCTTTCTCTATACCTCAGCTAAATGCAAAGGACACGCTTTATGCATTAGCCTCTCTGCCATGAATAAGAACCATCTTGAACAAGCCAAGTCCTTTGTTTAACTCTTGGCTGTGTTCCTATTCTGAAACAGGGACAGCAATCAGGATTCCGATACAGAGCTTGGGAGCGTTGTGTAGGAGCCCTGGGAGAGGAGGGGGTCCAGCCGAAAGGCCACAACTGTCCCGCGTGTTTGCACTGGCAGGCTGGAGTGTTTTGGGTGTAATTGGAACTAACAGTAGAAAAACCAGACCACATTGTGGTTGCTTCCTACCTGATTCTACATGAATGGCCCTAGTCTCCAAAGGATTCAACAGGCTTAGAGACCCCTATTGGACATTCTGAGTCATCGCTCTCTCTGTGCCCTGTCTATTGCCTACTGTACTATGTATTTGTGGTATTGGTTTTTGTGTCTGTTTGTTTGCATAACAAACATTGGTTTGGGGGGCGGCATTTACCCTTCAAATCTATAATTTGAATGATGTTTGTCTACCTGAACCAAGTACTAGGTCAAAGGGTGGGAAGCCTTTCTCAGTAGAGGAAAAAAAGAAGACTTTCCATCCAGATAGGATGGTCCTCATAGAGGGAAGATTTCAGTCCTAATTTTTAGGGCATACCAGTAACTTGTTCTATCTAGACTGTGTTTATATGGTTACGTTTTAATGTAAATAATTGTCACTTATCTCGAGAGTAATACCTTTCTTTAGGGACGTGGAGAGCACAAAAACTGTTCCATTTCAGACAATCTCATCCATTCACTGGAATTATATTGGTGTCTTGTGGGGAAAAGGAACCTTGAAAAAGAAACTCTAACCTTAATGAACTCATTAACATTGCCAATGATGTCTGGATTTCAGACTTACTGTATCTAGGCTAGCTGAATTCCACATTATTACTGCCTTAACACATCTTGTACTTTGGAAACCTTGTAATTGCAATGAGATTTTCTGTATAACAGTTTTACTAAATTCTATTTGGTCAAAGTTGTTTCTCTCACACGGTGCCAAGAATTCCCTTTAAAAAAGGTTGACTTTGAGCAGAACAGTCCAACTTTGCCATTGGCATATTGACTGCAGGAATGTCCAACAGAGCTGTTGCCAGAATATTTACTGTTATTTTCTCTACTATATGCCACCTCCAATGTTATTAGAGAATTTGGCAATACATCCAACCGGCCTCACACCCGCAGACCACATCCCAGGATCTCAACATCCGGCTTCTTCACCTGCGGGATCGTCTGAGACCAGCCACCCAGACAGCTGATGAAACTGAGGTGTATTTCTGTCTGTAATAAAGCCCTTTAGTGGGGATTTTTTCTTCTTCTGATTGGCTGGGTCTGGCTCCCAAGTGGGTGGGCATAGGCCCACCCATGGCTGCACTCCTGCCCAGTCATGTGAAATCCATAGATTAGGGCCAAATTAATTTATAACAGTTGACTTATTTCCTTATATGAACTGTAACTCAGTAACAATTTTGCATGTTGCATTCATATTTTTGTTCAGTATAGTTTGTCAGCTAAGCTAGCCACTTGAGCTAGACTGGGAACTCTTAACACAAGGTCAAATCATGAAGTCAGTGATCTTCAGGTTGGAGCTCTAGAAAGAGGCCCGAGTTCCCGAGATGGAATTCTGAGTTGGATGACCACTCAAATCGATATTTTTTTTCCCAGTCAGCGCTTCTTTATTTTTCTTCCCCGTTTTGAATGCACTGAAGTTTGAGAATTGAGTTCATAGTTGTTTTGAACGCAATCTCCAGTATGTGATGACATTTCACAGGATTTGTTTTTGGACAGATGGGTAAGAAATGGCATCTCTAGCCAAATATCTTATAAAACATTTTTGTTTTTAAGCATTAATTGACCTGGTATCATGGTGCATTAATATACAGTTTTCTCCCAAAGTCAACCTTTAAAAAGTAGAACCTTTCTTGGAGAGTGGGAACGCTTTCTAACGAGTTTGAGTTAACGATCTCACTTCTAACTTGAAATGTTTGATGCCTTCAACTGTATGGAGAGATTTAGAGCCTAATAGCACAGCATTTTCACTAACTATTTATTGAAACTAGTTAAAGAAAGCACACGCATTACTAATTTAGCACATTTCATAATCTGTACACTCTTCTGTGAATATGGATGTGTGCATTTTTGTATAGACAAGTTTATTTGGGTGTGTGTGTATACAACATGCATGTGTGTTGTATGATAATCAGAATTATGTGACTTTTATTAGAAGGTAATGGGCTGATTTTGTATTTAAAAAGTCCTAACTTGTTTACCTATTTAGAAGTATTGTCAGTTGAGGCTGTGTCCTGATCTTGTGAATGTTGTGTGTAATGTGACAAACAATCCTTTTGATTGTATTTATTCTTGTATGAATCTTTGAGCAGACCCAAGCCAAGTTTTCTATTTATCAGCAGTGTTGGGAAATTAATCTGAAATATAGATCACTCTGCAGTCAGATGTTAACAATGTCATAACATAATCATTTTGCCTATTAAATATACAAACTATGCTTCAAGTGAGAATCCGGTAGGTCTGATTCAGAAAAAGAATGGAAATGATTGCCTACTTCACAAATACTTTTTTTTTTTTTAAGTCGTTTGTAGTTCCGGTAGTTGGATACATGGCAAAAAGTAATGAACTACTGAAAACACTACCAAGATCAAAGTTAGTTCAACTACTACCAAGCTACTGCAAAATGTAGTTACATTTCTAGTTGAATTGCATGTAGCGTACTACTCCCCAACACTGTTTATATGACATATCAAAACTCAGAACTCTAAAAACGATTTTTACTCTTGAATGTCTCAAGTACTGTAATATTTAACTTTGACAAATCCTAAACCGTGTCTATTTTATTTTTTCCTGACGAAATTATTCCGCTGCTCTATGTTCGCTGCATAGCTTACTTCATGATGAAGGCGCATTCAGTTCGCCTTACGCTTCGAACACACCGACTTCGTTATTGCGTTTCGATACACCAGAAGTACATTCATTTCCAATGGAACGCTGCATTTGCCTTGCAGCATTGCGTTGCAGAGGCAGTTGTAGTGCGTTCTGTGTGGTGCATACGTTCGATAAATCGAACGTATGCATCAAATTGTATGAGTGGATTTGACAGAAAGTAGCAAAATATGAATGTAGATTTTTTTTTTGCACACATTCAGTAAAAATTTGGGATTACATAAAAACAGTTTGATTGCATAATTTCTTTACATTTTTTATTTATTTATTTGCCAAGTATATTATTTATTCGATGACATCCTCAAATTAATTGTGAGAGCCTATAATATAATTTCCCTCAAATGCAGTTTTGGAGCGAAATGCAATAATAAATAGTCAAGATAGGCAGAGTAGGCTCTTTCAACAATGAGACCAACGTTGAGGAAGGTGGTCTTGATCGCGCTGTTGGGCCGGGACCAGCCCCGCCGAAAGCTAGCTAACGCTAACTAGCCACATCTAGCACAAGCTCACTACTAAACTGACCTGGCAATCCTACTATCGTGGACACTTGTCTCCAAGCAGCATTTTTTGTGTTTATGTCCCTGTAGCTGTCAGCAGTTGTGTCAAAAAGACACGGTTTTGAGGATACTGCGAAAATGATTCTCTCCTCCCTGTGTCCAACCGCATGCGACCATTTGCAAAAGGTACCTGCATCAGTATAGTTGCCTAGCTGCGCAAAATGTTATGCAGCAGTGATGCAATGACGCAGTCGGTGTGTTCGAAGCGTTAACGTTTGTTACGTTGCGGAACGGTTTGTACAGAACGACACGTTTCCCCAAAATATTCTTGTACGTTCTTGAACAGACTTTGAGGTAGTTATGCCACATTCAAAATAAAAATACAAGGTCAAATAATGACGTCGGTGATCTCCAGGTCGGAAAGTCAGAGCTCTAGAAAGAGCCCTGGAATTCCGAGTTGGATTATCGTTGAAGTCTCTTTTTTCCAGTCGGAGCTCGTTTTTTTTCAGAGTTCCCAGTAGTTTTGAACTCTCGGAAGTCGGAGATTCCCGAGTTCCCAGTTGTTTTGAACTCGGCATTTGCTCCGGTTTGGTGGGTGTGGCGAGGTGTGTCTTGAAATACGTCACTAATTGCTTCAAGGGCAGTGGCCACGCTGTCAGCGTTACCCCTCCCCATGTTTCAACTGGTCTTGTAAAAACGTTTGTGGTTATGTAAAAATGAAAGGTGTTGTTCAAAACAGTCATTAGCGAATGGATCATTTCAAACCAATCGGAGTATCAAAGCCAATGACACATTTTCAAAACGCCGCTTTGCCCAAGTGTGTTCTGATCCAACCCATCAGTTTCTGAGTTCAATCAGAACGGTTAGACTGAGTTTCAGAAATCGTCTGGGAGGTAGCCTACTCGGATCAAGTCTCATTGCGGAGAAGAAGCTAACGTCCGTGGGCGTGGCTTGTTGTTTGGTCGCAGCAAGGAGTTTGGGTAGCCAGGCGAATTTTCTTTGGCTAGTAAGTAGTCTACAATGTGGTAACATTAAGTACACTTTATTAAGGGCCTACTAGACCATTAGACCAGCCAGAATTCAGCGCGAACTGATTATGGCAAAATGGTATGAACTTTGAACCCTTACTTTAAGGGACTTATCCAATGTGCTCCTCTCTCAAGTAAAAATGGTGCTGTTTTGGTGTAGGCCTACATATTTGCGCATGCACATTTTTTTATGGCCCTAATAAATACTTAATTTAAACTGTAAAAATGTATTACCATTTAATGTGGCATGAACACAATCAATCATGATATTTTCTTTAGATTGTCAAACAAATCACTTCAAAAAGTTAATCCACTCTTTAATAAATCCAGCGTCCAAACTGGCACCATTTGATTATTGGAAATAGACATCTGTTAAAAAACAAAAAGTGTGCCATTGATTAGGCCTACATTAACTGATGCGTCTTGCTGACAAATGTTTTTAAAAATTGTAGCCTGAAAAATCGGGACACCTAAAATGGGTCTGAAACTGCAGGGAAAAACGGGATAGGCACACAAACATACACGTCAACTTAATAAACTATGCTACAATGTGTATTAACATGAACTTCAAATAGGCCTACCGGTAGCCAGTGATGTGTAAAAAAAAAAAAAAATAAGTGGGTAAACTCTGCCGGTGGCGGTGAAAAAAATGAATGCTCCATATACTTTCAATGCATTTACTTAAGCGTTTACTACTTGCGTAGTAGGCCTACACCACTGCGGGTAGCCTACCGTCTCAGCCAAAGCAATTTTAAACACATGAACACAGGCAAAATAGGTATCCTACATTGATTACATGATGAGTTGAATCAAAACATGTTTTACAACTTCATGAGTTGTCCATAATTCATGAGTTAATGCTTGGAGTCTTCACAGATCGTTTGACATGAAACACTACCTTTCCTTACATTAAGAATGACATTTATGACAATGTTATTTGTCATTATTAAGCCTTTAACAGTTGAGTTAGAACATTGACGTTCAGCCCTGTACGAATTATGGATCTCGGAAAATTCACTATGTGTTATTTATTCTTATTTTTAACCTTTATTTAACTAGGCAAATCAGTTAAGAATAAATTCTTATTTACAATGACGGCCTACCAAAAGGCAAAAGGCCTCCTGCGGGGCTGTGATTAAAACTGGGAAAAAAATATAGGACAAAACACACATCAGACAAGAGAGACACCACAACACTACATAAAGAGAGACCTAAGACAACAACATAGCATGGTAGCAACACATGACAACAACATGGTAGTGTCATGACGTTGACCTGTTGTATGAGGTTTATGTCCCCCATCAATACCTTTCCCATTTTTCTCTCCACCCTACAGAATGGACTCTTGGAAAGCCCTTTGTTAACATAGAGAGAGTATGCTAACATCAAAAGGTTGGGGAAAGGTACAATATTTCTGTAATCCAACCAGTTGAAGGTGTCCGTTGGTACTTAAAGAATATGATGTCAGATCAGTTGGTGTATGGGTCATTATATCTGAAGATAGGACGACATAAATTGTATTTTGGAAAGTCTACATATTCTAGTTATCAGATTCACATGGAATTGTTGTGCAATTTAAATGTTTAAATAAACTATTTGTAAAAAGATTAAATGTAATTTTAGCTTCTAAATGAGAGAATTGTTTTCATAAGTGAACTATGCTCACTCAGTGGCCACGCCCAAGTGAACTGACATTGGTTGAGAACTATGAAAAACGCCCTTCTCTCCCCCAATACAAAAGCCCGTTGACGGAAGGCAACCTTAGTTCACGACGACGTGAGGACTGGTGTCCATATACGTTTAAAAGGGCTCATTTCAACGTGGAGGTGACGATCAAGGATGAAGGATGAATTTCTACTAGACCAGCCAGAATTCAGCGCTAACTGATTATGGCAAAATGGTATGAACTTTGAACTCTTATTCACTAAAGAAGAAGTGATACATCCTAGAAGTCTAGTTATCAGCTGCAGCTGTAAATGTATGTAGCCTAGGAAAGGACAGACAATCTCCTATGAGAACGACAGGGTACTTCAACGTATCCTCTCTACAACACTACGACCAGAAATATTCTACAAAGGACAAGGGCAATCTCTGCTGGGCAAACCAATCTTCCATCTTCGACCCATCTATCGAAGCGCAGCTCAGTGTAAATATATATCTTGCATTTTCCTTTTCGGAATGGGCGGTTACTAGAATGCATAACATTCTGTATTTACGTTAGCATAGCTTCTCAAGGTCCGATAGAGACCTAATTCCATTTGTCCCTCAGTCTTCCCGCTCTTTCTTTCAAACCCAACCCCCTTTCTTTGTGTAACCAGCTGTCATATCGGTTTCGTCCGCTAGGGACTTTTACTTTTATGACATGATTAGTAATGGATGTATTATCCATCCTGTGTATATGTAATTATGTGTGATTATTTAGTAAATAAATAATTAAGCCAATTTTTGTATTGCTGATTCAACTTGTTAGCCAGGGTTCATGAAGATAACCAAGACTTTTACGACAGTCTAAAACTTTGCACATGCACTGCTACCATTTAGTGGGCAAAATCTAAATTGCGCCTAAGCTGGAATAATACATTTTGGCCTTTCTATTGCATTTCAAAGTTGATTGAACAAAAATAAATTTAAAAACTAGTTTTTTTCTTTGTCTTATCTTTTACCAGATCTAATGTGTTATTCTCCTACATTAACTTCACATTTCCACAAACTTCAAAGTGTTTCCTTTCAAATGGTATCACGAAGATGCATATCTTTGCTTCAGGTCCTGAGCTACAGGCAGTTAGATTTATGTATGTCATTTTAGGCGAAAATGGAAAAAAAGGTCCAATCCTTTTAAGGTTGCAGTGACACATCCATAACCTGAACGGAAACCAGATTGCATAACAGGGAGAATACTATGGACATCAAGAAAGCCAGTCAGTTGATTATTGACAAGTTTTTCCAACACTTTTGATAAACAGGGCAAAATAGAAATTGGCCTATAACAGTTAGGATCTCCCCTTTTAAATATACAACGCGTGTGGCTGCCTTCCAAGCAATAGGAACCTACCAAGAGAGGACAAACAGGTTAAAAAGGTCAGAGAAAGGCTTGGCGATGATAGAGGCAGCAACCTTAAAGAAGAAAGGGTCTAAACCATCTGACCCGTATGTTTTTTCGTGTGTTTTTTCCTTTAGCACCTCAGACTCAGTGACCGCCTGCAGGGAGAAACTTTGTAGCGGGGTAGGGGAAAAAGAGGGAGGAGTATCGCGGCTAGTCGCATTAGAAGGGGGGTGGGCGATGAGAAAATGTTGAACGTAACTATGCCTGTGTAAAATTTTATTATGTTTCACTGTGTAAACAGTTCTCATGGGCACATAAATCATGTATTATCGAATACTTCTAACCGAAAGTCAACTATAAGCCTGCTGTCATTAAGGTATTGTTGTTGGATGGATTGGAAGCGCGTTGCTGTCTAGCTGTAGGCTAGTTGTCTAGTTATGTTGTCGACCATCATCAGGCGATCTAGGAAGGAAAACAAATATATATAGAAAATATTAAAGCTAAATAAATGGTCTACTTCTTCTGACCATGGATGGCATGGAGAACACATGCCACCTGCAAGCACCTGAAAAAAAAGCATTTAGGGGAGCTAACGTATCATTCAGGGGAGCTGAGCCCCTCCCCTGGCTCCCGTAATTCGCACCATGTTCCCTAACTCCTAGCCTAGCGTTAGACACCTAGCTTGGAATTCGTAACATATTGTACATTTTGCAAATTTGTAACTTCATACGAATTGTAATTCGAAACATATCATATGAATTGGATCATGGACATCCACAAATTAACCTCTAATTCCTCCCAAACCCGGATCCGGGAGCACCCCCATCAGTAAAAAAGCTGACTAGCATAGCCTAGCATAGCGTCACAAGTAAATACTAGCATCTAAATATCATTAAATCACAAGTCCAAGACACCAGATGAAAGATACACATCTTGTGAATCCAGCCATCATTTCTGATTTTTAAAATGTTTTACAGGGAAGACACAATATGTAAATCTATTAGCTAACCACGTTAGCAAAAGACACCACTTTTCTTACTCCACCATTTTTTTACTGCATCAGTAGCTATCACAAATTCGACCAAATAAAGATATAAATAGCCACTAACCAAGAAACAACTTCATCAGATGACAGTCTGATAACATATTTATTGTATAGCATATGTTTTGTTAGAAAAATGTGCATATTTCAGGTATAAATCATAGTTTACCATTGCAGCCACCATCACAACTCTCACCAAAGCGACTAGAATAACTACAGAGACCATCGTGTATTACCTAATTACTCATCATAAAACATTTCTTAAAAATACACGGCGTACAGCAAATGAAAGACACAGATCTTGTGAATCCAGCCAATATTTCAGATTTTCTAAGTGTTTTACAGCGAAAACACAATATAGCGTTATATTAGCTTACCACAATAGCAAACATCACACCAGCATTGATTCAAGCCAAAAATAGCGATAACGTATAAACCACCAAAATATATTAATTTTTTCACTAACCTTCTCAGAATTCTTCAGGTGACAGTCCTATAACATCATATTACACAATGCATATAGAGTTTGTTCGAAAATGTGCATATTTAGCGGCACAAATCGTGGTTATACAATGTGATTAGTGGCCAAAACTTCAAGCAATCTGTCCGGCGCCATCTTGGAGAGGCACCTAATCTAATCGAAAACTATTCATAAACTTGACTAAAAAATACAGATTGGACAGCAAATGAAAGATAAATTAGTTCTTAATGCAATCGCTGTGTTATATTTTTAAAATTAACGTTACTGCGCAATACAGCGTGCGCTAAAGCGAGACCGCACCGAAATTCATGGCGGAATTATTATTTGACATTTGTCAACATAAATACGAATTAACAGCATAAAGACTGCTTACTATTTGCTGAGCTTCCATCAGAATCTTGGGCAAGGTGTCCTTTCTCCAGAACAATCGTCTTTTGGTTGAAAGATGTCCTCTTCTCCTGTCGAAATAGCCGCTAACGTTAGCTATGTGCCGGAAAGGTGTCCAACTCCTGATAGCGCGTCACAAAGAAATCCCAGAAAATCGCAATAAACTGATATAAACTGCTATAAGTCGGTTTAAATTAACTACCTTATGATGTCTTTAACAACTATAACGAATAAAAACATGACCGGAGATATAGAACTGCTAAAACGAAAGCTTTGCAGGAGGCCATTGTGATGTCCCTGCTGCGCCAGGCGCCCCGTTGAAAAGAACGGTACTTCCGTTCCACGGTCTTATATAGGGCCCCAGATTGCGCAATCCACTCCATTCAAATTCTCCCCGCTTACTGACATCTAGAGGAAGGCGTATGCAGTGCATGTAGCCCGATGGCTTACATGGGGACTTATAAACTGACCTCAGAACAGGGACCTCGATTTCTGAAATCTCACTCCCTGACAGGAAATGTGCTGCAGAATGAGTTCTGTTTCACTCAGAGAAATAATTCAAACGGTTTTAGAAACTAGAGAGTGTTTTCTATCCAATAGTAATAATAATATGCATATTGTACGAGCAAGAATTGAGTACGAGGCAGTTTAATTTGGGAACGAATTTTTACAAAGTCGAAATGGCGCCCCCCTAGTGTCAAGAGGTTTTAATACATACCATACGAAACATAACATATCATACTAAATGGAGAACCTCTGATATACGTATAGAATAATATGAAATGCTCTGAGACCAGGTTGGTATAAGACAAGTCAACATTTCAGACACGCCTATCTTCTCAGCTTAAATTTTCACTCCAGTCTCCTTTTCCCCTCATGTATCACCTGATTTACTTAACAAAAGATACATCTCAATGGGTGGTCCAGGTACCCTCATGACTTGGGGGGTGGGCCTTTCCTCTTTTGTTCTCTATTCCTCCTCTATTGTTCCCGCAAGCAAGGGGGTTCAACTGCTTGAATTGCCTTCTCCATGAACTTTGCACTTGTTTACATACAGTGCATTCGGAAAGTATTCAGACCCCTTGACTTTTTCCACATTTTGTTACGTTACAGCCTTATTCTAAAATTGATTAAATTGTCCACCCCCCATCAATCAACAAACAATACCCCATAATCACAAAGTTAAAAAAAGTTTTTCAAAATGTTTGCTTCTTTAGAATTAAAAAATATATATATTTTTAAAAAATATCACATTTACATGAGCATTCAGACCCTTTACTCAGTACTTTGTTGAAGCACCTTTGGCCGCGACTACAGCCTCAAGTCTTGACACACCTGTATTTGGGAGTTTCTCCCATTCTTCTCTGCAGATCCTCTCACGCTCTGTCAGGTTGGATGAGGAGCATCGCTGCACAGCTATTTTCAGGTCTCTCCAGAGATGTTCGATCGGGTTCAAGTCCGGGCTCTGACTGGTCCACTCAAGGACATTCAGAGACTTGTCCTGAAGCCACTCCTGTGTTTTTTGGGCTGTGTGCTAAGGGTCATTGTCCTGTTAGAAGGTGAACCTTCGCCCAGTCTGAGGTCCTGAGCGCTCTGGAGCAGGTTTTCATCAAGGATCTCTCTGTACTTTTCTCCGTTCATCTTTCCCTCAATCCTGACTAGTCTCCCACTCCCTGCCACTGAAAAACATCTCCACAGCATGATGCTGCCACCGCCATGCTTCACCGTAGGGATGGTGACAGGTTTCCTCCAGATGTGACGCATGGCATTCAGGCCAAATAGTTCAATCTTGGTTTCATCAGACCAGATAATCTTGTTTCTCATGGTCTGAGAGTCCTTTGGGTGCCTTTTGGCAAACTCCAAGCAGGCTGTCATGTGCCTTTTACTGAGGAGTGGCTTCCATCTGGCCACTCTACCATAAAGGCCTGATTGGTGGAAAGCTGTAGAGATGGTTGTCCTTCTGGAAGGTTCTCCCATCTCCACAGAGGAACTCTGTAACTCTGCCAGAGTAACCATTGGGTTCTTGGTCATCTCCCTGACCAAGGCCCTTCTCCCCCAATTGCTCAGTTTGGCCAGCTCTAGGAAGAGTCTTGGTGGTTCCAAACTTCTTCCATTTAAGAATGATGGAGGCCACTGTGTTCTTGGGGACCTTCAATGCTGCACACATTTTTTGGTACCCTTCCCTAGATCTGTGCCTTGACACAATCCTGTCTTGGAGCTCTACGGATAATGCCTTCGACCTCATGGCTTGGTTTTTGCTCTGACATGCACTGTCAACTGTGGGAACTCATAAAGACAGGTGTGTGCCTTTCCAAATCATGTCCAATCAATTGAATTTACCACAGGTGGACTCCAATCAAGTTGTAGACATATCTCATGGATGATCAATGGAAACAGGATGCACCTGAGCTCAATTTCGAGTCTCTTATCAAAGGGTCTGAATACTTACGTAAATAAGCTATTTCTTTTTTTCTTTTTACTAAATTTGCAAAAATCATTGTAACCTGTTTTGGGTTTTTCATGATGGGGTATTATGTGTAGATTTTTTTTTTTTTTTAATAAGGCTGTAACGTAACAAAAATGTGGAAAAATTGAAGGGGTCTGAATACTTTCTGAATGCACTGTATGTCTGATATAGCTAGCTAGTTTTTATTCTAGTGCAATGTCCATTAAATGTTACAACCACAACATCATGATCATGCATCTGCAGACCAGCAGAATCGGGGGCAAAATGTACTGTTCATTTATTGAGGACCAACAGCTTGTGTTGAATAGTTTATGAAAGGGGTTGAACTGACTGAATAAAGTCAATATCCTACACCCCTTTGCTATTCATAAACCAATCAAACAACGTAGTTATATGTCCATGGTATTGCATCAGGACACGTAAACTAAAGGTTTTCTTTGTATTTTCCTAGGATTCAAAGCCCATGTCGAGACTTGCAAGTGACCGCTAAAGTGACTCATCAGTGCAGCCTAGTGATGGGTTGTTCGCAAACGAACAGCTCTTTTTGAACGGATCGCATCGGTGAGAGAGGCTCTCTAATTTGCATACTGGTAGGCTACCACTGCTTTTTGGCTATTATCTGCATTCGATGAAGATGTTGAATCCTCACTGCAGGAACAATAGGTAGTGAAGAGTTGCCTCATTCTGGTCCAAAATATGATAAACAGATTAAAGGTTATAAAAGCTAATGTCATAATACCTATAAGATATTATTAAAGATGCAATTCCCTGCAATTCTATATTGTTTCTCAACAGGGAATAGATGTTTTCTTGACAAAACAGTAATATATCACTTTCCCTCAAAGTCCCACCCACAGTGACCGGTCTTAAACCCTACCAACTCTGACTCACAAATATCCTGCCCCCTTCCCTGACAATCCCACCTACAGTGATTGATTGAGAGGCCAAACTGTTAGAGATAATTCACTCAAATTACAAAATGACACATTGGTTTCCTTAGCTTAAGTGTCCACAGCAGCGGAACCAAATACCCTAATTTGAAGGACAATCATCATTGTGGCAATTCATATCTTTCAGAAAAACTGTAAATATGAATTGAATCTCAAGAGAAGACCGGTTTAATGTTAAAGGTTCTCTTACTTAGAAAATAGTCCTGATCATCTAGGCCTAGGTGATATCCAAAATTCACAGGCCGGAACTTCCTGGCTGACTACTTTTTCTATTTGGCTGGCTACTCATTGTACTGTGCTGTGCACTACTGTACTGTGCTGTCCAAACTTGTGAAACATAGACATCTATGATTGGTTCAGATTTGGTCCAGTCCGGAACGAATCTGAACCAATCATAGATCTCTATGTTTGGGCGAAATCAAGGCCGGTCTAGACCAGAACGTTGGTGGACGTTGAAATCAAGGCTGGACCGGACCAAATCTGATCCAATTATAGACGTCTGTGTTTGTCCTGTGGACGTTGAAATCAATGCCAGAGCCAACATGGACATCGGTGTCGGACGGTGCTCACTGGGAATACACCTTTCCCAAAAAGGACACAATAAGTAAATTATTATTATTCATGACCTGAGTGCAAACCTGTTAAAGGAATTTTATTCCTATATGTTCATCAACCAATTCAATTAAAACATTCTGTCCATTCCTAAGAATTTGTAAGATACTTATTTGCATAAAATGGACAGAAACCAGTCTCAAAATCAATCTATCAATAGCGTTTATTCTCGAGAGTACTGATCATAGTACAATTTACATCAGGTTATATAATAAAACTGACGTCATAGGTTTTAAAATGTCCTTCCTCCTCTCAGATACAATGGCAATATAGTTCACAAGCCTTCCCACATTGTCTGCCACCTGTTAAACAATCTACTACTAGCCCAAGGTCTCTCCCCTCCCTGGGTAGAGACAGAATGTCCTGTAAGGAACACAGCATTCCAGCCGGTCTGACGATAGCTCCATTCGTTTCTAACAAGGAACAGAAAGTCCTTGTTCTAATTCTTGACTAAAACTACACACATTATATTCAGTATTATGATTATAATAAGATTCATACATCCATACAGTAACATAGTAGTATTCTGTTTAGTTATAGTTCTAAGTTAAATGTATACATCATTTAGTAATTATTCATAAAAATCCCATAACAAAACTCCTTCTGTTCTGATCCACAGCTGCATGCTGGAGAGCCAAAATAACCCTGGTGGCTCTGTTTCTCACCCCCAGAACTGATTGCGCCCTCCGGTTCTCCCTCAGCGCCTTCCAGTTTACCTCTAACCCAGACACACCGGTGAGCATGGGAGACTTATAATCTATCATTGAATTTCAATCACTCTCTGGACTTTTCTGTTGCATCTATGCAATACACAGTGTTCTTTATTGTAAAGAATAAAGCAAATTGCAGCCTTTGACCAATAAAATAATTGACACGAATTGGTCAATTTCTTGTATCAAAGGTAATCTTTTCATCTCCTCTTGGTCTTCCTTCACTGTATGTGACATCAGGGGACCCCAGCCCCATGCACAACTCATGCACCTACCGAGCGAACAGGTATGCTGACGCAAGGTAAATGTTGCACTCTAGGAAATGTACAGTCTGCCCTTTACATCCGTACACACCTTTCATGCACTAACACTTGCATTTTCTTACTATCACTGACTTTGGTGATGGCTGCTTTATTGGCGGGACGTTTTACTTACTATGACTGTGAGATGTGGTTGTCATACCTATAAACCTTAAGATGAATGCACTAACTGTAAGTCGCTCTGGGTGAGTGTCTGCTAAATTACGAAAATGTAAATGTAAGTCTCTGACTCCCCTTCTGTATGTGGAGATCTCTCATGGAAGAGGATTCCATATGTGACTGCTGTGACTCTGTCACGTGTGCTCCCTCTCCGGCCTCTAGGTCACCAGGCTGCTCTTTAGGGCGCACACCTGTCACCAGCATTACGCTCATAATGACACTCACCTGGACTCCAACACCTCCTTGATTACCTGCCCTTTATATGTCACTCCCTTTGGTTTCTTCCTCAGTCGTCATTGTTGCTGTTTCATGTCGGTGCGCTGTTTGTTTTTGTTGTTGTGTTCGTTTATTTATTAAATGTATTCACTCCCTGAACTTGCTTCCCGACTCTCAGCGTACATCATTACAGACTCCAAATGTGTGACGTCCAAACCCAAAAGAGCTATGATGGATGGTGAGTGACTGTCAACCTAACAACCCATAATCACACTACCTCTGTTTGGTTTGGGTAAACAGCACTGACATCTCCCTTGTGCTCAAATAGGCCATGGGACTAAGTGATTTGTCGTGAGTAGTGATGATAAGTCCTCCAGTGGTGATAACACTTCTAACCCTGTTTATTTCCATATTGTCACGATCGTCGTATAGAGGAGAAGAGGAGGACCAAGGTGCAGCCTGGTAAGTGTTCATTATTTTAATTAAAATATGAAACACTTGACAAAACAACAAAAACGATAAACGAACAGTCCTGTAAGGTGAACACACAAAACAGAAAACAACCACCCACAAACACAGGTGGGAACAGGCTACCTAAGTATGATTCTCAATCAGAGACAACGATAGACAGCTGCCTCTGATTGAGAACCATACCAGGCCAAACACACAGAAATACAAAACAAGGACAACATAGAACACCAGACACTAGAATGCCCACCCAAATTCACACCCTGACCAACCAAAATAGAGACATAAAAAGGACCTCTACGGTCAGGGCGTGACAGTACCCCCCCCCCCCCCCCCCCCAAAGGTGCGGACTCCAACCGCAAAAAACCTGAGCCTATAGGGGAGGGTCTGGGTGGGCATTTCACCGCGGTGGCGGCTCTGGTGCGGGACGTGGACCCCGCTCCACCTTAGTCTTGGCCCACTTAGGTGGCACCTCTGGAGTGGGGACCCTTACCGCCGACCCCGGACCGGGGACCCTCGCAGCGGGAGACTCTGGCTGCTCCGGACAGGAGGGAGACTCTGGCTGCTCCGGACAGGAGGGAGACTCTGGCTGCTCCGGACAGGAGGGAGACTCTGGCTGCTCCGGACAGGAGGGAGACTCTGGCTGCTCCGGACAGGAGGGAGACTCTGGCTGCTCCGGACAGGAGGGCGTCGCTGGAGGCCCCGGACTAGAGGGCGTCGCTGGAGGCCCCGGACTAGAGGGCGTCGCTGGAGGCCCCGGACTAGAGGGCGTCGCTGGAGGCTCAGGACTAGAGGGCGACGCTGGAGGCTCCGGACTAGAAGGCGTTGCTAGAGGCTCCGGACTGACCTCCTTCGTTGGAGGCCTCATGCCATGGATCCTCACTGGAGGCTTTGTGCCATGGATCATCACAGGAGGCTTCGTGCCATGGATCATCACTGGAGGCTTCGTGCCATGGATCATCACTGGAGGCTTCTTGCCATGGATCATCACTGGAGGCTTCTTGCCATGGATCATCACTGGAGGCTTCGTGCCATGGATCATCACTGGAGGCTTCATGCCATGGATCACCACTGGAGGCTTCGGGCCATGGATCATCACTGGAGGCTTCGTGCCATGGATCATCACTGGAGGCTTCGTGCCATGGATCATCACTGGAGGCTTCGTGCCATGGATCATCACTGAAGGCTTCTTGCCATGGATCATCACTGGAATGGAGAGACACACAGGAGGCCTGGCTCTGGGAGAAGGCACAGGACTCACCAGGCTGGGGAGACATGCAGGAGGGTTAGATTTTAGCACAGGCACAGGACTCACCAGGCTGGGGAGACATGCAGGAGGCCTTGTCCTTGGCCGAGGCACCGGATGCACTGGACCGTGGAGGCGCACTGGTGGTCTCGAGCGCAGAGCCTGCACAACCCGTCCTGGCTGTATGGTGAATTTGGCCCTGCACGTGCGGGACGCAGGCACAGGACGCACTGGGCTATGCAGACGCACTGGAGACACAGTGTGCAGAGCTGGCGCAGGATAACCCGGGCCGAGGAGATGCACTAGAGACCTGGAGAGCAGGGCTGGCACACTCCTTCCTGGCTTGATGCCCACTCTCGCCCGGCAGATGCGAGGAGCTGCGATGTAACATACTGGGCTATGAACACGTACTGGAGACACCGTGCGCTGAACCGCATAACACGGTGCCTGACCAGTACGACGCTCACCACGGTAAGCACGGGGAGTTAGCTCAGGTCTCCTACCTGACTCCGCCAATCTCCCCGTGCGCCCCCCCCCCAAAAAACATTTCTGGCTGCCTCTCGGGTTTCTTTGCCAACCTTGTTCCCTCATACCGCCGGTTCCTTTCTCCTGCTGCCTCCGCTCTCCTGGCTGCCTCCACCTGTTCCCATGGAAGGCGATCCCTTCCAGCTAGGATCTCCTCCCATGTCCATTCCTCCTTTTTACCACGCTGCTTGGTCCGTTGTTGGTGGGTGGTTCTGTCACGATCGTCGTATAGAGGAGAAGAGGAGGACCAAGGTGCAGCGTGGTAAGTGTTCATTATTTTAATTAAAATATGAAACACTTGACAAAACAACAAAAACGATAAACGAACAGTCCTGTAAGGTGAACACACAAAACAGAAAACAACCACCCACAAACACAGGTGGGAACAGGCTACCTAAGTATGATTCTCAATCAGAGACAACGATAGACAGCTGCCTCTGATTGAGAACCATACCAGGCCAAACACACAGAAATACAAAACAAGGACAACATAGAACACCAGACATAGAATGCTCACCCAAACTCACGCCCTGACCAACCAAAATAGAGACATAAAAAGGATCTCTACGGTCAGGGCGTGACACATATCCTTTAGGGTTTGACAGCATATGGCTTCTGCTGCTCTCAGATCAGCTATCCACACCAAAGGGTGGTTTCCTACCAGTCAGTCCCTCACTGGTCAATGATGATGATGAAGATGTTGTCTGGTTTGACATCAAAATGGATGAGTTTGACAACCCAAAGGATATAATGGAACCTTTGATGTGGAGAAGTATTGTGATAAGGAAGAGCTGCGCTACACTCGTTCCACGGAAAATGAACAACATTTAGAGGAGGATGAAGCCGTGCCCTTAGAGGGTGAGGAGTCAGACGTGGTTCAGATGGTATTTAGAAAGGGGAAGATATGAGGGATTTAGAGTTGATAAGGGGAGAAGGTCAGGGTTTAGAGCTGAGGAGGGGGCAGAGTTTAAAGAGAGAGGGAGGGATCAGTGTTGATAGAGGAGGAGGGCTCTAGTGCGAGGGAATGAAGAGTCCTGATCCCTGGGATCAGGGATGGGGAAGAAGTCTGTATCACAGGAAGAGGTGCTTTCACAGTCCATGAAGGAATAGGGATTTTGGGTGGGCGAGGAGCAGCTACTGGATAAGGGGAAGGAACGAAGAGCGGAGTCTGTGGGGAGATCGTGGCTTATGCGTGGCCAAACACGACTCCAACACCATCATTAAGTTTGCTGACGACACAACAGTGGTAGGCCTGATCACCGGCAACGATGAGACCCCTATAGGGAGGTGGTCAGAGAACTGGCAGTGTGGTGCCAGGACAACAACCTCTCCCTCAATGTGAGCAAGACAAAGGAGCTTATCATGGACTACAGGAAAAGGCGGGCCGAACAGGCCCCCATTAACATCGATTGGGCTGTAGTGGTCGGGTCCAAACAAAATATCATGGTCCAAACACACCAAGACAGTCGTGAAGAGGGCACAACAAAACATTTTCCCCCTCAGGAGACTGAAAAGATTTGGCATTGGTTCCCATATCCTCAAAAAGTTCTACAGCTGCACCATCAAGAGCATCCTGCCCAATTGCATCACTGCCTGGTATTGCAACTGCTCGGTATCTGACCGTAAGGCGCTACAGAGGGTAGTGCGTACGGCCCAGTACATCACTGGGGCCAAGCTTCCTGACATCCAGGACCTATATAATAGGCGGTGTCAGAGGAAAGCTCATAAAATTGTCGGAGACTCCAGTCACCCAAGTCATAAACTGGTTTCTCTGCTACCGCACGGCTCCTTAACAGCTTCTACCCCCAAGCCATAAGACTGCTGAACAGTTAATCAAATGGCCACTGGACTATTTACATTGACCCCACCCCATTTGTTTTGTACACTGCTGCTATTCGCTGTTTATTATCTATGCATAGTCACTTCACCCCTACCTACATGTACAAATTAACAAAATAACCTGTACCCCCGCACACTGACTCGGTACCCCCTGTATATAGCCTCATTATTGTTATTTTATTGTTACTTTCCATTATTTTTTACTTTAGTTTATTTGGTAAATATTTTCTTAACTCTTCTTGAACTGCACTGTCAGTTAAGGGCTTGTAAGAAAGCATTTCACGGTAAGGTCTACACTTGTTGCATTCGGTGCATGCGACAAATAACGTTTGATTTGATTATGATGAACTGGTAGAGACCGGGATTGTCGGTGGAATAGACTTGCCTGGGTTTGGCGTTTCAAGTGGCGGTAGAGTCAGTGAGAGACCATACAGTGGTTCATTCAACACCATAGACTTCTATACCACTGTACACCTGACTCATTTGAAGTAAAAACAAAATTTAAATAAAGTCAATACAACTCCTCTTAAATTTTTAAGATAAATGGATTTGGTTAGGACATTTCCCTGATAAATAATACTTTCTGAACTAACATCTATGAAAGAAGCAAAGTATGTTTAGCTAAACTTACAACAGTAATTTCCTTGTCCTTGGAATGTTGATAAGGTAACTAACTGCCTCTACAGTCATCAATAGATACCATTATTTTCCCAGTCAGACAATTGGCCTCAATATTTGCTTGTACATCCTGACTAGCTTAATGTGTGTTAAAGTGCAACATTGTTTCAACCACAACACTTATGATGGGATAACAAACCACGTGTAGATTAAGTGGTCTCCACAATATCCCCACTAAGTGCTTCATAAGTGCCATAATAAAATGACTATGTGTGTACTATACAGGTACAGTAGGCTATGCATAACCGTTGTCACATTCCATTAACATGACATGAAGAGACGGTTGGTCTGAAATGTGAGTGAGTCATACAGGGGCTTCCGAGTGGCGAAGCGGTGTAAGGCACTGCATCTCAGTGCTAGAGGCGTCACTACAGACCCTGGTTCAATTCCAGGCTGTATCACAACTGGCTGTGATTGGGAGTCCCATAGGGCACAATTGGCCCAGCGTCGTCTGGGTTAGGGTTTGGCCAAGGTAGGCCGTCATTGTAAAGAAGAATTTGTTCTTAACTGACTTGCTTAGTTAAATAAAGGTTAAGTAAAATACAAACACTGTACCTTTTAACTGGATATATTGTACATCTATTCACTATAAGAATTCAGTTTTAACAACCTTGACTGCGTCTTTAACAACCTTTACTGAGACGCAGTAAAGGTTGTGATGCACTTAATCCATACATTTAAATAAATATGTATTATTCAGCTTTTTGTCTCTTTCTCTGAATAAATAAATTGGCAAACATGTCTGTGTTTGAAAAGAAACTATGTAGCACCCACATTTACATGGTAAACTATAAAGTACTATGGCAGTAACTCCTTGGAAAGATACTACGGGCTGTATTGCAAACACTGGCAAGAATCATATTGACGCCATAGATCCATTCATTATATATTCCTACATGTCTTGTCTTTTTCTCCGTTATAAAGTACATTAAAAGGCATTTGTAATGACTGATGAGCCTGATGGTGTTTGGTAGACAGGTGATGGTTTCTGTGATGGCCATGGCATGTTTTTCTCAGTGCTGGCATTAATAGTACAAACAACAGCAGTACAAATATCACTATAGGAACAAGAATTGTCCATCTCTTCTTGTTGTCTCCAGAAATTCTGCCTTTTTCCACTGACGACCTCTCATTTGCTGTGAAGAGAAATTTAGGACATTGTGATTATACTGTATGTCTAAACAACTGAACTCTATTTTTCTCTCTTGCTCGCTCGCGCTCTCTCTCCTCTCTCTCTCGTTCAGTAAAGAGGCAATGTCAAGTGTTTTTCAAATCCAGGATATTGTCTATGTACCTGAGTGAAGTGTGATCTCTCTCCTGATCTCCTGTCCCAGGTCCTTGTTCTTTAAGACGAAGGTGATGGTCTCGTTGACTTGTCCCTGTAGATTTAGTGTACTGGACACAGTGTATAGTCCCTGTGTGTCCTCTGAGATGTTTGTGACTGTGTTATTGGTGACATCATCACCGCTGTCATCCAGCCAATGCACTGAGGGTCGCGGGTACCCTCCCTGTGAGGTCAAGAGTAGCTCCACATCTCTTGGAGATGCTGTGAACTTCAGGTGTGGCTCAGGGTAGTATGCTGAAATAAGAGGCAATGGACACAGTTTAATGGCATGAAAGAATATACAAGTATCTCAGTAAGCATTATACAGTACATCACAAGGAACCCTAATTAGTGTGTCAAATTACTCATTTTCGAGTACATCAGTAAATTCTCAGTCCACAAAGCAGAAACCCATGTTTAATATGATATCACACCTGCTAATTTCAGGGCAAAGGTTTTTGTCTCACTGCCCAGCTGTGTGCTCACAGAACAGGTATAGTCTCCTTTGTCCCCTAGGTTGGTACGGTCCAGCCTGAGAGAGGCATTACCCCTCTCCATCTCAGAGTGGTACAGGCTGGTTCTGTTGGTATAGTGACTGCTCTGTCTGTCCAGTTGGTCCTGTCCGTGGTAGAAACTGTGTATCACCTCCAGTTCTCTCTGCCATGTAATCACACTGTTGTCCAGGTCCCAGGCCTTTCCCACAGGGAAGCTGCAGTCTAGGACCACATACTGCCCCACGATGGCAAGTTGAGGCTCACGAGGAACACTGATCTCAAATTCAACTATAGACAGAGGGACACAGACAATCTTACTACCCCATCTAAGAGATGGCATGATTACAGTGACCCTTTCTATTAGATACATTACTCATTACATTAAAGTAGTTAGTCACCATTGACCGTAAAAGAAGGTGTACCATGGAAGTGTCTTACCAGAATAGGATGCCTTGATGATGAGGAGAGAAACAAAACATCTTTGAGCGATCCAGGATTTCCAGCTCATGACAGGGTTCACTGTATTTAACCAGTATAAAATTCAAGTCCTTCAATGAATCGGCAGCAGTCCAGGCACTGGTGTCTTACAAAGTGTCTTGAAGAATGAATGAACACAGATCTACGCCATCTACTGTACTTTTCTTATTTTTCTCACACCTTGACTGCACCCTCTAACAGGTTCCATGACGCTCCATTACATTCCTTAAAAGGTAGTGTTTCCTGTATGACTTCTCTTCTCAGTTTTTGCTGTAAATCAAGATCCAACCCCATTATATTTTGATCATAAAAAATAATTTAGTTTATAGCCCCCAACAGAGACGCATCCATTATTGTAAAAACATTTAAGAATTCTCTGTTGTGCATACTTCAACATACAGTTGATGTCGGAAGTTTACATTCACTTAGGTTGGCGTCATTAAAACAAATTTTTCAACCACTATTCATGTCGGAACAGGTTTCTTTCCTTTGAACTAGACACACACACCCTCCCAGTTTTGTTGGCAGCTTAGTAACCATGACAAATAAACATTTGGCCTTGCAACTCAACATAGATGAGCTTTGTACCACTAAATACCCAGGAGACAAATGCAATATGAACAGCATATAGGCTACAGTTGAAGTCGGAAGTTTACATACATTTAGGTTGGCGTCATTAAAACTCATTTTTCAACCACTCCACAAATTTCTACTTAACAAACTGTAGTTTTGGCAAGTCGGTTAGGACATCTACTTTGTGCATGACACAAGTAATTTTTCCAGCAATTGATTACAGACAGATTATTTTACTTATAATTCACTGTATCACAAATCCAGTGGGTCAGAAGTTTACATACACTAAGTTGACTGTGCCTTTAAACAGCTTGGAAAATTACAGAAAATTATGTCATGGCTTTTGAAGCTTCTGATAGGCTAATTGACATTATTTGAGTCAATTGGAGGTGTACCTGTGGATGTATTTCAGGGCTTACCTTCAAACTCAGTGCCTCTTTGCTTGACATCATGGGAAAATCAAAAGAAATCAGCCAAGACCTCAGAAAAATAATTGTAGACCTCCACAAGTCTGTTTCATCCTTGGGAGCAATTTCCAAACGCCTGAAGGTACCATGTCCCATGGTATAAACACCATGGGACCACGCAGCCATCATACCGCTCAGGAAGGAGACGCGTTCTGTCTCCTAGAGATGAACGTACTTTGGTGCAAAAGGTGCAAATCAATCCCAGAACAACAGCAAAGGACCTTGTGAAGATGCTGGAGGAAACAGGTACAAAAGTATCTATATCCACAGTAAAACAAGTCCTATATCGACATAGCCTGAAAGGCCGCTCAGCAAGGAAGAAGCCACTGCTCCAAAACCGCCATAAAAAATCCAGATTACGGTTTGAAACTGCACATGTGGACAAAGATCCTACTTTTTGGAGAAACGTCCTCTGGTCTGATGAAACAAAAAAAGAACTGTTTGGCCATAATGACCATCGTTATGTTTGGAGGAAAAAGGGGGAGGCTTGCAAGCCGAAGAACACCATCCCAACCGTGAAGCACGGGGGTGGCAGCATCATGTTGTGGGGGTGCTTTGCTACAGGAGGGTGTATGGTGCACTTCACAAAATAGATGGCATCATGAGGGAGGAAAATTATGTGGATATATTGAAGCAACATCTCAAGACATCAGTCAGGAAGTTAAAGCTTGGTCGCAAATAGGTCTTCCAAATGGACAATGACCCCAAGCATACTTCCAAAGTTGTGGCAAAATGGCTTAAGGACAACAAAGTCAAGGAATTGGAGTGACCATCACAAAGCCCTGACATCAATCCTATAGAAAATTTGTGGGCAGAACTGAAAAAGCGTGTGCGAGCAAGGAGGCCTACAAACCTGACTCAGTTACACCAGCTCTGTCAGGAGGAATGGGCCAAAATTCACCCAACTTATTATGGGAAGCTTGTGGAAGGCTACCCGAAACATTTGATCCAAGTTAAAACAATTTAAAAGCAATGCTACCAAATACTAATTGAGTGTATGTAAACTTCTGACCCACTGGGAATGTCATGGAATAAATAAAAGCTGAAATAAATCATTCTCTCTACAATTATTATGACATTTCACATTCTTAAAATATAGTGGTGATCCTAACTGACCTAAGACAGGGAATTTTTACTAGGATTAAATGTCAGGAATTGTGAAAAACTGAGTTTAAATGTATTTGGCTAAGTTGTATGTAAACTTCTGACTTCAACTGTATATGAATTTACATCCAACTAAGAGCAAGTGGACAAATGACAGCTTGGACTGACAAAACATGTTTGACATTAAGCATACTGACATATACAGTGGGGCAAAAAAGTATTTAGTCAGCCACCAATTGTGCAAGTTCTCCCACTTAAAAAGATGAGAGAGGCCTGTAATTTTCATCATAGGTACACTTCAACTATGACAGACAAAATGAGAAAAAAATCCAGAAAATCACATTGTAGGATTTTTTATGAATTTATTTGCAAATTATGGTGGAAAATAAGTATTTGGTCAATAACAAACGTTTATCTCAATACTTTGTTATATACCCTTTGTTGGCAATGACAGAGGTCAAACGTTTTCTGTAAGTCTTCACAAGGTTTTCACACACTGTTGCTGGTATTTTGGCCCATTCCTCCATGCAGATCTCCTCTAGAGCAGTGATGTTTTGGGACTGTTGCTGGGCAACACGGACTTTCAACTCCCTCCAAAGATTTTCTATGGGTTGAGATCTGGAGACTGGCTAGGCCACTCCAGGACCTTGAAATGCTTCTTACAAAGCCACTCCTTCGTTGCCCGGGCGGTGTGTTTGGGATCATTGTCATGCTGAAAGACCCAGCCACGTTTCATATTCAATGCCCTTGCTGATGGAAGGAGGTTTTCACTCAAAATCTCACGATACATGGCCCCATTCATTCTTTCCTTTACACGGATCAGTCGTCCTGGTCCCTTTGCAGAAAAACAGCCCCAAAGCATGATGTTTCCACCCCCATGCTTCACAGTAGGTATGGTGTTCTTTGGATGCAACTCAGCATTCTTTGTCCTCCAAACACGACGAGTTGAGTTTTTACCAAAAAGTTCTATTTTGGTTTCATCTGACCATATGACATTCTCCCAATCTTCTTCTGGATCATCCAAATGCTCTCTAGCAAACTTCAGACGGGCCTGGACATGTACTGGCTTAAGCAGGGGGACACGTCTGGCACTGCAGGATTTGAGTACCTGGCGGCGTAGTGTGTTACTGATGGTAGGCTTTGTTACTTTGGTCCCAGCTCTCTGCAGGTCATTCACTAGGTCCCCCCGTGTGGTTCTGGGATTTTTGCTCACCGTTCTTGTGATCATTTTGACCCCACGGGGTGAGATCTTGCGTGGAGCCCCAGATCGAGGGAGATTATCAGTGATCTTGTATGTCTTCCATTTCCTAATAATTGCTCCCACAGTTGATTTCTTCAAACCAAGCTGCTTACCTATTGCAGATTCAGTCTTCCCAGCCTGGTGCAGGTCTACAATTTTGTTTCTGGTGTCCTTTGACAGCTCTTTGGTCTTGGCCATAGTGGAGTTTGGAGTGTGACTGTTTGAGGTTGTGGACAGGTGTCTTTTATACTGATAACAAGTTCAAACAGGTGCCATTAATACAGGTAACGAGTGGAGGACAGAGGAGCCTCTTAAAGAAGAAGTTACAGGTCTGTGAGAGCCAGAAATCTTGCTTGTTTGCAGGTGACCAAATACTTATTTTCCACCATAATTTGCAAATAAATTCATTAAAAATCCTACAATGGGATTTTCTGGATTTTTTTTCTCATTTTGTCTGTCATAGTTGAAGTGTACCTATGATGAAAATTACAGGCCTCTCTCCTCTTTTTAAGTGGGAGAACTTGCACAATTGGTGGCTGACTAAATACTATTTTGCCCCACTGTACCATTGTCAAACTCAATTTCATATTCTGCTTTAGTTATGTTGAGTCAACACATAGATGTGTCAAAGATGGACTCAGAACACATACAACTTTGTTTAAAAAAAAACATGACTGTATTATCACCTGTGACACCAGCACATGACAAAATCATGTGAACCAAGACATGCTGAAAATATATTACAATTCTGGGTAAAACCTTGAAGCAGGAGTTTTTGGTTGATACTGTAGGACCCTTTCAGCTTTCAAAAAGACCCCTTGCTCAGTAAAATAACATTTACCGTCGATTCCATGGGATTTTTTCGCTCTTTTTTTATCTAAAAATTACAGTTAACAGTGAATGAGTTGAGTCCACTCCTTAGCAAACAACTTCCCACCATCAGTAATCAGATACAACTGGATAAAATGTGCACCCATGGCAACACATTTAGATAAGAATGTGAACAGACTAGCTAGCCTGGTTCCAGATCTGTTTGTTCTCTTCCCAATGCCATTGGTTTCGTTGTCAAGCCAATCACCATCCTCTATTCTTCATTGTTTTGTTTGAAACAAACAATAAAAGAATACAGCAGTTACTCATACTGTAGGAAAAATATTGCAGACAGTGTAAAATTATATAAAGCCAATAAATCCATGAATTAATCAATTCATAAATGTGTTCCCTTTTTCTGCTTTATGAAGTGCAGTAAATGTTTTTTGTTTGAAAGGCGATATTTTTTTGTGATGGTCCAAAATATGTTTCCTCCGTGGTAAGAGGACATCAGCAGGTCCAGCAGCCATCACAGCAATCCTTATGGTCAGTGCAACTACAATATTATAGCAGTTTCAACAAACTTCTAGGCCTACTTACAAGAGACAGAGCTAATCTGAGATGCAACTAATCCACAAAATTAGGGATTTGTTATACGAATAAATTACTATTTATTTTACATTTACAGTGCATACGGAAAGTGATGCAAAGATGGTTGTCCTTCTGGAAGGTTCTGCCATATCCACAGAGGAACTCTGGAGCTCTGTCAGAGTGACCATTGGGTTCTTGGTCACCTCCCTGACCAAGGCCCTTCTCCCCCGATTGCTCAGTTTGGCTGGTCGGACAGCTCTAGGAAGAGTCTTGGTGGTTCTAAACTTCTTCCTTTTAAGTATGATGGAGGCCACTGTGTTCTTGGGGACCTTCAATGCTGCACACATTTTTTTGGTACCCTTTCCCAAATCTGTGCATCGAACACAATCCTGTCTCGGAGCTCTACGGACAATTCCTTCGACCCCGTGGCTTGGTTTTTGCCCAAACATGCACTGTCAACTGTGGGACCTTATATTTAAAAAGAATAATTTATACTTTTATTTAACTAGGCAAGACAGTTAAAAACACATTCTTATTTACAATGACGGCCTTCCAGGTGGGTTAACTGCCTTGTTCATGGGCATAACGACAGATTTTTACCTTGTCAGCTCAGGGATTCAATCCATCAACCTTTTGGTTACTGGCCCAATGCTCTAACCACTAGGCTATCTGCCACCCCACATATAGACAGGTGTGTGACCGGATTGTCAAGGCACAGATCTGGGAAAGGGTACCAAACAATTTCTGCAGCATTAAAGTTCCCCAAGAACACAGTGGCCTCCATCATTCTTAAATGGAAGAAGTTTGGAACCACCAAACCTCCTTGAGTGGCCCAGCCAGAGCCCGGAATTGAACCCGTTCGAACATCTCTAGAGAGACCTGAAACTAGCTGTGCAGCTACGCTCGCCATCCAACCTGACAGAGCTTGAGAGGATCTGCAGAGAAGAATGGGAGAAACTCCCCAAATATAGGCGTTCCAAACTTGTAGCGTCATACCCATGAAGACTAGAGGCTCTAATCGCTGCCAAAGGTGCTTTAACATAGTCCTGAGTAAAGGGTCTGAATACTTATGTAAATGTGATATTTCAGTCTTTTATTTTTAATACATTTGCAAAAATGTCTACTAAAAACCTGCTTTTGCTTTGTCATTGTGGGGTATTGTGTGTAGATTGATGAGGGGAGGAAAACTATTAAATCAATTTTAGAATAAGGCCATAACGTAACAAAATGAGAAAAAAGTCAAGGGGTCTGAATACTTTCCGAATGCACTGTATATATACAGTACCAGTCAAAAGTTTGGACACACCTACTCATTCAAGGGTTTTTCTTTATTTTCACTATTTTCTACATTGTCGAATAATAGTGAAGACATCAAAACTATGAAATGACACATATGGAGTCATGTAGTAACCAAAAAAGTGTTAAACAAATCAAAATATATATTTTATATTTGAGATTCTTCCGACTAGCCACCCTTTGCCTTGATGACAGCTTTGCACACACTTGCCATTCTCTAAACCAGCTTCATGAGGTAGTCACCTGGAATGCAATTAAATTAACAGGTGTGCCTTGTTAAAAGTTAATTTGCGGAATTTCTTTCCTTCTTAATGCATTTGAGCCAATCAGTTGTGTTGTGACAAGGTAGGGGTGGTATACAGAAGATAGCCCTATTTGGTAAAAGACCAAGTTCATATTATGGAAAGAACAGCTCAAATAAGCAAAGAGAAATGACAGTCCATCATTACTTTAAGACATGAAGGTCAGTCAATCAGGAACATTTCAAGAACTTTGAAAGTTTCTTCAAGTGCCGTCGCAAAAAACATAAAGAGCTATGATGAAACTGGCTCTCATGAGGACCGCCACACGAAAGGAAGACCCAGAGTTACCTCTGCTGCAGAGAATAAGTTCATTAGAGTTACCAGCCTCAGAATAAGCAGCCCAAATAAATGCTTCACAGAGTTCAAGTAACAGACACATATCAACATCAACTGTTCAGAGGAGACTGTGTGAATCAGGCCTTCATGGTCGAATTGCTGCAAACAATCCACTACTAAAGTACACCAATAATAAGAAGAGACTGGCTTGGGCCAAGAAACACAAGCAATGGACATTAGGCCGCTGGAAATCTGTGCAAATGTGAGATTTTTGGTTCCAACCGCTGTGTCTTCGTGAGACGCAGAGTAGGTGAACGAATGCTCTCTGCATGTGTGGTTCCCACCGTGAAGCATGGAGGAGGAGGTGTGATGGTGCTTTGCTGGTGACAGTGTCTGTGATTTATTTAGAATTCAAGGCACACTTAACCAGCATGGCTACCACAGCATTCTGCAGCGATACGCCATCCCATCTGCTTTGCGCTTAGTGGGACTATCATTTGTTTTTCAACAGGACAATGACCCAAAACACACCTCCTGTGTAGGGGCTATTTGACCAAGAAGGAGAGTGATGGAATGGTGCATCAGATGACCTGGCCTTCATAATCACCCGACCTCAACCCAATTGAGATGGTTTGGGATGAGTTGGACCGGAAAACAAAATTGTATTTAAAAAGTGAATGCAACTCTCTTAATTTCTTTAACACCAGTAATGTATTGTGTTGAATTTGCCTCAATGTGTGTCAGTTTTGATTTTCATATGTGGAACAGTTCCATTTCAATAATAACGTTTTAGTTTTATTTGTATCATTTGTAGTAAAATGTTTATGATTAACCATGTGACAATGGTTTCACGTGGTTAATCATAAACATTTTACTACAAATGACACAAATATCGAAGTTAAAATTTAACTAATGTGAAAGCACTAGCCTCTGCCATACGGACACATTGATACACTGTGATCATTGGCTAAACGGCCTAAATGAGCGCATGGAACTCAGAGATGGTCAATGCAGCTGTTGGCCTAAAACATGTATTGTCAAATAAGTAAAAATAGCCTACATGAAGCCGACAAATAAAAACACAGTAGGAAATATACTGATTAAAATTCTGGTTATTTCAATCACATTCATCTCTCTACTCAGCCTGTCTTCCTCCCTTTTGATCTGTCTTGACTTGAGTTATCGCTAGCAAAATTGCAACATTGTATCAACTAGCCTATTCCGGGCCAAAAGTTTCCTGCGCCAGTGAGCTCCGGACAGACCGCTGTTTTTGCGCAAGGGAAAGAAATGTATTTTATGACCTTTCACTGTATATATGGGATAATCAGATGATTATATTTTGCTCTTTCACACCGAGGCTTGGTGATTATCAAGGTGAGATTGTTGGAAATATTTTTTAAAGAGGCCTACTGTGAGCAACTATTAGGCTATCATTACCAATGGATGTAATTTTAAAAAACGGACTTCGTTGACAATGTGTGAGGTGAAGAAAAAATTACTGAGAAGTTCAGCGTATTAGTTGTGGACGTGGTGACTAAGACCATAATAAATAAAATGTTCCTAGATTTGCGCGTAGCAGGCCAAGTCGGCTACTTCTTTCTATGTGTGCGCGCTCCATCAACATTAACAAGACAGAGAAACCAAACCCATGCTCATTGCACACACTCCAAACAAAATAAATGAAACATTTACAACTTGTAAATTATGGTTATGAAAGAAACCAAAACTAATTAATGGTTAAAATACATTTACTACTGGTGACTTAATGGGGAATTGATACAAATGAAACAATCAAAGAGCAAACAATTCACATGAAACAATTAATTCAGGGGGCCGAGTGGCGCAGCGGTCTAAGGCACTGTTTCGCAGTGCTACAGGTGTCAATATAGACCCAGTTTTGGTCCCGGGCTGTATCACAACCAGCCGCGATCAGGAGTCCCATAGGGCGTCGCACAATTTTCCCAGCGTCGTTAGGGGAGCGTTTGGCCGGGGTAGACCGTCATTGTAAATAAGAATTTGTTCTTAACTTACTTGTCTAGTTAAATTAAATAACAATGCGCAATAATTGTCGGGAGAAAGTTTAGTGGATTCTGGAGAGCTGAGCGCATGCATTCTGGAGAGAGATGCGCCTATAAACTATCTTTCGCCTCACATCTTCTTGTCTCAACATTTTAAATTAGACTCGAGACACATTATCTTCACACATATTTCAGATGCTTTTCACTGACAGCCGCAACTCAATAATCACCTAGGTCTGGTGTGTGTTGCTCGCGCACGTTAGGCTACGTTATATGAACTAACTTCTAGCTTGTTAGTCGCCCATCTCGCCCCGTTACAATGGGCTGTTTTCTGATCAAGAGAAGAGTTCGGGTAGAAATTGAAAATCCAGATCCTGTCTCCGAGGGGGCCAAAGAAGAAGAGGGAGATAAGAAAAAGGAGTCGGAGAGAGAAACTCGTGAGCCACGACGTGAGGGGTGAACACCAGAGCAGTTCGTCAGCCACCGTTAGCTGCACTGTTAGCACAGCCACCGCCCCCTCCGATTTAAGCCAGTCACCTGTTGAAGCCAGTCACCTTCTTCGGCGTTTTCCAGCCACAAAAGTTAGACAGCAGGATCGCTACTTCAATCATAGATGTATGAGGATTACAAATGGCTGAAATATTATATTTCAAAGGAGCATGCTTTCTGCTTTGCATGCCGCCACTTTCAACGTCAGGAAACCATGGTGGAGAGAAAGCGACATTTGCCCACGATGGCAACCAGAACTGGAAGAAGGCGACAGGTTCGTACAAGACACACAATGCTAGTGTGGAGCATAAATATACAATGACAGCGTGGAATGAGTGGACTATTCAGAAAGTGTCTGGCTCAACAATATGCAATGCTCTAAGTGATGAACATTCGAAAATAGTCCGAGACAACAGAGAGTATATGAGAGCAGTTGTGGAGTCATTGCGTTACACTGCATACCAGGGAGTTTCACAGAGAGGAGACATAGAAAACGACATGGCTGTCAACCAGGGAAACTTCCTTGACCTTTTACAGGTCATAGGCAAATTCGACAAAACAGTTGCACAGAAAATATCAGATAATCCTAGAAATGCTAAGTACACGCATCATGATATACAGAATGAAATACTAGACATTATGGCAAATAAGATTAGGGATCAGATAAGTGGTGAAATACAAGATGCTAAGCTATTTGCATTGATGGTAGATGAGAGTAAGGACCTCAGGAATTTCTTTAGATCCCGAGTCGCTTTTCGCTACGATCAAAGAGACTCTTAGTACATGTAACATTGATCACACTGCGCCGTCATGTCCGGCGTTCACAACGCGGCCCAGGAGAAATTCAGAGAAGAGGTCCCTCAGGCAATCTACATTCATTGCCACGCACACCGTCTCAATCTTGTTTTGGTGGACTGTGTCAGAAACGTGAAGCCAGCGGGGTTTTTTGTTGTCACACGTATCTGTCACACTGCCAGTAACCTCCGCGTCATGTGAGCGCAGTTTTTCCTACATGCGGCGTGTAAAAACCTACCAGAGAAACAGAATGGCAAACCCTCCACTCAGCAACCTTGCCTGCCTGTCCATACACGCAGAAAGAACCAAGGCCCTGGATGTCCAGAAAATTATAGGCTCATTTGCACTGAACCACAACAACAGACGCATCGTCCTTCTATAAAACAACACTTGGTGAGTAACTGATTCATTTATTATAAATATGCCATAGGATAAATTATTATGTGGTATTAAGTTGGGTAATTTTGTATATTGTGCGCCTGTCGTAGCCTCATCTATTATTCTAAATTTGCAACTGAAAGGCCTTTTATTTATTGACAGAGCGCGCCTGTCCGGTGGCGGGAACATGATTCAATTGCGCTGATCTGGATGGAACAAGAAGACGCATGCGTATTGTCGGCCTACATGTATTTTTGCAATAGAAATATAATCACTAAGATTGTGATAGCCAGTTAGTTTTACAAGTGTGTGCACAGTTAATAGGCGTAGGCTAAATGCATTGCACTTCTCGTTGTGGCTGCGCTTTGGATATTATTAATTTCATTTTGGACGTTATGATAGCCATTTCATCCGAAACATTATTACCAATGCACAGTTGTCTGATTATGCATATGGAATAAATGCACTTCTTGTTGTTGTCGCATTTTGGATGTATTGTGTTGTTATTGCTAAAAGACTTGAGAATGAGGATGAGCTGAAGTCTTTCACCTTTGCACGTGAAAGACGTTTTTGTCATTGCCTTGTGGTCACTTGTATTATGCTTATAGCTATTTTGTTGAATATTCTTTGGCCAAATTCAATTAAAAACTACATTTATATCGAATGTGCTGTGTGCCATATCTGCTTTTATTGAAAAAACGAGAACTTCCTTATAACTCTGAAATGAAAATCAACTATTTTCTTAGCACCCCCAAGTATTGGTCAAGCCAATTGTTTGACCCATTACCCAGGTGACAAAAACATTTGAAATTCCAATATAAATAATGTATTATATAAACTCAAAATAATATCAATACTAAAATATACATTGTATACATACAGTGATCTCCAAAAGCATTGGGACAGTAACCAAGTTTCCATCCAACCATTTCTTGCAGACGAAGCATTAAAAAAGTAATGACCGGGCTGATGGAAACAGGATATACCGGTACAATTTTATAAATGCCGACAGACAATTTGGTTGTTCCACATAGTGGAATCTTTTTTTGCGAGTAAAATTAATTATGCGAGAAATGTCAGTGGAAACTCCTTTATGCACAAATGTTGATATAATTACCATTATATCGAAGTAAACTTGGAGCCACGTGATAATACACTATTTATACAAAAGTATGTGGACACCTCTTCAAATTAGTGGATTCGGCTATACACATTCTTGTTGTTGTTTTGGCTCTGTACTTCAAGTCTTGCCATATATTTTCGGGTAGATTTAAGTCAACACTGTAACTCGGCCACTCAGGAACATTCACTGTCTTCTTGGTAAGCAACTCCCGTGTAGATTTGACCTTGTGTTTTAGGTTATTGTCCAGCTGAAATGTGAATTCATCTCCCAGTGTCTGGTGGAAAGCAGACTGAACCAGGTTTTCCTCTAGGATTTTCCCTGTGCTTAGCTCCATTCCGTTTCTTTTTTATCCTGAAAAACTCTCCAGTCCTTAAGAGATTACAAGCACCCATAACCCATAACATGATGCAGCCAACCCTATGCTTGAAAATATTAAGAGTGCTACTCAGTAATTTGTTGTATTGGATTTGTCCCAAACATAACACTTTGTATTCAGGACAAAAAGTGAATTGCTTTGCCACATTTTTTGTAGTATTACTTTAGTACCTTGTAGCAAAAAGGATGCATGTTTTTGAATATTTGTATTTTGTACAGGCGTCCTTATTTTCACTCTGTCAATTAAGCTAGTATTGTGGAGTAACTACAATGTTGTTGATTCATCCTCAGCATTCTCCTATCACAGCCATTCAACTCTGTAACTGTTTTAAAGTCACCATTGGCCTCATGGGGAAATCCCTGAGTGGTTTCCTTCCTCTCCAGCAACTGAGTTCAGAAGGACACCTGTATCTTTATAATGACTGGGTGTATTGATACACTATCCAAAGTCTAATTACTAACTTCACCATGCTCAAAGGGATATTCAATGTCTGCTTTTTAAAATGTTTACCAATAGCTGCCCTTCTTTGTGAGACATTGGAAAACCTTTGTCTTTGTAGTTGAATCTGTGTTTGAAGTTCACTGCTCGACTGAGGGATCTTACAGATAATTGTATGTGTGGGTTACAGAGATGAAGTAGTCATAAAAAAAACATGACAAACACTATATCACACAGAGGGAGTCCATGAAACCTACTATGTGACTTTGTAAGCACATTTTCACTCCTGAACTTATTTAGGCTTGCCATAACAAAGGCATTGAATACTTATTGATTCAAGACATTTCAGCTTTTCATTTTTATTAATTTAACATTTCAAAAAACATAATTCCACCTTGACATTATAGGGTATTGTGTGCAGCCCAGTGACAAAATCCAATAATCCATTTTAAATTGAGGCTATAACACAACAAAATGTTGAAAAAGTCAAGGGGTGTGAATACTTTCTGAAGGGTCTTTATGTATTAAAATAGTCAAAAGTTTAATATTTGGTCCCATATTCCTAGCACGCAATGATTACGTCAAGCTTGTGACTCTACAAACTTGGATGCATTTGCTGTTTCTTTTGTTTGCGTTTCAGATAATTTTGTGCCCAATAGAAATTAATGGTAAATAATGTAGTGTGTCATTTTGGAGTCACTTTTATTGTAAATAAGAATAGAATGTTTCTAAAGACTTCTACATTAATGTGGATGCTACCATAATTACAGATAGTCCTGAATGAATCGTGAATAATGATGATTGAGAAAGTTAGATGCACAAATATCATACCCCCAAGACCAAGGGAGGTTAGCATTTTTGGGGGGGTATGATATTTATGCCTCCAACTTTCTCACTCATTATTCATTCAGGATTATCTGTAATCATGGTAGCATCCACATTTGGTCCCCTAAAATGGGGGGACTATCTACAAGAAGTGCTGTAATTCCTAAATGGTTCACCTGATATGGATTTAAATACCCTCAAATTAAAGCTGACAGTCTTTACATAGTCATGGTATCATTTCAAATCCAAAGTGCTGGAGTACAGAGCCAAAACAACAATGTCACTGTTCCAATACTTTTGGAGCTCACTGTATTCAGTCAAAATCTATTTTATATAGTCTTAGTTTGGACTGTAATTCAACATACAGATATGTCTAAGATGGATACTGAAAACCCAGACGTGTGTGAACATTGGAGGTTTCAAGACATCCTGATAAGACGCAAAAGGTGGAAACCTGGAGTTTGTGTGTGTTGCATAAACGGAATCTAGAGAAGCCTAATTGACTCACAAAACATTGATGCAAGATTTCTCAAAAGGTTTCAGAAACAAGGTAGAAATAATGAAATGGCTGAATGAATTCATTGTGAAGAAATTCATTTATTCTGTTACCTTGAAATAAATGAAACTATACATAATCATGTCAGATTACTTTTCTACAATCATTGAAATCACTGAATAATATGTACTTTCAAAGCAGATGTTTCATTGTTGAGCAATATCCCAATTTCTGTACAAATTAGTAACATAAATGCAATGTATAATGTAGCTCCCATCTGGTTGAAAGGAAATGTATCAACATTTGCAGGATATAACTAAAAGCAAGACAAAGATTTGCCCCAATAGTCTTTTTAAATGACCAGTTACGTTCATAAACTGTGCTTCAGATGAAATCTGTGAGATTTGATTTACACGCAGGGTGAGATTCCTGTAAAAGTCTGTGTACATTCATACCAACAAAAGAAAAACAAAACATGACCATGAAAATTGGGATTCTCATCATGAATATGATTCTCATTCTAGAACTAGTGGCATCACCCAGCGCTGATGATAGCATTTTAGTAGCTAAGGAGATAAGGAAATATGACGACATCAGGAAAGATTGCCACATATTGACATAGAAAACATAAAATAACATCACATTTCCCACAAAATCTAAATGGGAAGATGTCTACAGGACAAATAATTTAGGTAAATTATTTTATTACAACAAACATGGATGAAATAAGAACTCAACACATTCTAATAGTGCATTATCTTATAACGATATGAATATATCAAAAATCCAACATTGTGGTATATAATCCAGACAAGTGTTTGCCGTAGCTGTGACATTCCATAGTTGACACTAGAGGGCAACCTCTAGACCAGCATGCACTGTGACTGACTGACTGTCCATTATTAAATCAGACCAGTAAGAAGTCCCTCTGCCAAAGAAAAATGCTCCAAAATACAACAAGAGTATTAGAAAAATTAAAGACCAACACCATTTTAACATACACTCAAACGATTTCAAACTCAAAGAGCTCTTATGTGAGAGGGTTACATTTAGTTATGTCCAGTTGCCCTGTCTTCAGAAGGCTCTGTATGCGTCATCCGCTCACTTCTTTTTTTTATCCATCTCTCTCCCTCTTGCATATTGTGCTTGACATATGGTGTCTTCTCAATGTACAGATAAAAGTCAATGTCTTTGTGAATGATTAATCCTTGCTTAGTGGCAGTGTTGCTCATGTGGAGGATAATGGTGGCACTGCTGTCCCGCTTGGAGCCTCTGGAACACCTTTGACAGGAGAGAAAGATCAGTCAGATCAGATCATCAAGCAGGCAAATGGACAATAGCTGTAACAAATTAGGCAAGTATGGTTGTGTCACAATCACCTTAACCTCAGTGCTGTCTGCTGGCTATGCTTCCTGACCTGCAGTTTGCACATGCTCAGTCTCCACACTGGGCTCTGTCTCTTTGACCTTAGACTTGGGTTTCCTTGACACAGGTGGAGGCACCTTGACCACCACCTTCTGTGTGTCTGTGGACTTGGCTGGAATAGACACAGATGAAAGCTCAGCTATCAGGTTCTTTGTGAGATTGGCCTGGGCCTCAGGGGATGAGGGGGTCTCTATGACAATCTTCTTTGTGCTCTTGGCAAAGATGAAACTGGCAGTGGAGGAGGGAGACTTGAGACTTGTTGGAGAGTGCAGACTGAGACGAGAGGGAGGCCCCTCTTTACTTCTGGATGCTGTCCTCAAGCGGATGGCCTCCTGCATCCTCATGGAGGGGGTGATGGCTGAGGCAGGAGGTGACTTCCTCGTAGGAGAGGTGACAGTGGATGACTTTAAGGGTAAATTAAGTATGCTGGGCTGGGGCTTGGCTGGGGCTTCAGCTAAGGCTGTGGCTACCTCTAGGGCCTCAGCTGGGACTGTGGCTGCAGCTGCCTCTGGGGTTGTGGCTGGGGTTGTGGCTCCCTCTGGAGCTGAGGCTGTGGCTGCCTCCGGGGCTGAGGCTGCCTCTGGGGATGTGGCAGCCTCTGGGGATGTGGCAGCCTCTGGGGATGTGGCAGCCTCTGGGTCTGCCTGTGGGGTTGCCTCTGTGGCTGGGGCTGTGGCTGCCACGGGGGCTGCAGCAGGCTCTGAGTCTGCCTGTGGGGTTGCCTCTGTGGCTGGGGCTGCCTGTGGGGGTTGGGCTATGGGAGATTGTGAGATAACAGTCGTAGTTGGGGATGTGACAGTGGGAGGGGGAGATGTCATGAAGAGAGACCTTCGAATAGGCTTCTGGGGAGCCTCACCATTACTGGGTTTTTTGGCCCTCAAAGTGACCCCTGTACAGTCCTGTCCCTGGTCCTTTTCCTGATCCTGGTCACCATTATTGGCAGACCTCAGCTTGACCGTCTGCAGAAGGGTGGGGGTGACCACGGGAGTGGAGCCCTCCTCTGTGGGAGTGGGAGAGTAAGAGCTCTTGCTGAGGGACTTCTCTTGGTTCTGTCTCTCTGTGGTCACTGGACTGTGCTGCTGTATGTTTTCCAGTGGAGGTGGGGGTGGAATACTTTGGGGAGGTGGAGGGATGTAGGAGGGAGGACCAAACTTTGCTTTTGGTGGAGGTGGGGCTTCTTGGGGAGGTGGAGGTGGGATACCCTGGGGTGGAGGTGGGATTCCCTGTAGTACAGATGAAACAGGGGGCACATGTTCTGTCATAACTACCCTTGGTGGTGGGTGAATGGGCAGGTCAAGCTCATTGCCAAGGGTGGCTAAGTCCATGGGAGAAGGGGGAGGGGGCCAGGAGGATTCCCCAGTGGTGGAGACTAGTGGCGGCTCTGGAGCAGGCATAGAGTCTGAGGGGGCCACAGGTGGGGTCTGTTTGGAAGGGGGAAGGGGAGGATAGTGTGCTGGGGGAGGAGACGGAGATGGGGAGATGTGTGCTAGAGCAGGGCTTACCATAGACGTGTCCATTTTAGGTTGGAATTCAGTCTTTTTGGCTGCAGCAGGAATAGTAGTCTGTATTTCTGTCTTTACTTTTCCTAGGCCCTTTCCTGGAGCTACTGCGGCGTTCACCGATTTTCCATTTACCAAATGACTTGTCTGGACCTTCTCTAGTTTACCTATCAACTGATTTACAATGACCCTCTCTGGTTCAACCACCAACTGACTTCCCTGCACCTTCTCTTCAACTCCCAACTGACTTCCTTGGACCCTCTCTTCAACCTTCTGTGCTACTTCACTCTCCTGACCCTTTCCTGACTCAAACGTACGTGCTGCTGGATTACTAGTCTCCACAACGGAAGACTGTACCCTTTCCTGGTCTGCTGGACCTGTCTGCTCTTTAGCTTGAGGCTCAGTGACCCTCTCCAACACACCTCCTGCCTTCTGCTCTGGTGCTGCCTCCTCATTTCTCCTCTCAGGTGACACGTTCTTAACATAACCCTCTCTTGATGTGGAAGGAGACTGCCTCTGCTGTCGTCGATCCTTTGGGTTCTTTCGCACCACTGTATCCGTGTTGTTGGGGGCCGGGGGACCTAGCAGCAGTTCAAAGGTGCACTTGTTGTGTGCCCATACCTCCGGGGGAGGAGGAGAGGGGGCAGACACCTTGGGTGGGGGCGGGATGTTGAACGGCTCTCTGAGTGACATGACTGAAGGTGAGGGAGTTACAGTGTCGACTGGCTCAGGCGTCTTGCTGCTGTCAGAGGCCTGGGGCTGAATGACAAGTGATGGGGCTGAAGCTGCCAGCGATGGTGCCATTGGGAAGATGATTGCTCGGATGCCTCTTTTTTTCCCTGGAGATGGGTTATGGGTCTGTTTGGAAAGGAGGGTGGGCGTGCCACCGTGGCTGGAGTAGCCGCTGGAGGGAGAGACATTCTTCAGGCCATTTTCCTGGGGGGTCTGTTTCTGGGGAGAGGAGCCTGTGGAGCCTGGCTGCTCGTTCCTCACCTTCTCCCTGGCTGCCTGCTGTGGGGTGTTGAAGGGGCTGGCTGTCACAGAGCCTGAAGACTCATCCAGAGAGCTGGTGTCTGCTGTGTAGCCAGGGCTACTGTTGTTACTTTCCCCAGCACCGACAGCTTTAACCTCCCCGCCCTGGAATGGGCTGCTTTGGGGAGGGGCAGTAACCATGTTGTCAATCAGGTCTCGCGAGTGCCTCTTCATGTTGTTCTTGTGTAGGGAGTAGGAGCGGCTGGGTGGGGCCGGTGCCCTCTTGGACTTCATCACAGACATGCTCCGGGCGAAGGGCCCCTCCTGTTTGCCATCATCCCCTCTAGCTTTCCCTTTGCCGTTGGTGGCGGAGGTCCTGGAGGCCTTACTGACAGAGGAGTGGATACTCTTGCTGTCCAGGGACGTCTCCCTGGATGAACCCTCCCCACCCCCCCCCTGTGAGCCCCCCTGTCTGGTGGTGCTGTTGGAGGAGATGGTGGAAGAGTCGGACACCAGGGTCTCAGAGGACTCAGAGTGGCTCCATCCAGAGCTGTCCGAGAAGTGTGGTGGGTTGTAGCGGGAGGCAGAGGACATGGTAGAGGCATGGGAGGAGGCGCGGGAGGAGGCTCTGGAGGAGGCACGGGAGGAGGCGCGGGAGGAGGCAGGGCTGGCCAGCAGCAGGCTGCTCTTACTGACAGTACGAACGCTGCTCCGACTACGGTTCCGGGTGATCTCCACCACGTCTATGGAGGGTAGCAACACAGCGTTGGGGATGATCTTAGACATGTAGGTGGCCTGGGGGGACATGGACATGACGGGGCCGGGGTGCAGCTGAAGCAGGCTAGAGGTTGTGGTCATCCAGGGGACAGCCAGGGACTTGGGCCGATTCAGGTCGGACAGCTGAGGGCCCATGTGCTGGAGGAGAGCCAGGTCGTCCCTGTGTCCGGCCCGGGAGGGGACCTTCTGGATCTGGTCCTCACAGACAGGTTGCAGGCCTTCTACGGACTGGAGGTACATCCTCACCCCCTCCTGGGAACCAGCCAGTTGAGGCCCATCGATGGTGGGGAAGTCCAGACTCTCACCGTTAGGGAGCCCACCCTCATCTATAATCTGACGACCTGCCCATGAGGCTCTGTCCAACCCTTAAGTGAGGAACAGGACAAATCAGGATAGGTTCATATACAGCTACACAAGCCAATAGAAAAGTATGTGCTTGTATTAAGCGTGCAATTATCCACAGGCATCTTCACAATGGCCTATATTAACACATTTCAATCCACTTAAAGCATAAATAATGGAGTAGCATACCCAGTTCCCTCTGGACATGATGTGGTATCCCCATAACTGTGGTTCTCCTGTGTCTCCTCCTGGCCTTGGCCTTTTCTGGCTTCAGGGGCCTGAAGGTTGATGCTGGGGAAGGAGACAAAAAGCAGGAGAGAAATATTAGGTCAAAATGACCAACAACAGGCACTTTCAATCAAACAATCACTGGTTGGACAAGGTGTTATAGTGGTTCCAGTATGAATCATTCTCTGGTTATGGTCATGTCAGGTTACCTTGGCGGGTCAGTCCTGACCGTGAGGACCGTGTGGAGACAGTGGAGCGTGTTGAGACCTGTGACGCTGTGTCTGGTATGGTGCTGTCTGACAGATAGCCTCTCCTCTCACTGTCACTCTCAGTGTCGTCTGGCAGCCGGGTCACTGTCGACTATAGGAATCCCAGAAAGTTCAACAGTAAACCATTAGTATACGCTTAATTAAAGCAGGTTTGGTGTGAACTTGTAACAGGATAATGTTTAGTGATTTGATGTAGCACCGTGATTGAAATGTAGAATGGGAAACTTACTGTGACGCTCTGGTCATCCTGGTAATCCACCCAATTATTGGTTTCTGAAATATAGGTAAACATTTTTCAAAAAAAGTGGCCACAGTAAATTTACTTAATTAATCTAATCAGGGGTAGGTGATGGAGTAAGTGTCAGTATTTGGCGGGATTTGCAGGGTGTTTAGTACCTTCCTGCTGCTGCAGTTTGAGTCCCTCTAGGGCCTCAGTGTGCAGGTCCTCCAGGTACTTAGGCCGGCTGCCTTCGATGAACACATTCTCCTGGAAGTGTGGAGGGACGCGAGTACCATCATCCTCATGCTTTGGGACTGCTGGGAGGAGAGAGAATGTGAGTGGATATGCATACATACTGTGTATGTCTATGCATGCATTTTCATTACAGCATGTGTAAATAAATGCACAATATCAATGACAAAACTACATTGTATCAAAATAATTGAATATTAATTATATCCACAAAGGTTGAATGTGAACTGATGTCTCTACTTATCAATCCTGTTCCAAAACAATCTTTATATAACTCACTATACAATGGCTGCTATGTGCAATAAAGACGATGCAATAACCCAAAAGAATGGGTAATTGTCCTCAACATTTAAATGGTATTCATCAACTACATTAGCCACAAGTCCCAGCAGGCTTCATTGAGATAATCAGCCAGTATATTCCCCAAACATTCCTACCTTCATATAATAATTCAGAGAAGCAGTGTCATAGGGTTATCGTGAGAACAGTAGTAGTACCCATTCCAGAACAGCAGTCCTGACATCTAGGATCAGTGAGATAATGTTAAGAGTGCAGGGCAGCTGTGGCCGTGTGGTAAGCCGTCATCTTTAGTTAAACAAAGCTGCTTTAAAATGTAGCCACGTCCTGTACATGCTCTGTTGGGCTAGGAGGACCATGCTGGAATTAGTCCTGTCAACCATGTGCTCTCAATGATCGCTGCTATACACATCACCATCTCTTTATTTCTCTGGAAATATACCATTGACCACATTTACCATATCCTCCTAATAATAACAAGTTCACACAAACTGTCAATTCAGTCAGAATGATTGATGAATTAAGTGTTTTGCAGAAACAGTGACAGTACCCCAGCAAAGTAAGGAAATACAAGCTCTCAGTGATAGACATTCACCAAAATAACATCATAAGAAGAGATCAAATAGAATGGTCCATTAGGGCTTGCAATGCCTCTGTATCACACCAATAGCTAACAGTTAACACATTTCATGACTACAGGTATGAACTAGTCACTTTACAGTCTTACTCATATCAATTGAACCAGTTAACCACCCTTCCCTTATCCCCTAGAAAGGACCTAGAAAGGTTTTGTGGCCAACACTAGCTTGGTCATAAAACTTCAAGAAGGGAATTCAAGGTATGTATCATAAATGAAAACACTGAGAATATCCTGGACTAAGCCCATTGCTTTAGCCTATACTGTAACTCACCTTTCCTCTTGAAAAGCAAAGGCACTGCCAGACAGTAAACATTCTGAGTCAAAAGCACCACCATAGCTTCTGAGATACCATGGTAATATAATCCCCAAAAATGTATAAAAACAGATCTTATCCTTCAAAAAGTAAACAGGAGTTCAAAACTATCCCAGTGAGTTTTGGTTTTTCAAGAGTTTAATTTTGTTTTAGGGTAGATCATCCGATACAGACAAAATAATTCAGTGGATCCAGATAGAAGAGATCTCCCTTGTTGTTGTTATTACCACCCAGATCTAGTGGTTCCATCACTAGACAATGCAAACTCTGACACTAATCCCAGAAAGCTAATTGTACCCATCCCTTGAATAAGCACCCCCTTCCTCATGTCCCTGAGCGACTGATCCCCACTGCTCTCTGTTTGTGGACATGCTGACCCTGGATTGGTCAGAGCGTGGTTATGACACTGACCATGCTGGGATCAGACACATTCGCTCAAACACACAAAGGGAAATAGTGGTTAGACAGTCTAAGCTCTCATCTGCTTGAAGCAACCATTTAATCAAACTGACTAGCTACTGTGCCATTTCTGACAACTAATGTGGTTTAACTGAGAGGAGATCTATAGGAATCCTTGAAGAACAAGTTCCTCATGAAGTCTGATTCTCACCACACACATTCCCCACAAGGTGGAGTAAAGGAGCTAGACAGTATGAAGGTTTCAGTATTCAAACAAGATAGATCCTGTTGGGAGAGAATGTTCTTAACACTTATGTCTGTTACACAATATAATAATGTGTATCATGTTCCCCAATTACTTTTATCTACCAACACAGTCAATGGGCTCTCACTGGACTAAAATAATCAACTGAATACATAATTCCCTGTGATTTACTGCTGATACAAATGTTGTGGAGGCTAATATCTCATACTACTTTACATCCCTTTAGCAAATCTACAATTGACATTCCTTATTCGCATAAAGGGTATGTCTGAAAATGTGTTTTACTGTGATGCACAAACCTCAATTTGCACCTGGGAAAGTGGTATATTTACTTCCTGATGCAGTAAGCAAACATTTCCATGTTATTGTCATGCTCAGTAGCTATAACTCTTTACATCAGTGCTACAGGTATCTCACCAGGATGGATGGTACTTTCTTACGAAATATGACTCACGTGGGCCATTTTATTTAACATGACATTCTCTTATCTATGAATGACAGAGGTGAGACCTTTGTAGATAGGGACAAACAGGTACAGGAGGAGAAAATAGGAAATGTAGGTGCAGACAAAATAACAAATAGATTTAAAGATGAATACAACAGTCAGAGATAGTCAATAGTAGGGGGGGGGGGGGGGGGGGGGGTGGGGTCATGTCATCTGTACTTATTTGAGCCTATTATAATTATGTTCATATTAATAACAGGAGTTGAAAGTCCGCGTTGCCCAGCAACAGCCCCAAAACATCACTGCTCTAGAGGAGATCTGCATGGAGGAATGGGCCAAAATACCAGCAACAGTGTGTGAAAACCTTGTGAAGACTTACAGAAAACGTTTGGCCTCTGTCATTGCCAACAAAGGGTATATAACAAAGTATTGAGATAAACTTTTGTTATTGACCAAATACTTATTTTCCACCATAATTTGCAAATAAATTCATTAAAAATCCTACAATGTGATTTTCTGGATTTTTTTTTCTCATTTTGTCTGTCATAGTTATAGTGTACCTATGATGAAAAGTACAGGCCTCTCATCTTTTTAAGTGGGAGAACTTGCACAATTGGTGGCTGACTAAATAGTTTTTTGCCCCACTGTATGTATGTGTTGTAGGACTATAGCAGGGGTACTCCAGTTCTCCATGGTCCAGTCACACAAATGTCCTAAGTGGCAAAGGTCCAGATGGATATTGTCATTTATCTGCGTAGTAACAAACCTCACAACCGCAAACTGTTAAAACCCTTCTTCAGCCAAGTAGACACGGGTGGGGTGTGCCCGGGCCCACCAGCTAGGGAGCCAGGCCCACACAATCAGATTAAGCAATAACAAAAAAATGACATTTGTATTTTTATCTTAAACACCCTCAGAGCAAGCAGTGCACTGGAATGACATTGACATTCAGATGAACTGGAATGAAATTCACTCAAGGGATGGGTGGCCAAAAATAACTAACTGAAAGCCACACCCCCAATAAGCCACAAATATGACCACACTGAGGATATGTCACTCTGCTTCTACGGCTACACAGTGCATTCGGAAAGTATTCAGACCACTTTACTTTTTCCACATTTTGTTACAGCCTTATTATAAAATGGATTAAATTATCAATCTACACACAATACCCCATAATGACAAAGTAAAAATAGGTAACAACCTCGAGTCTTCTTGGGTATGACACTACAAGCTTGACACACCTGTATTTGGGGCGTTTCTCCCATTCTTCTCTGCAGATCCACTCAAGCTCTGTCAGGTTGTATGGGGAGAGTCGATGCACAGCAATTTTCAGGTCTCTCCGGAGATGTTCGATCGGGTTCAAGTCAGGGCTCTGGCTGGGCCAGTCAAGGACACTCCTGCGTTGTCTTGGCTGTGTGCTAAGGGTCGTTGTCCTGTTGGAAGGTGAACCTTCGCCCAAGTCTGAGGTCCTGAGTGCTCTGGAGCAGGTTTTCATCAAGGATCTCTGTACTTTGCTCCGTTCATCTTTCCCTCGATCCTGACTAGTCTCCCAGTTCCTGCCGCTGAAAAACATCCAAGGCATGATGCTGCCACCACCATGCTTCACAGTAGGGATGGTGTCAGGTTTCCTCCAGGTGTGATGCTTGGCATTCAGGCCAAAGAGTTCAATATTGGTTTCATCAGATCAGAGAATCCTATTTCTCATGGTCTGAGAGTCTTTAGATGCCTTTTGGCAAACTCCAAGCGGGCTGTCATGCGTCTTTTACTGAAGAGTGGCATCCGTCTGGCCACTCTACCATAAAGGCCTGATTGGTGGAGTGCTGCAGAGATGGTTGTCCTTCTGGAAGGACTGCTCATCTCCACATAGGAACTCTGTCAGAGTGACCATCCGGTTCTTGGTCACCTCCCTGACCAAGGCCCTTCTCCCAGGATTTCTCAGTTTGGCCGGGTGGCCAGCTCTAGGAGGAGTCTTGGTGGTTCTAAACTTCTTCCATTTAAGAATGATGGAGGCCACTGTGTTCTTGGGAACCATCAATGCTGCAGAAATGTTTTGTTACCCTTCTCCAGATCTGTGCCTTGACACAATCGTTTCTCTGAGCTCTACGGACAATTACTTCGACCTCATGGCTTGGTTTCTGCTCTGACATGCACTGTCAACTATGGGACCTTATATAGACAGGTGTGTGTCTTTCCAAATCATGTCCAATCAATTGAATTTACCACAGGTGGACTCCAAGTTGTAGACATATCTCATGGATGATCAATGGAAACAGGATGCACCGAGTCTCATAGCAAAGGGTCTGAATAGTTATGTAAATAAGGTATATTTTATTTTGTAAAAATATCTAAAAACCTGTTTTTGCTTTGTCATTATGGGGTATTGTGGGTAGATGGATTAAATATTTTGTTTGGAAAAAGTGAAGGGGTCTGAATACTTTCCGAATGCACTGTATAGTGTACTTACAAATGTCTGTCCTGCCTCGTTCCAGTCCATTTCACCTTCAGACACTACAGATCAGAACAATCCCTCAGATTTAAACATGTCTGTACACGCACATGCACAGCATACACATTAAACTTCACTCAAACGCATGTGACCCGCGCACGTATACACACACAGACAGAATTAGCAGCCAAGCACAGTAAACATGTAATAATCACAGTAATTACACCAATTAAGGCCAGAAGTCATGTGTACAGAGTACTTCCCTGTGGTTCTCGAATTAAAAACACTTAAAAAGGTCAGGAGTGACAGAACTTTCTGTATCCCACTTTCCTGCCAGGCAGCACCACAGCAAGGGCTTAGCTAGTGATAAGCTCTGGATAAAATCCCATTAAAAAGAATGGAGGAGAATGAAAGAGAATGTGAAACATGCAGAGTCAGACCTGCTAGGGCACGCACACTTCAGGAAGGCACATCTCTGGTAGGCCCCTACTGACAGGCAGGTCACACTACATTAGGAGCTTAAAATCTACATTACTAGACCAGCAGGGAGAATTTTCCAGGCAGTAGACACTATGCCCTCAAGGACAAGTGTTAGGCTTCCATGATTTCTAGATATCCTATGGCAAGCTGTTCTGTAAAGAACGTATGGTTTTTGGAGAACTCTTCATATTAGCTATATTAAAAAAGCATCATTTTTTCTGTATTGAAGGTCTATGGATGTTATTACGTACAGTATATTACCTGTTCGTTTGGAAAATGGTGTGGAGCTCTAGTCTGGGAGCATATAAGACCAGCAAAAACTGATTTGAGACCACTGCTCCACCATGCACAACGCCTGCAGAAGGCAGTAAGCTCAGTACGGTACCATGGGCGTAGCAGTATAAGCACAGTGGGTGTGCTAGGTGGTTTCCACTGGGCAGGTCTCGCTCTGTGTGCACATGGTGCTTATCACTACCTCAGTCTTTGAGAGGGCATGAAAAGAACATGACGTTCTGGGAGGGGAAAACTATTACCAGTTTAACCACCTTGACTTTAAGCTACCATTTTGTCAAAGCGGAACTGACATGATCAAAAGCTGCATGATTCCATTCATCTAGCATGCCATGAAGTCATGTATAAAGATACTGTCATCCAAAAAGATACAATACTCATTTATCACTCAACTTCTGTCATGCATTCATCATCAACAACTTTTGTGGGCTGGCAAAGTTTCAAATGGTTTTCCTGCCATGACAATAGTCTGGAGGGTGTGAGTAGCCGGTGTAACATAATGCATCTGTGTTACATTACAATAAATTCTATATTATTTAATGAATAATAACAGTTGCTGAACGCTATGAGGCTTGACCAGGTAATGATTAGACTAAGCATTAGACTTTTACAAAGAGTGAAATGAGTGATGGAATCCAACACATCATATAAATAGGACTAGAGGACATGCATGCTGGCACTTTATTTTAAAAAATCAGGATGTGCTGATTAATATTCCCAATTATTCTAATTGAAAATGTTATTACATGCTATGGTCATACAACTTTTTCCCATTCATCTGTATTGTTAATTACTTGGCATAGTAGGCAGGAAGCAAAATCCTACAAGCGACAGGGTGTGCTTGAGCTGTTGCACATAAAATAATGGACATCTCTAGCTCAATGTCCAACGGAGTGTTTCAGCCCCTGTCATTAAGAGCCAAGGCATACATTGCCCCTGTACATGACCTTGGAGAGGTGACGTTGGGAAGTGTCATGGTGACTGCTTTCAGACAGACTGGTGTTACATTCAGGTATTTCACACACAGTGGTAAGGCAGAGGTCCTTGCCTTCCCATAAGACCAAAGCAGGAAAGACAAGCACATACACCACAGCAAGTTCTGTTAAACTCCTGCAGCAGCCAGGGGCAATGTAACAATGCAGAGGAGGGCGGTGTGTTTGATTCCCACCATAAGCTGAGGAAAGAGAAACAGTATCCAGGCTCTAAAACCGGTTCTCCTGCTCTCCCCAGCCTTTGTGCTCATCCAAGGCTCAGAGGTTTATTCATGCTGTACAGAGTCACCCACACCCATGCATACACACCGTCACATTATGAAACTATGTCATGCCAAACTCAGTGTATAAACGCAGCTAATCAACTGTATGTAAGATAACATTGAAAGTCATGCTGAAATACTGTACAGCACTCCTCCTGTGCTTCTGTATGACTACAATATTGCAGTACATCGGCCAGGTGTGGCAAAATCGTGCAAACTTTAGAAAGACTAGAAAGACAAAAATCGCTGTGATAACTTTTGATAAACCCGTACAAAGAGCGACCATTCTCTGGGCTCAGAGGAGTTGTGTGTCTAGAGCTGAGGAATGCATGGAATCGCCGGGTGAGAGTATAACGTCTACAGATCAAGAATCCAGGTGCCAGGTGAACAGTAGAACCATATCACTCTGGCATCACTCCCCCTCTCCTTATACCCCTATCAGTCAGCTTAGTGTGAACCTGTTGAAAGAGTTCAGCTGTAGAGAGCACAAGATATGAGCGACAACAGCAGCATTAGGCCAGCTAACAGCCTGGCTTTACTAGGTGGCTTACAGGATCAACTGGGCCAAGAGCAATGCAGGCAAATAACACATGGTAGAAGCACTGAGGCCCATGCAGGTGAAGTGTGCAGTACCCACAGGTAAATCACGCATGTACAGCAAACACACAAAGGGTCAGAAGCCTATGGGATTGTGTGTCCCAGGACCGTGTGAGGCATTGTCCGGGTCATCACAGGAGGCTGTGTCAACACATTTACTGGGCCAGTGGGTTACCCCACATCACAATGGAGGGTCCAGGAGCACACTTATCTCTGCTAGCTACTATGTACTCAAACATGATGTCTGAGACAAACTCTATGGTCCATGTTTACCAATACATTCCCACCAAGAGGAAAGGTGGGGTGAACATACTATTTTAAGGGAGTTGCACTGGAAGAAAGATTTACAAATCACATCCTCAATTTTTCACCAAATGTTCTGAACAAGAGGCCATATGCCCATCACACCCTAACAATGCTAAACAAACCACTATAGATCCCCTCTCATTCCCCATTACATGGAGTATATTGTTTCAGGACACACATCAGCTGTCTGTTAGACTGAGGTTTATAATAGTAACATTGCTTGGATACAACAACACACAATCCCCAGCCAGACACGTTTTGATCTCTGATGGAAACCCATTTAATCTCATTCCTAGGAGGGTGAGGAGGGAGGGATCTATGTGAGGGAGGGCTGGGTCATAATAAGAAACAGAACCACTTGGTTCTACTTACTGTAAGTGTTCTGGCTGGGGTTTTAATTAACTGGGTGCATGCCAACACCAGCCCAGGCAATAGGCCCCATCCTCTTTGGTATGACTGTGAATCACCTCCAGAATAAGCTGCCATTCATTTTAATTAATATGGCTTATCTGGAGGAATTTAACCTTCTGTGGGAATACTGTGAGCTTTTCCGGGAGCATTTCAGTATCTGATGCCTGGCACAATACTTCTAGATGCTATCTTGTAAATTGTTACTTGCTTTCTTATTTGAGCAAGTCATGCTGTTGGTAAAAGCAAGCTGCCTTTTGGAGTTACTTGCCAGGGCAAACACAGAACATGCCACGTGTTCATCGCTGAGGGCTTACTTGCGTAATAACATCTGGACTATAAATTACATAGAAAAAGAAAGACTTTGTTATTTTGATAGTATCTGTTACCTGAAGGGACGCTTTACCTGAGGCCTACCTCTTCATTACTGCTGCATCTGTGAGTAATCCACTCAAGACAGGTAGCACAACAGCAATATCCCACCGTTTGAAACAGCGCCCCTGCTCAGGCCACACAACATGTCAGGTCAAATTTGAAATTTCCCTTTTCAATCTCCTTCAACAGATAGGTAAACATGTAACATTTCCAGGTATTACAGCTGTACACCACTGGATGGCAGAAGTCCATTCATTTCGTAGCCCCACTTGTTGGTAACACACAAATGAGAACACTAAACTTGCTCAACTGGGTAAAACGAGATTTGAGGGGGAAACCTGAGGAAAATCTTCCATGGGAGGCCTGTGCCCTGCTGTGCACAATGTGGGGAGATATCCTGTGCTGACCTTGGCAGGGGAGAAATACCTTCTCTCCCACTCAGTTTACATTCTATCACAGAGCTCTTAATTAACAGCCCACCACTAACATGATGAATAGGCACTAGGATTTAATGGCAGGAACCCGGTTACCGAGATATACCGGATTTTCCCGGGATAAATAACTGCGAAAAACCGGTAAATTATAATAAATTATGTGAACAGCATGGCGTGAAATGGAACTGTTAAATTATATGCAATGTCTAGATGTTGCTTCTCTACTGCCTCTGCATGATGAATCAACGCTCAGGGTGGGGACAGACAGCCCATCTCAGTATGGAGCGCAGTTCACAATGCATGTTTGACCTATCATCTCATAGCAACTTTTTTTTATTGTGACAGGTAGGCTAACATTTGCTGCAGCATAGCCGATGCTAGAGTAATATAAAGACCGAATGCGCGTCTAATTTAGCAATCTCCTTCTGGCTTTGTGTGACCTTGTTTTTTAATTGTAAAGATTATTTTATTTGTAATTGCAGCTGCAGAGTTTTAAAACAGCCTATCACTCAAATATCGTTGCTTTAAAAACAGTGCGCGCGCGAGCACTCTCTCGCAGTCTCTCGCAGTCTCTCCCTCTCCAACAACTCCATTCAAATTGCATCCAAAATAAATAATCCTGTTCTAGATTGAGAGATAGCGCTATCTATCTATATCCTAGCCTACCTCTTTCAGGTAATAAATTCAATGCAGTATTCGCCTTATATTTAGCTAATTATGATGAGTTACGCATAATAAGCTTCTAAATTATAGCATCTGTGTCTTGCTCAATACGCAAGTACCTGTAGCACCGTTAAAAACGCTCATTAACTCTTGGAGTCCAAATGCAGGAAAAACTAGATTAGAATAGCTTGCTGGACATTTTTATTTTAGCATTTCTTATACCAATAGACTATTCGAATAGGGACGCAAGCTCTTATTTGCTGAATGTTAAATACACAAGCCAATAGTTTGAAAGAAGAGCGAACGCGGGCAATGGCGGTAGGCTATAGCAGTTATTTATTCAGACCAATAACCATTCAATCTTTGTGAAGAGAAGTGAAAGCCTTCTGCATCTAATTGTAGTCCTATTTTATTCAAGGATGCCATTAGAATGATTAAGATAAGGACAACGAAACTTTTTTAATTTAACTGTTGAAAGCGAGGAAGGAATGAAGCAACAAGAGAGACAGAAAGGGGAAGTAAATTAGGCTAATAACATTAGGGGAAACATTATGAAAAGGTAAATATGCGTCACCTTACTATACTACAAATAGGACATATTAGATATAAAAATTACAATCAAATTCGCTAGCCTATACACATGTGCTTCACCAGAATACTTTATCATGCTCGTAATTCCAGTCCATACAGTGATACAGTTCACACTCAAAAATATTAGCCAACTGGAGCTAGTTTCATTTATTTACCCAAGAGAGCATATAGCTAGTTACATCTATTGGCATTTATGTTTTTCTCTCATGCGTAAAATGTGCAGTAGCCTATATCATACTGTATATGTATTGGATAACGACACAATCATCTGGGCTTTTTTGGGCTTGTGCTCATTACATGCCGTTAATCTAGGGCTCATAAAACGTATTTAATATATGGCTCATCAGGCTCAGTTGCATCAGGTTAGAATTTGATCATGCTAATCAAAGCTCTAATCAAATCCAGACATTTATATGCTTTATAATGCTTTTGAATGACACTTCCGGTTTTGGCGGGAAATACCGGGTTACCCGGGAGAAAAGTGATTTATTCTCGTGATGGAACATTTGTAAAAAAAATAAAAAATAAAATAAAAATCGGGAAAATATTCACCCCTAATATGCACACCATCTAAGAGCCTGTGTGTGTGTGTGCGTGCACTCGCTAGGGCTCATGATTCTATTTGTATTGCTATTCAATACTGCGATTATATTTCGATTTAACGTTCGATTAAATAGAAATCCTTTCTATTTCCGACGCAGATCGCACTGCAAGTCCTGCCTCTCCCATCTCCTCATTGGTTTATAGGAGCAGGTACCCATGTGCCATCTCCTCATTGGTTATACCCACGTGGGTGATTGAAAGACGAACTGTTTTGCCGGTAGTCGTGGTAATACTATGAAAGTTTGGATGCGATCACCATATAAGTTCAAAGATGAAAAAGCCTGGAAGGAGGAGAGATGACTAGACACGATTCGGTTGGCCATTTTATGTGTGGAGTAGAGGACCTTGTGCTTTTCAGGTAAAATAACAACAATGTTTATATCCCAGGACAAACTAGCTAGCAACAGCAAGCTAGCTAAATAGGACAAATTATCTAGCAAGCTAACTAGCTAAATTGCCATACGTTTTTAATGCTTTTCGACCTGTCCCCAAATTAATGTCATTGGTTCAGAGTTTGTTTTGATATTTTAACCTGCGTGTCGTGATCGCTTTTGGTGTAGGGGGACAAAATAAATGTATGCACGATAGCGCAGCCGGTTTGGTTTCCGTGTAACGCTACCTACAGTAGCAACAAAAATAAATACTTTTACAAATTGATAGCCTACTTGGAGTCATATTAATATATCATCCCAAAATAATACTGTGATATGTAACTATAGATTTTTACCCCATCACTAGTGTGCGTACCCGTGTGTGTATTTATGTTCATGCGTGAGTGTTTTGATTGTGAGAGTCAGTGTGGTCGTAGGGCCCACTGGAAATCCACAAACACCTTTCCACTTCAACTAGCAGCTCTGCGTTTCCAGCTGTGTGACTGCAGGGAGGGTGGGTTCACTCTAGTCTTTGGAGCAATTAGCTGAAACAGCACTAGAACTTGTTTGTGTGGTGCTGCTTGCATCATTTAGATTGTAGGTGTGATTTTCAAAACATTACCTATAGCGGAATTTGAAAGTGAAACATGACTTAAAAACGTGGCAATACCACAGGATACAGTACACTGAGAAAACATTGAAGGACTGACATTATTCAACATTCTCTCATTTAAATGTACATGCACAAGCTCCAACATGCATTGCTGAATAAGACTATGCCTGAGTAGGATATTCAGCCAGCTGCAGGTATTGTGTATTAGTTTATGTCTTAAATGGGGTACGTTTCTGTATGTTTAAACATGCATTTATGGTCTAAACGTGTGTAAGTTTACGCATGTCTTAATGTGTACATTTCTGTATGTTTTAACCTGTGTGTGCGTGCCATATTTCATCCCCTCTGGGAGTCTACTTCCTTGTTTTACAGTATGGAATCGCGACCTGTGTGTAACCTGAACACTGAGTGCTGGAGGGTGGTTGGGTAACACAGAACAGGACCGATGGAGATTTGTTCACGGCATTCAATGGCTGGGGGAGGTCAAAGGGCAGCTGGTGAGTCAGAGACTGTTCAAACAGTCCTCCAGAGAGCAAACATGCCTTGGAGCGCAAGACCAGGATATTGAACTGTTTCTGAACACCAAACTCCACTGTGGGATGTGCACTTTCTAGAGACTAGACTATAGTTATGTAGCCTACTTGAAATGATACCAATAAACAAAAAACATTTATAGCCACATCCTCAAATACTGTTGAGAGAGAGAAACAGAGAGAGAGAGAGAGAGCGCGCAATAAACATAGTGATTGACTATGTTTAACATTGTATAGCAATCAAAGTGGAGAGTGAGATTTACATGGCAATAATCTCTTGGGTTCCCTGGTTGATCTTACCATGGTTGTGGCCCTGTGTCAAGGTCTTGCCCGTCATCGGCCGGCCTGGATTAAAGTCCTGGCTCTGTCCATTGGCATTGACGTCCTTCTTCTTCTTCCCTTTGAGCCAGCCGAATGCCCGGCCCAGGGAGCCCCGACGTTTCTTCCTTCGGCCCCCTTTGGTGAGCCTCTCATGGGCAAATACCTCCGCCAGGTCCTGGGGGATCAGGTCCCCCACAGATTCACGGCTAGACATCCCACCTCACACTGGACTTACTCCCTAAGAGAGAGAGAAAAGGAGATGGAGAAAAGAGGAGTCAATTTGACAAACACCACCATATTAATGTAACACAATACTAGCAATTCCACTCATTGAGGAAAAACCTTTGTATAAATACTTCACCATTGTCTATTCCAATTGCACACAAGCATTGCACCATTGGTTTCAATTTACTTCAACACATTTGATCATGCCCTGTTAGGGTGTGGGGAAGCTCAGAGCCCAGCCCACTCAACCCCCTCCTATCCTGCCTCTCAACCAAACTTCACTGCCTCTGCAAAGAACTGGCACCGCCCTCTTCATTCCTGAACATGTAGTCATAATTCAGTGCCCCACCCAAAGCCACACAAACATACCCACAGACACTAAACAAACATATACACATGCACACCCACGTATACTCCAGCACAATACCAGAACTGACAGCATCCATCTCCAAAACTAGCTCACTTTTTCTCGCTCTGTTATGGTCTCTCTTTGGCTTTCTCTCAACAACACCGATACAATGAGCTCATCCACCCCCTCTTCCTTCCTGTCAAACTTCTTTCCTCTAAGGCAGGTTTCACAACCTTGCTCCTGGTGACCCATTGTGTTGGGTTCACTCCAGCTGAGGATTTTTTTTGACACTCATCGCCATACAAGCTATGATTTGGGAAGCATGCATTAGAGAATCTCTCCCAACCCTTGGGCTTTATCGTATGTGATGATGGTTTGGAGGCGGCAAAGGAGTTCACTATAACCGATTGGCGGCTAGGATTGGGGACTCCAGCCAAGTTACATGCAAAGCACATCAGCCAAATCTCAATTATTCAGATAGAATGTGTGCTTGAGACATGAAACCAACACATAAGTCCCCAAAATCACTTGGCAAGATGTCCCTGTACTGACATCCATCCCTAATAGCAAAATGTCCAGGAGCCTTTAGGCCTCTAATCCCTCTAAGATGGGTCTCAAAATGATCAGAAAATGGTCTTTTCTCTAACAGCACTCCGTTATAAAGTATTGAGGATCTGGAATGAGAAGTGGTGTACTGTAATTAAGGCCCTGGTTTGGCTATATCACACTAAATGATTGTAGGCAGATGCAGGCTGCCAGACGCCCCTCACACTGGTCAGAAATGAACCGTTAATCACTCCAATTTCCTGGAGGAACGTCAGCATTCAACCACTGGAACCTCCAACTGCTCTTAAATGGAGGAATATGGGTAAACATCTCATCCCCACCCACCCAGACAGTGACCATCACTGAACTAACACCACAGACAATACTGCTCATGCTCGGCTCTGCCATCCCAAGCAGGGAATTTCACAAGCAATGTCAAGAGACATATACAAGTTCATATCACATGATTGTCTAATCGGAAATGAGGGGACTTTCCCATGGATGTTCTGTGAAAGAATCAAGATAATAGCTGGAGGAGCTCATGAGTAAATGTTTCTCATAAGAAAACATTACAAAGAGAATACATGAGACTCAGAAGCCATACTTTGAGTTGCAGTGAAAGGCCAACAGGCCAGTAAAGTGGGTATCCTTTAGTGAAAAGTCCCAGCCCCTTTCATCCATCTGCAGTGAGCCCTGTGTTTCTCTCCATGCAAATCACAGTCATTTAGGGATGAGTGACATCCGTTAATCTAAGCAGTGGCTACATTTGACAATGTGCAGATGCAGTGAAGAGATGGGATGGCTGTTGAACACTTGGGGTCCGATATCTCCTGGGAGACGCAAAGCAACCTGGGATACAGTGGAGGACCACCCATCTGACTCAGTTCAGTCTTGTCAGAAGGAACTGACCTGATAACAAACCAATGTCTTTCTGTTTCTCAAAATGATCTACACACATTGCACAAGATGAAGTTAGGTCTGACAAAGGCTCATGCCAATGATGCGTGGTTTGACTCATATCCGCAGGGCTGGCAGGTTGAAAAGAGAAAACAATGCATTAAAAACAATGCTTAATTCTTATCTATAGGCTACATTGAGGTGTTTCATTATTTTTACATGGCATTAGTGCGTAGCCTAAGCTTTAGGGCCCAACTGTAGCGCGCCAAACACACACAAATTACCAAATGCATTTGGGAACTTGGGCAGAAAAAGTTAACGTCAATCCACTGAGGCAAAAAGGACAATGTTGGAGAAAAGCTGCAAAATAGAGGGTTGAAAATAAATAGAAGCGAGAGCCAGGACAGTAGTCTAATGTTGGGAAAGATTTGGTGAAGTGGTAAGAGATGATAGCCAGCACTGTTATGTTATGTGTGATTGTGAGGTGCTATAGAAATTAGACAGTCACAAGACAGAGACTTTAAAATGGCACGTCAAGTGAACTGTATTGTTCAGATGGGTTAAATGGAGTAGTAGCCTAACTGAAATCTGGACACTGACTCTAGGTCTATAACCTCTCAGATAGCCTAATATGAACTCCTGCAGAATGAACCATTTCTTACCATAAAATTACACACCAAAAATGTACATTTTGACTCAGGAACAGAAGTGGAGAAATATTTCTTTCTTTCAGCATCTTGAGAGAATGAATGAGTGGTTAGGATCGTCTGTAAAGGTGCCATCTTTATCAGCATCATAAAATCTGATATTTTTATATGGTTGACATACTATGCGTCGAAGCCGAACTGAGATCTTATAAAAAATAAATCATGTTGGGTTGTTTTAACAGCTTTTAATTTCTTTAAAAGGGATATTTCATTTCTTAGTGTTTACTTTTAGTGTTGAAGCATCATCCAGACAGTTGTTTTGGTCAAAGTTCCATTCCTGAGATGTGTGTCGTCTGGCTTAGTTGCTTGCATGAGCCAAATAGTGGTAGAGGTGAGACTCACCCAAAAACGTGCTTCAAAATGACTCCAAATAAAATTCTACAGACGATTACGTTTTCTGGGGACCTGTAGACAAATGTGATATAGGACTAACTATTTCAGCAGATGTACGTTGCCAGTGTTGTTCCGCTTGCACGAGCAACAAGTATGACGCTCCAGAGTTGACATGTCATGTCTCGCTTGTCAACAGCGGATAAAGAAAACAAGCAGCATTGCACTAGCTATGACAGGGATAAGGATGCAGCTGGCCTAGATGTCCCTAGCTATGACAGGGATAAGGATACAGCTGGCCTAGATGTCCCTAGCTATGACAGGGATAAGGATACAGCTGGCCTAGATGTCCCTAGCTATGACAGGGATAAGGATACAGCTGGCCTAGATGTCCCTAGCTATGACAGGGATAAGGATACAGCTGGCCTAGATGTCCCTAGCTATGACAGGGATAAGGATACAGCTGGCCTAGATGTCCCTAGCTATGACAGGGATAAGGATACAGCTGGCCTAGATGTCCCTAGCTATGACAGGGATAAGGATACAGCTGGCCTAGATGTCCCTAGCTATGACAGGGATAAGGATACAGCTGGCCTAGATGTCCCTAGCTATGACAGGGATAAGGATACAGCTGGCCTAGATGTCCCTAGCTATGACAGGGATAAGGATAGCCAAGATGTCCCTAGCTATGACAGGGATAAGGATAGCCAAGATGTCGAAGAAGCTACATTATGGAGTTGGATTGCTAAAGTAGTAGTGTATAACATGTTTATATGTTCTTTAACTTATTCAAAAGTGTATTTTTCTATTAGTTGTATGTGTTGACTTTCATAACCTTTATATTACTAATGTATTGTCATAAACACATACCTGCACAGTGTGTCTTTATTTGGGGAAAAAAAGTCTCATGTTCAAAAAAAGCTTGTTTTTATGTTGAAGAACAAGTAACTTTGTTGTCCACATACACATAGCCAGTTATACACCTTGTATTTACATGGTTATAGCCATGTTGTGTAATAACATGTAATGACACCAAGTTCAGTCTTTATACATTCTTCAGAATCAAGTGGTTCAGAGAAGCAGGTGTGCGTCCTCAGACTCCTTGAATCCAACGTATACTCCTGAAGGTAAAGGATACTTTCTACAGATGGCCTCAATGACGCATGACGAGTAATACTGGCTGTTACCTTTTCCAAGCTACTCCCTTGAGTGCCCATTCCATCACAATGCGAAACAAGACAATATTGACTATGGAACAGGGGAAACAAGGGATCATTATATGAAACAGATAATACATTAAAATTGATATGTAATCATTGCTGGTTTGGTACAGCTGGACATGGTCGCTATTTTAATTTGATCCTAGGGACATGGAAAAACATTTCAATTACTCCTGGGTTGATAAGGGCTAGGAGATCTGCATGATCTGTCACACAGACTGTTGTGCTGTGATTGACATCAGTGTCTTCGGTTGGCAATATCAAGTCCAATCGGAACAGCACAGACATTCAATTTCGGTCAACTTTGGCTTGAATTGAGTCTGAGTCTGGCCACTGCCACTGTATGGCTCATGCAAGCAACTAAATCAGCCAAAGAAATCTCAGGAATGGAACTCTGACCATAACTGTCTGGAAATTATGTCTAAAATGCAAAAAAAAAAGGAAATATCTTTAAACCGGTCAAATCTTTCACGTTTTGTTATTGCATTTTCTCCCTGGTCCCTAAACGTCTTTGCTGGGCGAGAGAAGCAGATATGAAAGAGGAAAGAGAAACTTTAGCGATGTCAACTAGATTGAAGTGTAACAGTTTAACTTTATGGCGTCCCCTCGCCCCGAACCGGGCGTGAACCAGGGACCCTCTGCACACATCAACAACAGTCACCCACGAAGCGTCGTTACCCATCGCTCCACAAAGGCCGCGGCCCTTGCAGAGCAAGGGGAACCACTACTTCAAGGTCTCAAAGCGAGTGACGTAACCGATTGAAACACTATTAGCGCGCACCACCGCTAACTAGCTAGCCATTTCACATCCGTTACAGAAGCATTCTATTGATTTATGACATTCTGGTGAGCAAGAGTTTGTCTTCTACGGCAGTGGTTCGCAAACTTTTTATAGTTCCATACCTCTTCAGACATTCAACCTCCAGCTGCGTACCCCCTCTAGCACCAGGGTCAGCGCACTCAAATGTTGTTTTTTGCATCATTGTAAACCTGCCACACACACACACACTATACATTTATTTAACATAAGAATGAGTGTGAGTATGTCACTTCCCACAAGCCGGGTTGTGACAAATAGCTCTTATAGGACCAAGGCACAAATAATAATCAATAATTTAGCTCTTTATTTAACCATCTTACATATAAAACCTTATTTGTTAATCGAAAATTGTGAATAACTCACCACTGGTTAATGAGAAGGGTGTGCTTAAAAGTATGCGCCTAACTCTGCAATGTTGGGTTGTATTGGAGAGAGGCTCAGTTGTAGATCATTTTCCACAGTCTGTGCCTGTATTTATTTTTCATGCTAGTGAGGGCTGAGAATCCACTCTCACATAGGTAAGTGATTACAAAGGGCATCAGTGTTAACAGCACGATTTTCCAAGGCAGGATGCTCTGAGCGCAGCCCAATCCAGAAATCTGGCAGTGGCTTCTGATTAAATTCAATTTCGATGAGGCTCTCTTGTTCAGATATCGATGAGTGGAGGCAGGGCATGAAAGGGATAACATATCCAGTTGTATGTGCCATCCGTTTCGGGAAAGTACCTGCGTAAATATGCACCCAACTCACTCGTGCTTCGCTATATCACATTTGACATTGTCTATAAGCTTGAGTTCATTTGCACACAAAAAAGAAAAAATCATACCATGATGGAAAGACCCGTGTGTAGTCCTTGTTAATACAGAGAAGAGCTCAAACTTCTTAAATCATGCCTCAATTTTGTCCCGCACATTGAATATACAGTGGGGAGAACAAGTATTTGATACACTGCCGGTTTTGCATGTTTTCCTACTTACAAAGCATGTAGAGGTGAAAGTGGTTCTTTCACTGTAGTGTCCAACAGGTCTTTCAAGCATTCTCTTGGCAGCAAGAGCCTCTCGGTGGATGCTGCAAGGTACCCAAGTGGCGTCAGGAGCAACTGCTTGCACATGCGTTACCACTCCACTATGTCTCCCTGTCATGGTATCTGTACTGATGGCGCAGAAGCCAACACATCTTGACCACCAAAGTCCATTTGATGTCACAAAGCTGTTCAGTACTTTAAAAAGATCCTCTCCTGTTGTCCTTGTTTCCAGAAGAGGATGTCTTCCTTAAATTGACCCCCCATAAACGTAACGGACATATACCAGGAGCTGTGCCAGGCCCGCCACATCTGTTGACTCATCCAGCTGTAACGCATAGAATTCACTGGCTTGTATGCGAAGCAGTAATTGTTGCCATGTCACTGATGCATCGTGAAACAGTGTTGTTTGATGAAGACATTGTATAGTTTTTTGGGGTCTTTTCCCCCAGCCATAACCGCAGCAGCAGGAAGAATTAAGTCCTCCACAATAGTATGGGGCTTGCCTGTCCTAGCCACTCGGTAGCTCACCATACAAGACGCTTCTAGCCCCTTCTTATTAATGGTATTTGTTGCTTTTATACAAGTCTTACTACTCAAAAGTAATCTTAATTCTAGCACAGAAAACTTGTGGCTTATTTTTCAAATTGGCATGTTTTGTTTAAGAGTGAAGGCTTAATCAAGTTGTGAGAGTACTTTTGCACATATAACACACTGTGGCTGAGGAAAGGCACTACTCCCAATATAAGTGAACCCCAAATCAATGTAGTTCATCATATTTGCCCCTCTTCGATGGTCCAACGTCCCTGTCTGTTGTTCGGTCCAACGTCCCCGTCTGTTGTTCGGTCCAACGTCCCCGTCTGTTGTTCGGTCCAACGTCCCCGTCTGTTGTTCGGTCCAACGTCCCCGTCTGTTGTTCGGTCCAACGTCCCCGTCTGTTGTTCGGTCCAACGTCCCCGTCTGTTGTTCGGTCCAACGTCCCCGTCTGTTGTTCGGTCCAACGTCCCCGTCTGTTGTTCGGTCCAACGTCCCCGTCTGTTGTTCGGTCCAACGTCCCCGTCTGTTGTTCGGTCCAACGTCCCCGTCTGTTGTTCGGTCCAACGTCCCCGTCTGTTGTTCGGTCCAACGTCCCCGTCTGTTGTTCGGTCCAACGTCCCCGTCTGTTGTTCGGTCCAACGTCCCTGTCTGTTGTTCGGTCCAACGTCCCTGTCTGTTGTTCGGTCCAACGTCCCTGTCTGTTGTTCGGTCCAACGTCCCTGTCTGTTGTTCGGTGCTTTCCCGGGTAAGGGGGCAGTAGCTCTTCGGCTGCATCAGATTCACAACTGTCAGTGTCCATGCTAGCTGGGCTAACATCAAATGTAGAATTACTGATGTTAGCATTGGATGTGCTTGTGGAAGCAGAACAACTTGTCGTCGACAGGTGCAGTACAGATTCCATATGTTATTTCATCGTTTTGATGTCTTCACTATTATTCTACAATGTAGAAAATAGTCAAAAGAAAAGAAAAACCCTTGAATGAGTAGGTGTGTCCACACTTTTGACTGGTACTGTGGTTGGACGGTTGCGGACAGGTTCTTAGCAATTGCGGGCGGGTGCAGGTGAACAAACAGCTGACCCGCGCATCACTAGCTTATGCATTTATAAGTAAGAAGTCTAAACCACATTCACATTTGCACATAAGAGATCATTAATGACAACATTGTATATCGTTCCAGTGGATCTAATCACAATGCTGTTGCTGTGCAGTCATGACCAATCCGTAGATAAATACATGTTTGCCTAAGTATACAACAGAGCACTTAGGACTATTGTGAACACTTTAGTCGGGACGTTACCATAGAGACCATCTTTCTCACACACAAATTAAGAGAATCAGGACACACAAACTCTGTCACACAAAGTTGCCCCTGCCAAAATTACACAGTTGCTTCATTGGCACTGTAATTATAGTAATCCAAACCACACAGCTCAATGGTGGCTGGGTGTTGACGCAAACGATACACACATAATAATACGCACAAAAAGAGGGTTAAGGACAAAAATCACATGTTCCTTGAGACTAAGGTATAAACATTGATTAATACGTGGCTATTGATTTACCTGCATCCACACACACACACACACACACACACACGAGCAATCATTAGACTCCCCTGTGGTTTTCCAGCCCAGCCCAATCCTGCTGGAGCAGGCCTGTGCTCTGACATGCTGTTTACTTTTCCCTCACAATAGATGTGGTGCTTTCACATTGGCCAGGAGAAACGTCTATTGAACAGTCCTACACAGCACAACAGCAGCAAAATAGCTCATCAGTAACTACAAGACAGTGTATAGGATAGAATGTTGTGTTTGCCTCCCTTCTTTGAGAACTGAACGGCTTGTGATTGTAAATCCTGGAGCAGTGAGGGCCCCGACAGTTTGCACTACCGTATGTCATCGACCCACATCAATTCCATGGGATCTGTAGGTCTCCAGTTTTATGAGGAAGCCTGAGGAGTGAAGCAGTGAAAAGCTGCTTTGCCTGAAGCAACCATCAGACCCATACACCACTATGTATGTAAACCTGCAGTGCAGCTCATCCCGAGTATCCCAATCCAGCTATTGAAGGGTGTATATTTCCTGGTTCAAATGTAACACAGCAAAGACGGACCAGTTTGTGCGACTTTGGTTTGGTTAACCAGACCTGCTATGGCAGACATATACAGACCAGTGTAATGCAACAGCACAACCCATACAGTGCCTTCAGAAAGTATTCACTCTTTTTCCACATTTTGTTGCGTTACAGCCGGAATTTAAAATTGATTAAAATTAAGATTGTGTGTAGGCCCGTGACAAACAATACCCCATAACGTCAAAGGGGAATGAAAAGCTGAAATGTCTTGAGTCAATAGGTATTCCACCCCTTTGTCATGGCAAGCCTAAATACATTCAGGAGTAAAATAGTAATAAGTCACACAATAAGTTGCAGGCCTCACTGTGTGCAATAATAGTATTTAACATGATTTTCTAATTACCATCTCATCTCTGTACCCCACACATACAGATAATTGTAACGTCGAGCAGGGAGCAGTGAATTTCAAAGATTCAACCACAAAGACCAGGGAGGTTTTCCAATGCCTCGCAAAGAAGGGCACCTATTGGTAAAAAAAAGCAGACATTGAATATCCCTTTGAGCATGGTGAAGTTATTAATTACACTTTGGATGGTGTATCAATACACCCAGTCATTACAAAGATACAGGTGTCCTAACTCAGTTGCTGGAGAGGAAGGAAACCACTCAGGGATTTCCCCATGAGGCTAATGGTGACTTTAAAACAGTTACAGTTTAATGGCTGTGATAGGAGAAAGCGGAGGATGGATTGCAACATTGTAGTTACTCCACAACACTAATCTAATTGACAGTGAAAAGAAGGTTGTCTAGCGATGATCAACAACCAATTGACAGCACTTGAAGAATTCTGAAAATAGGCAAATGTTGCACAATCCTGGTGTGGAAAGCTCTTGTGAATCTTTCTGGGTAAGTCTACAACTGTAAATCGATGCGAAAGGTGTTTCTAACATGTATTGACTCATGGAGTTGAATACTTATCTATTCAAGATATATTAGCGGCTTATTTTAATGATTGTATTTATTTTTAACAAATGTTAGAATTTTTATTCCACTTTCACATTAGAGTATTTTGTGTAGATCGTTGACAAAAAAATAACAATTAAATGTTTATCCCACTTTGTAACAACAAAATACTGTAAAAGTCAAGGGGCGTGAATACTTTCTGAAGTATTGTGTAAGTGAGGGTTGGAATAAGTTTACACTACAGGAGTTGTTGCAAAAGTGACTCAGAGTGAAGAAGTAGACCAGGCTGGTACATGTGCCCGTGGGGACAAGTCAAAAAGGGTGTGGCAGTGAAACAGACACCTTTGTTTAAAGAGTGAGTATAGCTTGGTTTAAGCAGGAGCACATTCACCTTTATATAGGAGTCTGGGCTCCAGGAGTTAAAGTGGCAGCGCAGAGTTTAAGATCTAGTCAGACTCAGTACAGCATCCCCTCCAACCCAACGGCTCCCCAGGGTAGTATAAGCTACAGTTTTGAATAGAGTAACACTTTGTGAAATAATGTGACATGCTGCTATAATAATTGAGTGTTAATATTTTACTAGTGTGAAAGTGGCTTTACTGTTCTTTCATGAATCAGGGTGTGCCTTTATTCTGTAGCCGTTATCAAACAAAGGAGAGTAGCAGCACTCAAATAAAGGGCATTCTACAGAGAGGCAGTCGATTAGAACACCATACACATTCTAAACCAGAGACGTGCATGCATTCATTATGTATGTCGGTTGCTGTAGGTGAGGCACCACTATAGGGGAACACTGGAATAACCCAATGAATTCCATTTCCTAAGAAGGATAGTCACACGAAGCAATAACAGCAGGTGAAGGTTTCTAAAACATTTTGCTATGTTGTGCACATGGCTCTGGGCAGTTCCTGGTCTTCCCATTTACCTTTTGTGCAAAACAGTAGAAAAAGAGGAAACATTGAAATACATCCGATAAGACACAAATGGCCTTCAAAAGAGAGAGGCTGAATGCCAGGATTTCAAGAATACTGTATAGAGCTACGCATTTTTCTTGAGGAAATCCCTTACGTATGTTTTGTTGTTGCTATTAAAGGATGTGTGGATCAGGATAGTGATAAAAATGCAACAACAATACATGCCAATGAAGTGTGAGATAAAGTCCGTCGACAGTGAATCAGGGTCATTGTTATTTTATTAGTACTTTTTTTGGTGCCCATCCTTTTGTCCTTTTTGGAGGACAAAAGTAACTTTGCTTTACATTTTTGTTACATATGGGCAATTACATTTACATTTAAGTCATTTAGCAGACGCTCTTATCCAGAGCGACTTACAAGTTGGTGCATTCACCTTATGATATCCAGTGGAACAACCACTTTACAATAGTGCATCTAACTCTTTTATCAATTCTCAATTCCACGGTAGACTCAGATTTTTCACTTACAATGTATGCCAAACAAAAACCATTGATTTCAAAGTTTAACAAACCATACAACTATGTACAAGGAAGACTTAATTTACACAGAACATTTTACAAAAAACACATTGACTGGAAGAACTGTGCAGATGCAAAGGTTGGTAAAATTTCCCAACGTTTTCCAAAAAAACTCATGGTGTCTGCAGAAAGAATAGTGTTATTGAACTACAGTAAGTTAAGTGGATTTACTCCCAGTAACAAAATAGCGGAAACACAATTTCATCATGGGTCCCTTATCTGTGCTACGCAGAAATGCATAGTTATGGATATGAATGTCATTCTCTTCATGGGGATGTATCCTGAATAGGTACACAAATGTAGAAATAAGCAATATCCTCCTATGCATATTTGGGTATTATTCTACACACTGGCTAGTATTTTAATGAGCTCTTCCCCCAAACCAGACCAAATTTGGTTGGTCCGGACCAAATCTGAACTAATCATAGACGTCTATGTTTCACAAATTTGGACATCAGAGTACAGCACAGTAGAGTTCAGTACATTATAGTGTACTCAACTCGTGTGCTCTACTGTTTACTATACTGAACTCTACTTTTCTTTACTCTACTGTATTGTTCAAACTTGTGAACCCAACAGTAGTTTGTGACTACTATGACTTAACTCTTTAGCCAATTCAATTGCAGAAATTCTGTTACCGATTTTTTTGGAAAATCCATTACCGATCTGGTAACAGAATTAAAAGTTTTAAGCACTTAATCTGGTGACCACCATTTGCCTAATGCAGCAGGACACATCTCCTTCACATAGAGTTGATCAGGCTGTTGATTGTGGCCTGTGGAATGTTGTCCCACTCTTCAATGGCTGTGCGAAGTTGCTGTCGTACACGTCGATCCAGAGCATCCCAAACGTGCTCAATGGGTGACATGTCTGGTGTGTATGCAGGCCATGGAAGAACTGGGACATTTTTAGCCTCCAGGAATTGTGTACAGATCCTTGCAACATGGGGCCGTACATTATCATGCTGAAACATGAGGGGATGGCGGCGAATGAATTGCAAGACAATAGGCCTCAGGATCTTGTCACAGTATCTCTGCACATTGAAATTGCCATAGATAAAATGATTGTGTTATTGTGTTAGTTGTCTGTAGCTTATGCCTGCCCATACCATAACCCCACTGCCACCATGGGGCACTATGTTCACATCAGCAAACCGCACGCCCATACGATGCCATACACGCTGTCTGCCATCTGCCCGGTACAGTTGAAACTGGGATTTATCTGTGAAGAGCACACTTCTCCAGTGTGCCAGTATCGAACATTTGCCCACTGAAGTCAGTTACAACACCGAACTGCAGTCAGGTCAAGACCCTAGTGAAGATGACGAGCATGCAGAGAAGCATCCCTGTGACAGTTTCTGCAGAAACTCTTCGGTTGTGCAAACCTACAGTTTCATCAGCTGTCTGGGTGGCTGGTCTTAGAAGATCCCGCAGATGAAGAAGCCAGATGTGGAGGTCCACGGCTGGCGTGGTTACACGTGATCTGCGGTTGTGAGGCCAGTTGGACGTACTGCCAAATTCTCTAAAATGAAGTTGGTGGCTTATGGTAGAGAAATAAACATTCAATTATCTGGCAACAGCTCTGGTGGACATTCCTGCGGTCAGCATGACAATTGCATGCTCAAGTAAAACTTGAGCCTTCTGTGGCATTGTGTTGTGTGACAAAACTGCACATTTCAGAGTGGCCTTTTATTGTCCTCAGCACAAGGTGCACCTGTGTATATGATCAAGCTGTTTTATCAGCTTATTGATATGCCACACCTGTCAGATGGATGGATTATCTTGGCAAATGAGAAATGCTCACTAACAGGGATGTAAACAAATTTGTGAACACAATTTGAGAGAAAAGCTTTTTTGTGTATATGGAAAATGTCAGGGATCTTTTATTTCAGCTCATGAAATGAACACTACATGTTGCGTTTATATTTTTGTTCAGTATACATAGTGTTTTCAGTAATAACTATTACCGATCATGAGGTTTTTAATCCCACCCCTCTGCTACTCTTATTCAGGGTCATTGTTGCTGTAAGGGGGAATATGTGGAGCCGAGCACAAATTTGTTCAAGTCTGAGTGCTTTTGGGACACGCAGCAGCTTGTCTAAGAGCAGCAGCTTGTCTAAGAGTAGAGGCTGCATTCCTGAGAGATTGATAATTGCTGAGGAACTCCCCTTTCCAAATCTCCTTCAGCCTCTCTCTCTTCCTCTTGTTCTCCTTTCTCACAACTGGGCACTTGAATCTGCCCGTTTCTAGACCTCCTCAGTGTTGCTGTGGGCCTAAGCCTGAACCTCTGTATTTTTGGAAGAAAACCAGGGGAGAATAAGTAGACAGTAGTGACAGTGGCTACTGGGAAAAAACACAGCTGTGGCTTAAAATACATCCTCTCCTGCCACTGGCATCTCTGAAGCCTCTGTTCTCGCCAGTTAAAACAAGCCCTCTGTGCCCTGACCACAATAACACGCACACACAGAGAGCATGCTGAGAGGACTAGGAAACCATATAGTGGAAACTAGATGGGACATGCAGAAATACAGGAGAACAGTCTAATCCAGCAGTGGAAAGATGCAAATGTTCTCTATGTAAATGTTTTTTTTTTTTTTTACATTTCAGAAGGCTTAAATGGGCAACTAAAAGAAAGTATGTCCCATTTGGCAAATACTACTGGAACACAGTCCCCCAGCTTATACTTATGCACCGTCAAGGACAGTCAGACTGAGAACATGAGACACACACATTGAGGGCCAATGAGTTAACTCATTGGATTTCTCATTAATATTGATAAAAGGTTCAATGATGACAGATGAGTAACTCAGCCAATCCCACTGATTAAACCTATTGTCTGCCACTCAGTCTACTCACAGAAGGCTCCTCACTACACTGCAGACATGAGTCACTGCTGATTCCACTACACTCACGAGACTGTCGCCCATTCCAGACTGTGATGAGAACGTCTACAGCCCATCATAATAGCGGGATGTTCTCTTTCCACTGCTGCAAACTCCCAACACTGACTACAGTCTAGAGACTGGTCTATTCTTCCTCTTAGCACCCTCGGTCTGTCATGCCCTCACCCCTCTCTTACTAGTGTCCTGAGTTTTTCATGGTCAAGTTCCAACTTGGGGGGAAAGTCAGGGCCCTAGGTGTGCAGAGGCTTGTGGCCAGGTCAGAAGGAAGCACCACCAGTAAAGGACAAACCCTTCCTAAACAAAAGTATCTTGTCTCTACTACAGTTCAGACTGTTCAGTAGAGGTCAGGGTGAACTCATTAGGGGCAGATGTTAGATGGGGGGGGGGGGGTTGTGTGAAATGGTCAGGAAAGAGACTATATGCCAATGTTCATTAGCAGACTACACTGGTAATTACTGCTAATTATCAGGTTGTAGTTGTCCATAATAACATTAATAAGAAAGAACAAGCAAATGACATTATGTGACGACATCTAGCACGACTGATCAATCTGGCCAATTTGTCTCCAAAAGGACTCTTTATCCATGGAAAGACACCAATACATTTCCCAACTGATCTGCAGTCAAAACAATGTTATGCTTTAAGCTTCCAGTTCAAAGTCTATGGACAGGCAATGTACAGTATGTCAACAGAGGGAGACCCTGGGGAACTGAGAATGTCAGGTTATCTTCACTCAAGATAAAGGATATAGGAAATAAATTAGACTGCCATGTGGCCATTTACTGGGAGAGCTCGTACCAACCAACATCACCAGTGCCATAAGATTGTCAGTGTCCATGAGTACTACTCAGATAATTAATAGAAAAACTCTGATTTAGCCTTTCATTGTGAAGACCTCCTTAGTAAAACTTGTTTAGGATTATGTCTTTCTACCCGTTTGTTTAACTGTTCCTGGATCACCAAAGGCCAAGCTATACAAATCTCCACCACCTCTGACCCTGCATCCCACTTCTGACATTCATTTTGGGCTCCCGAGTGGCACAGCGATCTAAGGCACTGCATCTCAGTGCTAGAGGCGTGACTACAGACCCTGGTTCGATTCCAGGCTGTATCACAACCGGCCGTGACTGGAAGTCCCATCGGTCGGCGCACAATTGGCCCAGCGTTGTCCGGGTTAGGCCGTCATTGTAAATAAGAATTTGTTCTTAACCGACTTGCCTAGTTAAATAAAGGTTAAATAAAATAAATAAAAAATGCCCATGGTTGGCTGTACCTTAGCCAAGTACCTCAACTCCTCCACTGAGTTGAGCGAAGACTGGAGTTTTTTTTTAAATGAACCTCAGACTCCATTGAGTTGCTATGCATCGATACTTGAAACAAATTCTAAAACCCTTACTGTGTACCTGTTTGTCCTCTGTTGTTGCATGCCTTTCTTTGCTTGAATCAAAACTTTATAATAAAATGTTAATCAAATACACCCACCGACTGTTTCCTTGTTGAGATTCAATTTGCGCATTCGTACTGAGTTGCCATTTTAGAGCAACAGCAATAGAGCAACAGCAATGAGAAAACAGTCGGTGGTTGTATGAGAAACGTTTAATTAAAAAGCATGGATTTCAGAAAACACAGAAAGGCATGCAACAACAGAAGACAAACATAGGTACACAGTAAGGGTTTAAGATTATTATTATTATTTATTTTTTTAAGTATTGACTCAGTGACTAGGATTCTTTTGTGTTTAGCCTGAAGACCTAGCATTGAATTGCATTGGATTCAATGTCGGAAATAAATTAACGTTTGGATCGTTTTAAGTTTCCTCTCGCGACCTCCACAAGACAAAATGTTGAATAAAAATAGATTTACCGGTTGTTCGTGCGGTTGGTCCTTTTGCAGGTAGGAATGTGAAACAATATATCCACCTTACTTTACCGGTTGTTCGTGCGGTTGGTCCTTTTGCAGGTAGGAATGTGAGACAACATTCACAGCGCATTCAGATTTCTGTATTTTTATCTTGTGCTAGAAATTTGAATGCACTATCAGTGCTTTGAAAAATGGATGTAATTATACTTTCCTGTGCATATATTGTCTCACATTCCTACCAGCAAAGGGACCAACCACGCAGACAACCGGTAAAGTAAGTTAAAATATAATTGTATTCAACATTCTGGCTTGTAGAGGTCATAAGAGTAAACTTTCCTCATGCAAACGCTCAATTATGCCTGACGTAGAATTCAAATGTATTCAACGTCTGGTCTTTAGGCTAGTCTGCGCTCTAGCTGTACTGTACCACCAACCGCCAATCATAGCACATTTCAAAAAGCCTAACACACATTCTAAAAGGTTGATACCTCAATGAGACCTTATGTTTCCTCACTATTTAATAATAAAGTTATTCTGTGATGAAAGTTATGAATTTACAAGTTGAATAATTGTCAGAACTCTTTAAAAAAAAAAATCAAGACTGAGATAAAACACCAAGTTACATTCCTTTGCTCATTATCACACACAAGCGAAATTCAGCAGTGTTACACACACTTTGTGACCATAAAATATGAGAAACATAAAGAATTCAAAAGGAATTCGTTTTACCTTTTGAAAAAAAGTTTTAGGTCCCGATTTGATAGATACGTCTTCTTTATCTGCTTTCCATTCGAAGCGTTTCCACTGCGTTCCTCTCAAGTTTATTTTCAGAACCTGGACTGAAAATCCAGGTAAACCATATCCGCAAAGTGTGCCACAGGAGGAGACTAGTGATATTTTGCTGAGACGCTACAATAATTGTTTTGTACAGCAATCGGTTTTGCACACGGACGCTCCAATTGTTTCCAACAAATGACAAAATGCTTGCGTTTGTGCTGTCCTACCTATGGCTGTAGTGCGCGCACAGGTGAGGACATGAAAGGAATTACCGATGATGTTGAGGACGGCCGCCTGGTGGCGGGGAAAATATCCCTCATATAACGTGTTATCGTTCTCTTTTCTTCTTCTCTATTATTGCCCACCGACAAAAGTTTATTAAAGATTGCATTATCACTTGTTGGTGTGTAGATACGACTTTTAGATTGGCATGATAACAGATACTTCTGACACATGAATATAGTGTAACTTCTTATTTTGACAGCTATCAGAGTGATTAAGGTTAGATTTATTTTCATCAGATAATTGAATTATTTAGCATAGGTGCCATACATTAAGTTATCTAATCTCATTATCACCAAAACAGCATATACAAGGACCAGATAAATCAGCACAAATAGGCTTCTCTTCAATCTAATGTGTGGTAATGATCATACAACTGGGACAGCATTTTGTCCCATTGGTGCATGATTCTTTATACTGATCTACATGGAGGCCATGAGATCAAGATTATCTTACTTAATTATAAATGACAGACCTTAAAAAGCCTAAATATTCTGTAACAGCTCTGCACAGGCTTGCCTAGATACGTGTCAGCAATGGCATCAACAATGTCTAGGCCTCTCTCACTCACTCTCTCTCTGACACCGTGAGTGACCTCAGTTTACCATGTGGGGGGTGAGAAAGTCTACCTTGGGGGAAGGATAGTATTTCTCCCCTCCCTCGCAGCTTATTTATAAACACAAACAGAATCTCTGTTTATCTGGAGACAGAAAGAGCCACACAGAAGGTGGTCTAAGAGGAAACAGTCTGACTATTTACCTGCTGGGATAAACATTTCTCTGGATCGTTGTCTTGAAAGTTAGTGACAATGTGAATTGTTTCATATGGGTGAGTTTGTTGGTCTGTGTTTTGCCTGGGCAATGTCTCAATGCCCTTTCATATAACATTTCTGGGATCTTTTATTTCAGCTCATAAAAATGTGACCAACACTTTACATGTTGCGTTTATATTTTTGTTATTTCATAGTTTTGATGTCTTCACTATTATTCTACAATGTAGAAAATAGTAAAAATAAAGAAAAACCCTTGAATGAGTAGGTGTGTCCAAACTTTTGACTAGTACTGTATATACACATATGTTCTATATGTGTATATATATATTTACATATATATGTATATGTATATTTATATTGTTTTTTACAGTGGCAAGAAAAAGTATGTGAACCCTTTGGAAATAACTGGATTTCTGCATAAATTGATCATACAATTTGATCTGATCTTCATCTAGGTCACAACAATAGACAAACACAGTCTGCTTAAACTAATAACACACAAACAGTTATACGTTTTTATGTCTTTATTGAGCACACTGTGTAAACATTCACAGTACAGGGTGGAAAAAGTATGTGAACCCTTGGATTTAATAACTGGTTGACCCTCCTTTGGCAGCAATAACCTCAACCAAATGTTTTCTGTAGTTGCGGATCAGACCTGCACAACGGTCAGGAGGAATTTTGGACCATTCCTCTTTACAAAACTGTTTCAGTTCAGCAATATTCTTGGGATGTCTGGTGTGAACTGCTGTCTTGAGGCCATGCTACAGCATCTCAAATCGGGTTGAGGTCAGAACTCTGACTGGGCCACTTCAGAAGGTGTATTTTCTTCTGTTGAAGCCATTCTGTTGTTGATTTACTTCTGTGTTTTGGGTCGTTGTCCTGTTGCATCACCCAACTTCTGTTGAGCTTCAATTGGCGAACAGATAGCCTAACATTCTCCTGCAAAATGTCTTTATAAACTTGGGAATTCATTTTTCCATCGATAATAGCAAGCTGTCCAGGCCCTGAGGCATCAAAGCAGCCCCAAACCATGATGCTCCCTCCACCATACTTTACAGTTGGGATGAGGTTTTGATGTTGGTGTGCTGTGCCTTTTTTCTCCACGCAGTATTGTGTGTTTCTTCCAAACAACTCAACTGTAGTTACACTGTGAATGTTTAAATTATGTATTCAATATAGACAAGAAAAATACAATAATGTGTGTGTTACTAGTTTAAGCACACTATGTTTGTCTATTTTTGTGACTTAGATCAAATTTGATGACTAATTTATGCAGAAATCCAGGTAATTCCAAAGGGTTCACATACCTTTTCTTGCCACTGTAGTTGAAGGTGCCAGTGACACTTTTATAACCTTTGTGCATACACTGAGTGTACAAAACATTAGGATCAACTTCCAAATATTGAGTTGCACCCCCCTTTGACCTCATAACAGCCTCAATTTGTTGGGGCATGGACTCTACAAGGTGTCGAAAGCATTCTACAGGGATGCTGGCCCATGTGGACTCCAATACTTCCCACAGTTGTGTACAGTTGGCTGGATGTCCTTTGGGTGGACCATTCTTGATACACACGGGAAATTGTTCAGTGTGAAAAACCCAGCAGCGTTGCCGTTCTTGACACACTCAAACCGGTGCACCTGGCACCTACTACCATACCCCGTTCAAAGAAACTTAAATCTTTTGTCTTGCCCATTCACACTCTGAATGGCACACATACACAATACATATCTCAATTGTCTCAAGGCTTAAAAATCATTATTTAACCTGTATTCTCTCCTTAATCTACACATTGAAGTGGATTTTAACAGGTGACATCAAGAAGGGATACTAGCTTTCACCTGGATTCCCCTGGTCAGTCTATGTCATGGAAAGAGCAAGTGTTCCTAACGTTTTACACTCAGTGTATATTGTTATTTTTTGAGTGCGGTTTTCATATAAGCCCTCTTGGGTTTCAAACCTCACCTGCACACCTTTTTACTTTGTTTTTGTCTGCACTGTTTGTCGTTCACTTTACAAATAACTTTAAAGATAAAACCGATGTTCAGAATAGCTTTATCTGACAAATATGCTAAGCGAATTAAAGATGATTTTAGGAGATGTTTTCATGTCCAATTTGGAATTACACATGGGTAAAATTCTGACATGCAGCTGCCTGTACACTTCATGTATATTACAGTGTCTGAGAATGTCACTGTCTATGCCATATCATATCAAGATCAGATAGAGGTAAGAATAGACCGACTTGGATATCAGGAGCACAGACGCGTACTGTAGAAGTGATAAGAGAAGAATATACAGTATGTCTAGACAGAAGCTCATAGGATGGTGGAATCACAAAAACAGATCTTTAATGTTGACTGGATCCTTGTGCTTTTCTCACTCTATTCTTGTGCAATTTCATAGATTAAGCTTGGCTTTGAAAGAGCTCTGATTCCCATGAATCATAAGTCTTGCTATTTCACTGTGGATCCCATGACTTATCAGTCTGGATGATCTGTGAGTGCAACACAAACTCTCTCTTACCCTTTCCTCTTCTTCCTATCCTTGTCTACTTCCACTTCTTTTGACAGGTGATGGAGATACCAATGACGGATCTACAGAGAGGGAGGGAAGTTGAGTCTAGAGAGGACTTGCACTCTGAAGAGGAGCATATGTAGGAGGCACATTCTGTGGAGAGCAGCCTAACGGCAGCACTAACCCACTCTGAGAGAAGCATGCACAGTGCCGGATATATGGTTCAAGCGCGCATCATTGAGGTGGAACATACCTTTGTCCAGCTGGAGGGTAGCATGGACAGTATGAGGCTGCTCTTTGAGGAGTGCATAGAGGTGGGCCGTCTGGAAAGTCGGGGGGATGAATTGGTATGGGAGCTATTGCACCTGGAGCAACCTATGCTGCAGGCTACGGAGGCTCTGAGGGGACAGTTGTTAGAGGCACATAGAGTAGAGTCCTTACCAGCATCCAGTTGGAGTATATTCATCTGCAGATAGAGGTGGGACAGGTGAAGAGTAAGCTATTTGTCACAGCCAGACTGTATTCAGAGCCAGCTAACACTGACTGCACAACAGTATGATGGCCCAGTACAGTCACACAGGTAAAGTGGAGTGGAAACCCCACAACATTATTGCATGTAAGCTGTTGTGAGAATGCAGTTTATGTACCTTAAGTAAAGGGTTACAGTATGATGGGTGTTGACATTTTCTCAGCATTTTCCTGTGATTTCTTTTGTCATCCCTTTGATGTGAAGTTTCATTGTGTTGACATGTGTTATGTTGATGGGTGCTACCACAGATTTGTTATTGCGGTTAACGGCTGCCTGTCATTGAGTTAATCACTGTTATGAGTGGAAACTCGCTTTTCTTTTTTTCTGCCCCCAGGAGGAGCTCCAGGCCCATGTCCAGTCTCACAGAGGTAGCCCAGCTTATGGAGACCCGGCACAACCAGCTGAACACCCTGAAGGATTGGGCGACGCCATCCCATCACTGGGCCGTGAACGACTTCACTCACTGCCAACAAGCCTCACTGTGCCTGCAGCGGCAGCATGAGGAATCTAGAAGGCTGGTATGAGCCGTGCCCGCTAGCCCTGCTCCGGAGGAGGCAGGGAAGGATACCCTGAGCCAGTAAAGGTATAGTGTAACTGGTCTAATTTCTTCTCATCAGGAGACTATGCAGAAGCTGAAGCTTCATTTTTAGAAAAAGGCATAACAGACAATTGGAAGAATTGAAGGGACTTTTGACCCTTAGGAATGAAGGTTTATCAAATTAATATTTTTAGACTGTACTACTTACAATTGCCTGTATAGATAGGCTGACATGTACAATTAACATTCCTGGGAGTCTCAAGGTGATTTTATTACATGGGCTGTATTGAAGTAAGCAAGACATTTGCTGAAGGGGAATCATAACTTTTCCATGGAAGTACAGGACAGTTGACAAAACAGCTGGAATATCCACAACCCCTCCAGACCGAACTTGTATTGTTTGCAAGTGTCCTTGATTGTGCATTTAGCCAATAATGTCAGTGATTGGTTTACTTAAACTGCTCTTAATACATTAACATTGCCATTATGACAGTTGGCCTTGGCTGTGAGATCAGCATGTCTTAACTGTAAACTGCACTGTGCATGGAAGGTCTACTGTAAAAACAATGTTTATTATGAATACACATACACACCAAAAAGAAATCCGATGCAGATGTGGCATACAAAGCAAGACAGGGATACTAGTCATACAAAGGTGATTGGGGAAACCTACAATACAGCTGTCAAGGGAATGAAATGAAAATCTATGTAATTTCTTATGAAATTAAACTGTATAAATGTTACTAACACAATGAGCATCATTTGTTTCCCCCCTACATTTGTTTCCCCCTACAAAAATGCAAAACAACCCACTCTTACGCACCGTGTATTTTTTCAGAGACATTTAAACATTGTGTTCTATTTTTTTTTTTAAAGAAAAGAAAAAAAGTGATTGGAGGATGTGATCAATGGAGGGTTGTTGTGTGACTAAACAGTTTCACTCATGCCTGGACCTCAGTGTCTGCTGCTCCCTCTGGGTCCTCGTCATTGTAGATGTTCTCAGCCTGGAAAATGGAAAGACATTCTTAGTACTCCTACTAATAAAATAAAAATTATTCTACATATTATAGTAAGATGGTAATACTAGTAGTACTAAGATGGTAATGCTTCTGCCATCCCTGCAAACCTGTTACTTAGGCCTCATGAAATAAATAAACTATTCTCTATAGCCTCCCACTGTTTGACAGAGCACAGTCTGCCCTAAGGTCTTACCATCTGCCAAACTTCCATGATGTTGTCCTCAGACACCGAACAGATGACCCAGGGCTCGTTGGGGTTCCACGAGAAGTCGGAGATCTTAGCTGTGTGACCACCGTGAATGAACAGCAGTTCAGGTGGACCATCCTCAGCATCCTCTGGCGACTGCTCCTCTCCGATTTTACTGAGGTCCCACACGTTGAGTCGCCTGTCTGTGCCACTGGAGGCCAAGATGGTTTCATTATGAGGAGACCACTGGACCTGAAGGGAGGAAAGGAGCAGAAATATTTGACACAAGTTAGTCATAGATGGTTCAACACACAGCTTGTGCAAAACAGACTTCATAGGGAATAATTGTCTACTTCATGACTTAACATACCTGAAAGATCTCATCTTTGTGAGACTCAAATGAATGCAGCTTCAGTTTCAGGTTCCTCAGGTCCCAAAGAGCAACCGTCTTAAAAGGGAGAAACCGTTAAATCCACACTACTGCTTCAATAACTACAATATGAAAGAATCTTGTAAGAATTGAGAGCAGTAAGAGATCCAGCCCACCTTGTCTGCTGAGCCTGAGGCCAGGATGAACTCGCTGTAAGGGTTGAAGGACAGACAGTTGACCTCTGCAGTGTGGGCGTCCACAGCATGGCTAGGTTTCGACGTATTGTTTGATCGCGTGTCCCAACTGCACAGTAAACACAGTAACCAACAGTGTTATTGTTCAATGAGCAAGACCAAACAATGCTGTTGCTCATTCAAAGGTCGTTTTTTGTTGTTGTAGGGGAGTTAACTCATGGAGCCTTACATCATGAGTTTCTGGTCGTCAGCTACAGATCCAAAGAGGGACTCGTGCAGTAGATGCCAAGAAACGTCCTCCACAACAGCTGTGTGTCCAGTGAAGATGGTCTTAGCGTCCACAACCTTCCCCTCCTTAGGAACTGCACTGATGTCCCACATACAGATCGTCTGCAGACAGATGGGAAACAAGGTGAGAAAAGAAAAGACATGGAGGGAGGAAGGAAGAGTGTTCAAGCACTTGCTCTGGGTCAAGTGACAAGTCACTCACATGGTCATCAGAAGCGCTGAGAAGACAGCCACTCAGGTTGGGGTTCCAGGAGAGACCGTAACCCTCCTTCTGGTGTCCCCTCAAACGCAGATCTGGGGTGCACTCTCCAGATGGATCTGTAGTACACAGGTAAACACGTTATTACCAAACATTTTTAAAACAGGACTTGGACTTCCTGGCCATACACTTTAAATGTGCAGTAAGCAGACCCACCTGGTTTGGAGGGATGTTTGGTGTAGTCAAAGACAAGCACATCACTGGTTGGGGTTTTGGTGGCGATGATGCAGGGGTTCTGGGGCATGTGGCGGGCTCTGTTCACCTCTCCCTCATGGTTTATCTTGATTTCAATCTCTATCTTACCACTGACTGAGCCAAAGCCTCCAAACTCTGAAGGGAGCGAGAGAGTCAGATCAGTGAGCTACAGCAAAAAGGACTAATGTATATTACCAACAGTAAAATATTTTGAATGAACCAAAGCCTTAAAACATTTACACAGAAAGGTTGTAATTGTATCAAAAACATTCTCTCACCGCCTTTCTCACTATCATAGTGAGAAGCATCAAACTGCGCGTCGTCATTGGGCAGTTGCACGCTGGCAATGACCAGGTGATTCTGTTCATCTGATGTGTGTGTGCCAAGAACCAGCCTGTGTACACTGAAATCCTTCCCCTCAGGTCTAAAAATATAGAAAAAAGGTGTTCCAAAACAGATACATGTAAACAGTTTCCTTTTTTTATGTAATAGGGGGCATTAGAAACTTAACATGGTCTACACAAGGATATCTTCGCAACACATATGGAGGCCAAAAACAATCCTCCTAAAGACACCTTAGCACTCTCAGTAATCTAGCAAAGGCAGTTTTGTGATCAGCACCAGTATCTGGTATTCATGGGAACTATAGCTAGTTATGTATTCCTATATTGAGATGCACAGATAGTTGCAGCATTCAAGACACCTGGGAAAAATAGTTTTGAATGGTCATCCAACTCAGGAATTCTGGCATATTCCTAGAGCTCTGACTTTCCTCCCTGAAGATCACTCATATGTTCACCTCGTTTTTTCAAGTTCCCAGTTGTCTTGAAAGTACCAAATGAACCTTACCTGGTGACATCAGGCAGCCACTGTGCTGTGAGGCTGGGCCACTCCAGGGCGTGGGTCATCACCAGGTCATAGAGGAAGGGCGTGTTCTTCTTCCATATCTTGTACTCCTCATTTATCACCCTCTCCTCCACAGCATCATCAAACGCTGCTGTAAAACAGAATGAAAGTCAATCGAGACAGATTTAAATGTAACTCAAACTAGCAGCAACCCATTCAAAGGAAATATAGTTGTGATTGAGGGCACCCTATTAACATTGAGAAAGTGTTAGCTAGCTAGTTAATAGTTACGCCCATTGAGTAGGGTTTTCCCGATGTTAGCAAACGTACTGACAAATTGAGCGAAAGTTAGCTAACTCATTACACTCCCCCAAACAGGTTGTGTCTCTGACATTAAACGCTTTGCTTTTGAATACATTTACCTTGGTTGCTAACTAGCTAGCTAGGTACTTTTCTTTGTATACAATTATAAATTCATTATCTTCACGATTAATACGCCGGGAGCCCCCGTCCTTCCTGGCCTACCTTGGTAGCTAGCTAATTCACTTTAGCATGAAATTACCTTCTTTATCAGCCATGGCGTTGATAATATTACACAAGTAGCTTTGTTTTCAGAAATAGCGCTTCGCGGAGAACAAGCACGCAGCCGGGCTACCTTGGCGGGAACGCTATAGAGGTTAAATAGCCAATCACCGTCAACTAAACCGGAAGATGTCGTATATGTATTTGTCAAAGAAAAGGCTCCGACAGGATTCCGGGTTACCAAAAATGTTTCCACTAGATAGCACAGCTACAAAGTGGCTATATAGTAAACATTAATGAAAACCAAAATTCGCTTTTTGGTCTTAGTTTAAGTCTCGGGTTAGCAAGCGTGGTTAATGTTATTGGTTAGGTTTAAAATCAAATCTTAATAAGATAAATTGTTTTAAAAAGGGGGGGAGGGGGTATGGCTCCGTGGCTGTGGTAACTAGTGACGACACAGCAAAAAACTATATTTTTACCCCGCATTATTTCATTTCGGGGATCTTTATTATCCACCCGCACAGTAGGTGGCGGAATACACATATAATTGTTGCGAACGCCATTATATCAAAGAAGTAGAAGGAGAGCAATCTTTGGTACCTGATTGGTCACTACACTGACAATACTTCCTGAAACAATACATGTTGCAACAGCAAGTATACGTTTCAGTAGTTTAGGGTTCAAATCAACTAAAGAAATCACAATGGATGATCGTGAGCTTGATCTCACCGAGTCACAGAAAGCTACCAAGTCGAAATACCCGGCGATCAACAAGAAGTATGAGTGTGAGTTGCGAACTTGTGTAGCTAATCTGTTATGAACATGCTTGATAACAAGCTATACTTACATTTTTAGCTAGTTAGCTTGCTTTGGTCTGATTTGAGATTGTTCACCAGGTAGTACATGAATGGGTTTCTGTTGAAATGTTCAGTGGAAGAGTATCTTTAGTGGAGGAGAGAGCTCTACCATCAGAAATTGCTTCATTGACACATTTATATTGTAGCCAGGCCTAGTAGATTAATACCCTCACATATTGGATTGAATATTTACCTATTGGATTGAATGTTTACCTATAGCCCACTCTACTTTATTGTAGTAACATGAGTTGAATAATTGATCTATCCATCTATTCATCTTGTAATTTGGTTTCTCTCTAGATTTGGACCACACTGCTGATGTACAGTAAGTGGACTGACTACCCATGAACCACAGCAACTGCTGCTCCTACCCTTAACTGTGGTGGTTACACCTTTATTGTGAAATCCCCAAAGCCTACCTGTTAATGCAGAGCAGCGATCTGTGACTTGACCGTACGGAGTGGCTTCCAACTTGACACACACTGGTTGAATCAACGTTGTTTTCACGTCATTTCAATTCAATTACATTGAACCAATGTGGAATAGACGTTGAATTGACGTCTGTGCCAGTGTAACGGATGTGAAATGGCTAGCTAGTTAGCGGTGGTGCGCGCTAATAGCCTTTCAATCGGTGACGTCACTTGCTCTGAGACCTTGAAGTAGTGGTTCCCCTTGCTCTGCAAGGGCCGCGGCTTTTGTGGAGCGATGGGTAACGATGCTTCGTGGGTGACTGTTGTTGATGTGTGCAGAGGGTCCCTGGTTCGCGCCCGGGGCGAGGGGACGGACTAAAGTTAAACTGTTACACCCAGTGGGTTTGTCTTGCATCTGTGTCATAACTCTTATGTATGTTCCTAGGCTCCACTCTTGGGGAGACTCGCTGGAGGAGGCCTTTGAGCAGTGTGCCATGGCAATGTTTGGGTATATGACAGATACAGAGACGGTGGAGCCCATTGACACAGTAGAAGTGGAGTCAGAAGGTGAGATGGAATAACAGACTGAAAACAGGCATAATACTCATAGGGACAGAACATGTCTGGAGTACATTATGGGGGACCAGTACGGGGGGGGAATATATGCACTCACTAATGTAAGTCACTCTGGATAATAGTGTCTGCTAAATGACAAATGTAATGTAAATATGTTTCATATGGGTCAATATTTTACTTACCATTGCATTGAATACTTTCTTATGTCTGTTTGTTTCCTGACCAGGTGATGACATGGAATCTCTTCTCTTCCACTTCCTAGACGACTGGTTATTCAAATTCAGTGCAGATCTTTTCTTCATTCCCAGAGTAAGGGCCTTCAACGTATTAATTCCAGTGAGGCTACATGGAGCTCGCTCTCTCTCTCCTACCCCCGATCAATAGATGTATAGATTTCTTGGTGCCTGTATGTATAATTGTATGATGTCAAAGGAGCATGCACAGAATTGCATTGCAAAAAAAAAAATGGGTTTGAAACCTGATTACAACTGGAAGATAACATATCATTACATTTACCAGAAGTGTTTATTTATCTTGTATCCCTTACAACACAGTTCATTACCAAAGCGCTATTGTTTGCTTCAAATAGCTCATGCTTCAAATGTAATAAGCTTTCAAAAAGACATGGCAACTACCAATTTCATTTAGCAGTTACAATAATAAGGTATTGCCTAACTTAATGTATGTCTTCTAGGAGGTTAAAGTTTTGCACATTGACAGGATGCACTTCAAAATCCGCTCCATTGGGTAAGTTGATCTTAAGTTACACGTCAGGATTTAGTTTTTGCTCACTAGGTGGTGCTAATTTATACTCGCATGTGATTGATCATTGACTTTTGAGCCATGTACATTACTCCTAGATGAAACAGTCTGAGGGGATTTGGTGGGTTGGTTTTAGTTGGAACATTCTACCCCTGAGAAAGACAAGGGTTGCATGTTATCATTACTTCCTCCCCGAGTTCCTATGCCTGGAGTTCTGGTTCGTTCTCAGCTTCCCTCCATGCCTCACATTGTTTTCCTCTGCTATTGTAGGTGGGGAGAAGAGTTCAACTTGGTCAAGCATCCACAGGTGAGCAAACTGACCACAAAGAGGTCTGCTGTCTGACTCCCTCCTGGCCATAAGGCATCATTACTGTTTATGACCTGATGAAGATTGTTTATCCAACAGTGGTTGTGATACAGTGGGGCAAAAAAGTATTTAGTCAGCCACCAATTGTGCAAGTTCTCCCACTGAAAAAGATGAGAGAGGCCTGTAATTTTCATCATAGGTACACTTCAACTATGACAGACAAAATGAGAAAAAGAAATCCAGAAAATCACATTGTAGGATTTTTAATGAATTTATTTGCAAATGATGGTGGAAAATAAGTATTTGGTCAATAACAAAAGTATATCTCAATACTTTGTTATATACCCTTTGTTGGCAATGACAGAGGTCAAACGTTTTCTGTAAGTCTTCACAAGGTTTTCACACACTGTTGCTGGTATTTTGGCCCATTCCTCCATGCAGATCTCCTCTAGAGCAGTGATGTTTTGGGGCTGTTGCTGGGCAACACGGACTTTCAACTCCCTCCAAAGATTTTCTATGGGGTTGAGATCTGGAGACTGGCTAGGCCACTCCAGGACCTTGAAATGCTTCTTACGAAGCCACTCCTTCGTTGCCCGGGCGGTGTGTTTGGGATCATTGTCATGCTGAAAGACCCAGCCACGTTTCATCTTCAATGTCCTTGCTGATGGAAGGAGGTTTTCACTCAAAATCTCACGATACATGGCCCCATTCATTCTGTCCTTTACACGGATCAGTCGTCCTGGTCCCTTTGCAGAAAAACAGCCCCAAAGCATGATGTTTCCACCCCCATGCTTCACAGTAGGTATGGTGTTCTTTGGATGCAACTCAGCATTCTTTGTCCTCCAAACACGACGAGTTGAGTTTTTACCAAAAAGTTCTATTTTGGTTTCATCTGACCATATGACATTCTCCCAATCTTCTTCTGGATCATCCAAATGCTCTCTAGCAAACTTCAGACGGGCCTGGACATGTACTGGCTTAAGCAGGGGTACACGTCTGGCACTGCAGGATTTGAGTCCCTGGCTGCGTAGTGTGTTACTGATGGTAGGCTTTGTTACTTTGGTCCCAGCTCTCTGCAGGTCATTCACTAGGTCCCCCCGTGTGGTTCTGGGATTTTTGCTCACCGTTCTTGTGATCATTTTGACCCCACGGGGTGAGATTTTGCATGGAGCCCCAGATCGAGGGAGATTATCAGTGGTCTTGTATGTCTTCCATTTCCTAATAATTGCTCCCACAGTTGATTTCTTCAAACCAAGCTGCTTACCTATTGCAGATTCAGTCTTCCCAGCCTGGTGCAGGTCTACAATTTTGTTTCTGGTGTCCTTTGACAGCTCTTTGGTCTTGGCCATAGTGGAGTTTGGAGTGTGACTGTTTGAGGTTGTGGACAGGTGTCTTTTATACTGATAACAAGTTCAAACAGGTGCCATTAATACAGGTAACGAGTGGAGGACAGAGGAGCCTCTTAAAGAAGAAGTTACAGGTCTGTGAGAGCCAGAAATCTTGCTTGTTTGTAGGTGACCAAATACTTATTTTCCACCATAATTTGCAAATAAATTCATTAAAAATCCTACAATGTGATTTTCTGGATTTTTTTTTCTCATTTTGTCTGTCATAGTTGAAGTGTACCTATGATGAAAATTACAGGCCTCTCTCATCTTTTTAAGTGGGAGAACTTGCACAATTGGTGGCTGACTAAATACTTTTTTGCCCCACTGTATGTATTCTGTTACTGAAATATTATACTACATACATGATTAGTAAGCATAGACTGTTTTCATTGATTCAGGAGTTATCTGATTACAATAGTTTGTATTTTTGAAAGTGTCACTAAACTATGTGTATATTGTCCCTAAAGGGGACAGAAGTGAAGGCCATCACTTACTCAGCCATGCAGATCCATGACATCGACAAGCCCGAGATCTTTGCCATCATTGACATCTGAGGATACTACTACTGAGAAACGGTCCCAGAAGGGAACAGGACAATAGAAACAAACCTATATGTGCCTGTGTGATTGATTTAGGGCAACAGCATAGGCTTTGAAAATTTACATTTGATTTAGGGCAACAGCATAGGCTTTAAAACTGGATGAGTGAAGTGTAATATTTCCCTGAATTTTAATTGTTTACAGACAGATATCCAGAGAGCAGCAAACATCAGCAGCAGCAGAGTAACTGCTCAAGATACACTACATGACCAAAAGTATGTGGACACCTGCCCGTCAAACATCTCATTCCAAAAATAACGGGCATTAATATGGAGTTGGTCCCCCCTTTGTTGCTATAACAGCCTCCACTCTTCTGGGAAGGTGGCAGAATCCCTGAGCCAACTAGATGAAAAGTATGTCCTTGTGCCCTTGAGCAAGGCATTTAACCCTAGCTGCCCCTGTCAGTCGCTCTGGATAAAGTGTCTGCTAAATGACAAACATTTAAAGGCTTTCCACTAGATGTTGGAACATTGCTTCGGGTACTTGCTTCCATTCAGCCACAAGACCGTTAGTGAGGTCGGGTACTGATGTTGGGCGATTAGGCCTGACTCGCAAGTCGGCGTTCCAATTCATTCCAAAGGTGTTTGATGGGTTTGTGGTCAGGGCTCTGCAGGCCAATCAAGTTCTTCCACACTGATCTTGACAAACCATTTCTGTATGGACCTTGCTTTGTGCACAGGTGCATTGTCATGCTAAAACAGGAAAGGGCCTTCCCCAAATTGTTACCACAAAGTTGGAAGCACAGAATCGTCTAGAATGTATGCTGCAGCGTTAAGACTTCCCTTCACTGGAACTAAGTGCCCAGCCTGAACCATTATTCCTCCTCCACCAAACTATAGAACAGTGTGTTCTATATCGAGGCAGGTAGCGTTCTCCTGGCATCCGCCCAACCCAGATTCGTCTGTCGGACTGCCAGTTGGTGAAGCGTCACTCCAGATAATGCGTTTCCAATGGCGGCGAGCTTTACACAACTCCAGCCGACGCTTGGCATTGTGAATGGTGATCTTAGGCATGTGTGCGGCTACTTGGCCACGGAAACTAATTTCAGGAAGCTCCCGACGAACAGTTCTTGTGCTGACATTGCTTCCAGAGGCAGTTTGGAACTCGGTAGTGAGTGTTGCAACCGAGGACAGACGATTTTTACGCGCTTCAACACTCGGCGGTCCCGTTCTGTGAGCTTGTGTGGCCTACCACTGCTAGACGTATCCACCTCACAATAACAGCATTTACAGTTGACCGTGGCAGCTATAGCAGGGCAGAAATTTGTCGAACTGACTTGTTGGAAAAGGTGGCATCCTATGAAGGTGCCATGTTGAAAGTCACTGAGCTCTTTATTAAGGCCATTCTACTGCCAATGTTTGTCTATGGAGATTGCATGGCTGTGTGCTCGATTTTTATACACCTGTCAGCAACGGGTGTGGCTGAAATAGCCGAATCCACTAATTTGAAGGGGTGTCCACATACTTTTCTATATATAGTGTAAGTCATCTGGCTCTTCTCGTAAGTGCTCTGAGCGGTATTGATTGAGGAATGCCAATAATTAAGAATTTTATTGTTATTTTTAAGGATCACAAATGAATCCAAAAAGTATCAAGAGACAGAATCATCTAAAAAATCTGTTACGAAGATGGCACAATAATGAATGTACTTTTAGGGATTTTAAATGATTTTTTGTTGAGAGACCGTGCAGGGGCATTGACAGTTTTTTTTGTCATATGTACTGTATTTGTACAGCTAGATATTTATTTAAGCATTTCAGGTGCCACACCTCTCTGATTAAAAATACATCAAACAATCCAGGCTGGGATCCACCCCATCACAGACAAATGCAGTGCTTCGGCCAAGATGTTTCATACCGATTGAATCAAACACACTATTGCTTTTTCTGGAGAGTAAAGATACCTGAGTGAACATGTTCATTTTTGGTTTATATATTTTTTATATTGAAATGGTGACTTTCAGGATTATTGTAGAATATACACTACCGTTCAAAGTTTGGGGTCACTTAGAAATGTCCTTGTTTTTGAAAGAAAGGCACATTTTTGGTCCATTAAAATAACATAAAATTTATCAGAAATAAAGTGTAGACATTGTTAGTGTTGTAAATGACTATTGTAGCTGCAAACGGCTGATTAAAAAAAAAAAAAAAAAATGGAATGTATACATAGACGTACATAGGCCCATTATCAGCAACCATCACTCCTGTGTTCCAATGGCACGTTGTGTTAGCTAATCCAAGTTTATCATTTTAAAAGGCTAATTGATCATTAGAAAACCATTTTGCAATTATGTTAGCACAGCTGAAAACTGTTGTCCTGATTTAAAGAAGCAATAAAACTGGTCTTCTTTAGACTAGTTGAGTGTCTGGAGCATCAGCATTTGTGGGTTTGAGTACAGGCTCAAAATGTCCAGAAACAAAGAACTTTCTTCTGAAGCGCATCAGTCTATTCTTTATCTGAGAAATGAAAGCTATTCCTTGCGAGAAATTGCCAAGAAACGGAAGATCTTGTACAACGCTGTGTACTACTCCCTTCACAGAACAGCGCAAACGGGCTCTAAACAGAATAGAAAAGGGAGTGGGTGGCCCTGGTGCACAACTGAGCAAGAGGACAAGTACATTAGAGTGTCTAGTTTGAGATACAGACGCCTCGCAAGTACTCAACTGGCAGCTTCATTAAATAGTACCTGCAAAACACCAGTCTCAACGTCAAGAGTGAAGAGGCGACTCCGGGAAGCTGGCCTCCTAGGCAGAGTTGCAAAGAAAAAGCCATATCTCAGACTGGCAAATAAAACCTTAAGATGGGCAAAGGAACAGACACTGGACAGAGGAACTCTGCCTAGAAGGCCAGCATCCTGGAGTCGCCTCTTCACTGTTGAAGTTGAGACTGGTGTTTTGCCACCCCACATTCCTGCACTACAAATGCTGACCCAGTACATCCTGTCCTTGGATCTTTTGAACCATCTGTGTAAATGGCCACAAAATCCTGATGCACAGTATCCAGATGTCTCTTAAACAGATCAGATGGATCAACACCTCCCTATCTCTCTGTAGTCTCTCCAACACTTCTAGATCAACTACTGGAGTCAGGAGTAGCCATGGTGGATTTACAGGAATAGCTACTGTTGGACTAAACTCCCTTCCATACAGTCACATCTCCTTCGTCTGGGTATTACCCACCCACCCAAAGCTTGTGTTCTGTCTTCGCTCATGTTCCCAGCATGCCTGTAAAATCCCCACTCCTTCCCCGTCATACAGCGCATCACATTTAGCACCTTCTAACACTTTCCCACCACTCTCTCAATGTGTTCTGCCCAGGTCAGTCTAGTGTCACCTTCTCCAAGTTTCTCCCATATAACCTCAAGCATACCTCATCTTCCTCCTGGTAAAGATTAATGCCCACCGCTCTACTTCATCAATTGCTTCCTGTACCTTCCTGACTATGTAAGGCACATTTCTTCCCCTCTTCCAAGGCCCCATCATCTGCAAATAATGACCTCCCAATATCCGTCTGTACCTGAGAGTAAACATCATTGATCATGATTGAGAACAACAGAGGACTAATCACGCTCCTCTAAGGTGAACCATAATCCACCAGGTAGCTGCCTGATAGAGACTTCCCCACCCTCACCTGGATAGACCTTCCCAACAGGAAATCCTTTATCCAGTTGTTCGTTCTTCCTCCTACCCCCATAATATCAAGCTTGATTAACAACCCCTCCTTTCACATCCTATCATACGCCTTCTCCAAATAATCAAAAAAGTATCCTTGTTCACCTGAGTCTTCCTGACCTCTGCTTCTAAGCAGAGTACTGGGTCCGTAGTTCCTCTACCCTTCATGAACCCACTGATGTGGAAATACCAGCGCCCTGCTCTCCAGGAAGAAAGTTAGACTCTCCGTAATCATGCATTCCATAATCTTACAGACATGTGATGCTAAAGCTATTGGCCGATAGCTTGTTGGCCTCGTTGGGTCTTTCCCTGGCTTCCGGATTGGTACCACTACTGCCTCCTTCCAGCTGCCTGGTAGTTTCCCCTCCTCCCACACTCTGTTGTACAACACCAATACCTTATCCAGTGCTTTATCTCTAAAATGGGCTAACATAGCATAGCACACCTCATCTTTCCCAGGTTAAGTTAATCCAGCCTTACCTATTGCCGTTTTCACCTCTACCATGAAATGGTGCATTTAATGCATCATTTACATCCTGCCTCCTATCCAGCACTCCGGGATGCTCTTCTCTCATTCTCTCTCTCCCCCAACTCTGACAAATTTGCTGAGCTATGCACTTTGGCCATCGTCTCTGCCTTCTCATCTGTTACTGCCACATTCTTCCCCCTCGTCAACACTGGATAATCGCACTCCCTTCTGACCCCGCTCATCCTCTTAATCATCCCCCACACTTCTCCCACAGGTGTTGCCCTTCCAATAGTATCACAGAACCGATGCCAACATGACCTCTTTGCCTGAGTTCTCCTCACCAGGGCCTGGGCCTGCTTATACTGAATCAGATGTTGGAAGTTATACGTCCTTTTCAGTATTCTAAATGCCCTGTCCCTACTCCTCACCACTGCCCCACACTCCTCTGTCCATCATGGGACTGCTTTCCTCCTCCTTCCTGAACTCTTAGGTACAGCCTCAGTAGCTGCCCCCACTAACACTGTTCTCACCCAGTTATTCATACTATCCACATCCCCTCTCATATCCACCCGAGCCATCACCTGCTCACTCAGCTCCTGAAACTGATCCCAGGACTACTCGGACATGAGCGATGTGATCCTCCAAGGTAGCCGAGTAGACCAGGATGTCGTCGATATACACGACCACCTGGCGTTCGAGCATGCCCCGGAACGCCTCGTTAACGAATGCCTTGACCACTGACGAAGCATTGGCTAAGCCAAATTGCATCACCAAAAACTCATATTGACCAGACATCGTGCTAAAAGCTGTCTTCCATTCATCCCCCTCCCGGATGCAGATGAGATTGTATGCACTCCGCAGGTCCAATTCGGTAAAGAACCGGGCACCGTGGAGCTGTTCGATGGCTGCCGGCATCAACGGGAGAGGGTAACTGTACTTGGTAATTTCATTGAGTCCTCTGTAATCAATTCATGGGCCTAACCCTCCATCATTCTTGGCCACGAAGAAGAAACCTGCTGACGCAGGACGTGCGGATGAAACCTTGTTGGAGCGCCTCATGAATGTAATCTTCCATGGCCTGGGTTTCAGCCACCAACAGAGGGTAGATGCGTCTGCGCGGGGGAGCAGAGCCTGCAAGCAGGTCGATGGCACAGTCCCAGGGGCGATGAGGAGGGAGACAGGTGGCGTGTGTTATGGAAAATACCTCCCACAGGTCCTGGTTTACCTCCGGGATGTTGGGCTGAAGGGCAACCACAGGACTTTCAACCGACATGGAACCACAGGGGATGGGGAAGCAGGTCCTCCGGCATTCGGGTAAAGAGTCTGATTTTCATCCTTGACCATGAGATGGTGGGGTTGTGGCATTGAAGCCAAGGAGGATCTTGTGAGCTGGTGATGTTCTCCTGATGGATGGACACCACAGTGAGGGTGAGTGGTTTGGTGATGTGTGTGATGGTCTCGGAACCTAATGGCCGATTTATCGAGGGCTTGAACCGGCAAAGGAGAGGATATGAGGTGATGTTGAGAGAGAAGGCAAGGGTCTGGTCAATAAAGTTTCCTGCGGCACCGGAATCCACTAATGCTGTAGAAACAGTACATGAGGGACAGTCAACTAGTGTGATCGCCACCATTTTGCAACATTTACTTGGAGCCAACTCTGCAAATAGCCCTGCTGGGTGATTTGAAAAGTCATAGTCAATCCATCAATAATATAATAATACTCTTAGAAAAATTGTTTCTTTAATTTACAATCTGTAGAGACTATGAGAAAGGTTCAGAAACATCACAGCACAGTAGAAAAATATGTCAGCTAGAAATTAAAACTGGATGGCCTTCAGAGATAGATGGGAGGGGTTGAGGGTAGCTGAAGACTGGGACTAAAAACAAACAAAAGATAACTAATGTAAAATATGCTATCTGTGAAATGTACTGTATGTAGTATGTACAGTTGAAGTCGGAAGTTTACATACACCTTAGACAAATACATTTAAACTCAGTTTCACAATTCCTGACTTTTAATCCTAGTAAAAATTCCCTGTCTTAGGTCAGTTAGGATCACCACTTTATTTTAACAATGTGAAATGTCATAATAAAAGTAGAGTGATTTATTTCAACTTTTATTACATTCCCAGTGGGTCAGAAGTTTACATACACTCAATTAGTATTTGGTAGCATTGTCTTTAAATTGTTTAACTTGGGTCAAACATTTTGGGTAGCCATCCACAAGCTTCCCACAATAAGTTGGGTGAATTTTGGCCCATTCCTCCTGACAGAGCTGGTGTAACTGAGTCAGGTTTGTAGGCCTCCTTGCTCACACATGCTTTTTCAGTTCTTCCCACAAATTTTCTATGGGATTGAGGTCAGGGCTTTGTGATGGCCACTCCAATACCTTGACATTGTTGTCCTTAAGCCATTTTGCCACAACTTTGGAAGTATGCTTGGGGTCAGTGTCCATTTGGAAGACCCATTTGCGACCAAGCTTTAACTTCCTGACTTATGTCTTGAGATGTTGCTTCAATCTATCCACAATTTTCCTCCCTCATGATGCCATCTATTTTGTGAAGTTCACCAGTCCCTCCTGCAGCAAAGCACCCCCACAACATGATGCTGCCACCCCCTTGCTTCACGGTTGGGATGGTGTTCTTCGACTTGCAAGCCTCCCCCTTTTTCCTCCAAACATAACAATGGTCATTATGGCCAAACAGTTCTATTTTTGTTTCAGCAGACCAGAGGACACCAAAAAGTGCAATCTTTGTCCCCATGTGCAGTTGCAAACCGTAGTCTGCCTTTTTTATGGCTGTTTTGGAGCAGTGTCTTCTTCCTTGCTGAGCGGCCTTTCAGGTTATGTCAATATAGGACTCGTTTTACTGTGGATATGGATACTTTGTACCTGTTTCCTCCAGCATCTTCACAAGGTCCTTTGCTGTTGTTCTGGGATTGATTTGCACTTTTCCACCAAAGTACATTCATCTCTAGGAGACAGAACGCATCTCCATCCTGAGCGGTATGACGGCTGCGTGGTCCAATGATGTTTATACTTCCCATGATGTCAAGCAAAGAGGTAGTGAGTTTGAGGGTAGGCCTTGAAATACATCCACAGGTACACCTCCAATTAACTCAAATGATGTCAATTAGCCTATCAGAAGCTTCTAAAGCCATGACATCACTTTCTGGAATTTTCCTAGCTGTTTAAAGGCACAGTCAACTTAGTGTATGTAAACTTCTGAACCACTGGAATTGTGATAAAGTAAATTATAAGTGAAATTATCTGTCTGTAAACAATTGTTGGAAAAATTACTTGTGTCATGCACAAAGTAGATGTCCTAGCCAACTTGCCAAAACTATAGTTTGTTAACAAGAAATTTGTGGAGTGGTTGAAAAATGAGTTTTAATGACTCCAGCCTATGTGTATGTAAACTTCCGACTTCAACTGTATAAGCTGGAAGTAGAAGCCTAAGTATTGTTCTCCATTAGTTTACTCCAATTAGGGAGAGGGTTGGTAGGGTTAGAGGAAAATAATAAAGAAGGAAAATACACTACATGACCAAAAGGATGTGGACACCTGCTTGTCAAACATCTCATTCAAAAATCATGGGCATTAATATGGAGTTGGTCCCCCATTTGCAGCTATAACAGCCTCCACCCTAACCCCTCTATTTGAAGGCGTGTCAATATACTTTGGTATATATAATAATTGCACAATGCCCACTTGTTGTCTCTTAAATACATTGTTACAGTAACTAGCTATACTGTTGGTTACAGTAACTAGCTATAAAATTTGAGCCATATTAGCATTGACATGAAATCACTCAAAACACCTTAAAACAAGGCATGGTATCAAGAACAAGATGAAACTAGCTGAAATTAGTCTGCTTCTTGCCATGTGGGGAAGCGAAGGTCGAGTCATGCGTCCTCCGAAACATGACCCGCCAAACCAAACTTCCTTAAAGCCACCGGCTTAACCTGGAAATCAGCCACACCAATGTGTCGGAGGAAACACAGTTCAACTGATGACCGAGGTCAGCCTGCAAGCACCCGGCCCGCCACAAGGAGTCATTAGAGCGTGATGAGTCAAGTAGTCTCCACGGCCAAAGCCTCCCCAAACCCGGACGACTCTGGGCCAATTGTGTGCCGCCCTATGGGACTCCCGATCATGGCCGGTTGTGACACAGCCCGGGTTCGATGCCGGGTCTGTAGTGACACCTCTAGCACTGTAATGCAGTGCCTTAGACCACTGCACCACTCGGGAGGACACGATCACACAATTTAATGTGCATCCCGCCACCTTCAATGCGGGATGGAAACAGGAACCCCCCCCAAAAAACTGAACTACCTAAAAATGACCAAAAAATGAATAAATCAAACAACTTTTCTGTTAAAAATAAAGAAATAAAACAGATCTGATCCCTACACAGGCTCAAGGGGAACTTTGGAGGGCTGGTCTTCCGGCGTCAGTACCCCTTCTTGCAAGTCTTTCAATGTAAAATCCTTGAGTCCCAAAACGTTTCTGCTGCAGCCACAATGTCTAGTTTCTTCAACTTCTTTGAGACTTGTGCTGTACAGTATATAACTGTGGCAATGAACGCAACAAAATCCACCTTTTTAACACACATTGTATCTTTTGTCTAGCAGCAAACATTTACTACAGGCTGTGGTGTATCCACTACCATCTCTTCACGAGCATCACTTGTTTTCTCAATTCTTTTAATCGCCTCCACATAGGAGATTCAATTGACCCCTCTAACTGTTGCCACCTCAATTTCCTTCACTCTTTCAGGGCACTCCAGGAACTCAGAATCATGATCTCCACCACAATTGCAACACCGTTATCCTTCTACACACCTTTCTTCAGTATACTCTGTTTGTCTGCACACACTTGAAACATGGCCAAATCCTTTACAATTCTTACACTGCAGTGGTTTGGGGATGAAAGCTCTTACGGCGTATCTTACATAACCAAGCTTCACATGCTTAGGTATTTGCTACTTATTCAACCTGAACATTCATCGTCACCCCTGAGATGACTCCTTTGACGGGTGCTCTACTCCGAATTTCAAAACACAAAACTTCTGTTGTCCGGATTATTTTGAGGCCCACTGCAATCTTCCTCTGTTCTTCAGAAATACAATTAATTAAAATAAGACCACTCCTGCTCACTCTGACAGACTCCACTTTTCCAAGCGCATACTTCACCCTTTTCGACACCTCAAACAGGTTTCCCACATATGCATCCTTACTCAACAAACACATCTCAACTATCCTTTAAACATGTATCCACCACTCCAATTTTAGACTATTTCCTTTTAATTCCAGTTTTTTATATTACTGTTGTCCATTCAGAACATTCTTCTTCACCAAATTTACTCGACACGCTCCTTAATTCGAACTCAGCATCCACTTCCGCCATCTTCCACTCCACTCTCCCGACTAAGTTTTGTTGTGGACTAAGTTTTGTTGAGTTTACCCTTTGCCAAAGTTTTAAAAATAGCATTGTTTAGAAGGAGTGCAAGGGCAAATTGAGTTATTGCACATGCACACTTAACAGAGAGAGTCGCCTTCTCTAACGGAAATATGCAAATAATGCTAGAATGCACCAATAGGACCTCGCTAGCTTGTGCTTGGCTCAGCCCTCCTCCTTGATCGTTCTGCCCACTATGATTCATTTGTTCCCATTGGAAAGGACAGGCTTTCTTGTTCTTCTATGGTATGTATATGGTTTATAACAGAACATTTGTCTTCACAAAATTTGCTCGACGCGCTGCTTGATTCAAACTAGGCATCCACTTCCGCCATCTTCCCACCAAGACCCATCTGCTGGTCTTCAGTCCTCTACTCCACCTTCATGCCAACGACAGGCTTTGGTTTATCTTGGTTATAGTTATAAAAATATTTCAGATGATACTGCTTCGTGTAAAAGCGATAAGACTACCCTACGTATTTATTGGAGAGTGACACTAAAACTTTGAAATTGTCTCTATACTACAGCATTTTGGATTTGAGATCAAATGTTTTATATTAGGTGACAATACAACATATATATCTGTTTAACTGTTTAGAAATTAAAGTGCTTTATGTATATAGCTAGTCCCCCCATTTGAATGTGTCATAAGTATTTGGACAAATTCCATAATAGTGTATTACATTTAGTCAAATGTTTAGTATTTGGTCCTATATTCTTAGCACGCTATGACTACATAAAGCTTGTGACTCTACACACTTGTTGGATGCATTTTCTGTTTGTTTCGGATTATTGTGCCCAATAGAAATACATGGTAAATAATGTATCATGTAATTTTGGAATCACTTTTATTGTAAATGAGAATATGTCTGTGAACACTTGTACATTAATGTGGATGCTACCATGATTACAGATAATCATGAATTAATTGTGAATAATGATGAGTGAGAAAGTTACAGATGCACAGAGATCATGCCCCCAAAACATGCTAACCTCTCACCATTGTCACTAACAGGGGAGGTCACCATTTTTGGGGGGGTATGACATTATGCCTCTGCAACGTTCATGATTCGATTCGTTCATGATTATCCGTAATCATGGTAGCATCCACATGAATGTACAAGTGCTCAGAAACAATAAAAGTGACTCCAAAATGATAAAATGACTGCCTAAAGATAGAAGATCTTGTGATCCTAATTCAGTTTTGGGTTGGGTGAAAGACAAGACAAAATAAAACTATTGAGGATGCACTTAGCCTTCGGCATATAGTTGCTCAGTTAGGCATCAGCTAATAAACAGATTTTTTTCTTTACAGACAAACCACAAATTAGGGAACAATCAACAACAAAGGGACATTTTCAAGAAGACCTCAATCTGGGACAAAATGAAAAGGTGTATGTTGTTGTCAGTTCAAAAACACTGTCTCTTTAAATCCTCAAAGCAGCCTCGTTTCCGATGCATAAAGGCTGTGACGTATTTTCCTTAATTTTTTTGCACGAGAAGAACGTCGTCCATTCTACAAACCGTTTTAACCCGCTCTCTTTTAGCGGTAAAATACGGATAACGTGTAGCTAGTTACTGGAGAATATTACTTTCGAAAACATAGCTGAGAATATCAAGCTGGTCAACTTTATAAAGTAGGTTGTTTTGGGACGCTCCCGACCGACTGGAAACCAAGTAAACGAAAACGTTACAGAACGTGAGCCACATGAGTTCTGACGCTAAGCCCGAGCCTAAAAAAGCCAAAATGGAGAATGAAAGCAAGTATCTCCCTGAGCTTTTGGCAGAAAAAGACAGTCTGGATTCTTCATTCACACATGCAATGAAACTTATATCTACAGGTAATATTTTATTCAAATATTTTGATTGGAGTGCACGTTTGTAGTGACTCCTTGAACTAGTTTGCTAGGTAACGCGTTAACTAGCTGGTGTAACTAAAAAATATGACGATGGCTAGGCTAACGTAGGTAGCTAGCAGGTTACTTAACCGTTCTGATTGTAACGCTGTTAACACTTCTGTGGTTTCTACAATAAACTGTTGACCTAAACGATACGCTATTTGTTATAGATTCGATACAATTGGTTTTGCTAAACCCACAACATATAGCCTAGTTAATTTGAGTTACGTTGTAAAAATGTAGGCCTTGTTGGACAACAATGGTTGCGGCTGGAAGAACGGCCTGTTAGCACGAGGCTCGAATGGAGAAGAGGCATGGCACCGAGTAGGATCCGTGTACGGAATCTAGGTATCTAGTTAGGTAACGAGGCTGTTATAACCTAGTACTTTTCCGACGTGGAAATTAATGCATATGGAACGCTGCTGCCCAATTTAGTTTTTTCTTTCAAATGGAGTTCCATTCAGTAGTTAGGTTCCATCCAATTGGCTACAGATTTTCGAGAATATTCAAAAATTCGCATAAACAATGCCTGTTTCCATCAAATGTAACGTTACTTGTTGCGAATAAAGTTATGTGCGTGGATGTAGTGGACATAAAATAATTTCTGCGGTTAAATTCCCATGCACCGAATATAATATCCAAGGTAAATGTGTTATCTTATTTTCAACTCTGTTTGGTTTTGTCACTAGAAAATGTAGCGTTATAAAGCAAATGTGCCCACTTATCATGGCACGTGTGCTCTAGCCAACAGCTCCCAGGTATAGCCTACATGATGAGATTATGGACAAAAGAGCGAGATTTGTCAAAAGGCAGCCAAACAAGAATCAATCATTGTGTCGCTGGAATAAGACACTCGATATTTATTGGAAAGTAACATCAAGCTCATCACCGTGCTCTTTCACCACCCTGTTCAATTCATAATGACTTTTTAAATCTGTAGCCTCATAAACTGCACGCGTTCCCAAATCGTATTGGGAGGACCTCACAACATCATTGCCTGACTCCAAATTCACTTTGATATGATGGTTATTATATAAATATTTACACATAGTGGCGTTTGCACCGCAATTATTCGCACAATTTTACTGACACAAAGATCCCACTGTCTAGCATGTTTTAACATTTGGGAACTTTACTGACAAATGTGTTTCCATCAGGGCTTTCATGACATGTACTTTGCTTGCATAAAATGGTTGGATGGAACGTTTTTTTTATAGTCAAATAACAGGTTTTATCGTCAGAACCTGTTATCTGACGATCAAGTTTGCTTGCTGCGTTTATCTTAACAGTAGCTAGTTTTATGAACTAGGGCTGCTTATTTGTTTGTGCTGTAAAAATGTGTAGTTGGATGATTCCTCACTAAACAAGCATAAAAATAGTTTTTTCCTAAATGTAATCCATAGAATGTACCCTTTGGAGGAAGGATTTGACATTTGTATCTAAAAGCGTAATTGTAAATAATTCATCAGGTGGCTTATTTATGCCATTTTGGCCTTATGGAACATGAACAAGGCCTTGATATGTAGGTGCTACAAAGCAAAAATGTGGTGTCATATAAAGCATTACAGCTTGCTCTGTAATCTGAGTAATATATTTTTCATTAACAATTTCTTAACATTAATTTATTTATTGACAAGTATAAACATCAATATTGAGGAATTTATATATATATATACTCTATGGGCATATTAAAGTTCCCGAAATTGGCATAGTAGGTAACCAATCAGAGCCCTCCGTTTACTTGTATCCTGCAATTTTTTTAGAACCCTGTTTTGTGATTAATCACACACTTTATTTTATATCCATCAAAACTACATTGAATCTCAGTTAATGTTTATTCACGCAAGTCACTTAGATTTCTACTAATAAACATTTCCCACATTTTACAGCTGGATTCCTGAATTTATTTTGCGAGTACCTTCATATGAATTTTCACTTTTGAAATTGGTAGTAGACGGCAGCTAGCTTGCACATCTGTGGGCCCACATTTTTTGGGATGTCTGCTACAAAGTTACTGTGCAATGGCAATGCTGTAGGCAGGACATTGTTACAATATGTTGGAACCTCTGCCAGAAACCTCAAGGCTGCTATAATGGCAGTCAGAAGCTGAGCATTGTCCGCGATGTCCGGTTGGCATGCCTTTTATAGTATAACTAGATGGTTTCTGTAGTTAAGTGTCAGACCAGGTTATAAACGGTTTCATCCTGCTGCAGGGCCAGTTAACCTCTCTGGCATCGTTTGGGTCGCTAGCGTCCCACCTCGCCAACAGCAAGTAAAATTGCATGGCGCCAAATTCAAAACAACAGGAATCTCATAATTAAAATTCCTCAAACATACAAGTATCTTATAACATTTTAAAGGTTATCTTGTTAATCCCACCAGTGTCCGATTTCAAAATGGCTTTACAGTGAAAGCACCACAACCGATTGTTAGGTCACCGCCAAATCACAGAAAAACACAGCCATTTTTCCAGCCAAAGAGTGAAGTCACAAAAAGCAGAAATATAGATAATATGAATCACTAACCTTTGATCTTCATCAGATGACACTCATAGGACTTCATGTTACACAATACATGTATGTTTTGTTCGATAAAGTTCATATTTATATCCGAAAACCTCAGTTTACATTGGCGCCATGTTCAGAAATGCCTCCAAAACATCTGGAGAAATTGCAGAGAGCCACATCAAATAACAGAAATACTCATCATAAACTTTGATGAAAGATGCATGTTTTACATAGAATTAAAGATAAACTTGTTCTTAATGCAACCGCTGTCAGATTTCAAAAAAGCTTTACGGCAAAAGCACAATATTCAATAATCTGAGTACAGCGTTCAACCACAAAAGCAAGCCATACAGTTACCCGCCAAATTGTGGAGTCAACAAAGGTCAGAAATAGCATTATAAATCTTCACTTACCTTTGCTGATCTTCGTCGGAATGCACTCCCAGGACTCCCACTTCCACAAGAAATGTTTGTTTTGTTCGATTACGTCCATATTTGTCAAAATACCTTCGTTTTGTTAGCGCGTTTAGTTCACTATTCCAAAGGCACAATGCGGGAGCGCAAAATCCAGACAAAGTCAAGAGTTCCATTACAGTTTGTAGAAACATGTCAAACGATGTTTTCAATCAATCCTTAGGGTCTTTTTATAATAAATCTTCAATAATATTCCAACCGGACAATAGCATATTCATTACAGAGGAAAAAGAAGGAACGGCGCACCCGCGCAGTAAACAACTCCATTGGGCTCAGCCTAATCCACTTGTTGAAACAACTCTTATTCGACCCCCTTCCACAATAGAAGCCTCAAACAACTTTCTAAAGACTGTTGACATCTGCTGGAAGCCTTGGGAAGTGCAATCTGGTCCCATAGACACAGCATGTTGGATAGGCAATCACTTAAATGAAACCTCAGATTTCCCACTTCCTGGTTGGATTTCTCAGGTTTTCGCCTGCCATGAGTTTTGTTATACTCACAGACATTATTTTAATATTTTTGGAAACTTTAGAATGTTTTCTATCCAAATCTACTACTTATATGCATATCATAGCTTCTGGGCCTGGGTAACAAGCAGTTTACTCTGGGCACCGTATTCATCCAAGCTACTCAATACTGCCCACGTTCCCAAAAAAGTTAACAGCTTGCCTTTCCCCCAAAGCCAATTTTTCCCTAGACAGTTCACCATTGCCAGTCTGTTTCAAACTGAGCAGGGACATGCATTAAGATGAGTTTAGAATCTGTTTTGTGGCCAAATTTGTATTCTAGTCTGATCAGCTACTTTTTGACAATGATGTGAACTGTGGTGTGACCCACCCACTACATTTTTTTGTGGGGAAATGAGGGAGCTAGTGTCATTGGATGACTTGTATTTTATCTTACTACTCCAGGATTTTCTCTAGTAGTAGGCCTATGTATTGATGTAGCTATAATCATTCTACACTTTGATTTGACCAAGTTCTGCTAATTACTTGTAAATTATCAACATTTCATGTAGCTCTTGCACTGTTTATGATCAGTCTTTGTGAATGATAGTGATGTTAGTCAAACTAAAAAGCCATGTTTTCCTTTCTGTAGAGATAGAAAGGATTCAGAAAGGAGAGACAAAGAAAGAGACAGAAAGAGAAACTTACCTGGACCTGTTTACCACAAAGAACATCAAGGTCAAGGAACGTGTGCTCATTCCCGTCAAACAGTACCCAAGGGTGAGTAAAGTTTTCTCTTGTACAATAGAAACCTTCAGTTTGTGCCGTTGCTTTTCACATGCGATTACATTTACTTGGGGGGTCATATTTACTATGCTCAAAGCTTATGTTACAGTGGAACACCCTACTGCATGTCTGGCTCTCCTTCACTGTCAAGGGACACAACTTGCACCTCTCAGGGTTATCAGTGACCTCAAACTTAAATGGATATGACTGCATATAGTGCAGTTATTTTAATAGGAGAATTATGGGAGTGAAGTCATGGCATGTCACAGTGCTCCTTCTGCTGTGCTGTTAGACCCCCAGTGGTGTCTACAAAATGGCCCACTTAAACAGGCATAAATAGGACAGCTGGTTCACTCCTCTTCAATTATGTGTGCCGAAACTGCTTTCTCATATCTACTGCTATTAAACATGGACTAACTTCCCTCTGTCTTTTGGGCAGGCTCTCGCGCTGTCTCTTCGTGTCTGGCGGTCTGTTCGATATCCCCTCTCAGTCTTTTCCTGCATGAATACGTGTGTTTGGAGAAACCAAATTGCCCTAGCTGTCACGCTAGAGTGCCGGAGTGATTAATTAATCTGTAAATGTTACCTACTCTGGCCAGGTTACCTCCCTGCTGCAGCAGACTGACTGGCTGGCTCTGACATGCTTGTCTGTAATGTAGTCTATTGCCGCTCTCCCTTAGACGTGAAGGCAGCATGCTATAGATTCGAGGCATTGATACAGTATCTTCCGCAGCATATTACCTTCATATATGTTTCAATATCCCTGAATACAACAATCTCTGCACCAAGAACACAGAGTCTATTAGTGAACCCTTTTTTATTTCCACAGTTCAACTTTGTTGGTAAGATTTTGGGACCCCAGGGGAACACAATCAAGCGACTCCAGGAGGAAACTGGAGCAAAGATCTCAGTGTTGGGCAAAGGTTCCATGAGGGACAAGGTGAAGGTAAGAATGGAGGGTGGAGTTGATAGGGTACATGTGGAGCCGAGTCCCTTTGTAACAAGCAGCAGTGTTTGGATGTGTAATGTGCAGAATTCATTGATTTTTTTTAACGTTGAATTTCAGGAGGAAGAGCTGAGAAAGGGTGGTGAGCCCAAATATGCTCATCTGGGCATGGAACTGCATGTCTTCATAGAGGTGTTCGCGCCTATACCTGAGGCATACCTGCGCATGGCTCACGCCATGGACGAGGTGAAGAAGTTCCTCATCCCTGTAAGTATCCCAGGGAGCATCCTGCTTCAACCAAAGCTATTTCAAGTTGTGATATATGGGCCTAGCTATTCGCTCTATGGTAACTTGGCAATGGTCCAAGATTTTCCATGCTACTGCCGTGTTATAATATCTGACATGTCATTTTAATGTAGCTACTCTCTTTACTCTTTATAAGCAGGACACCATGGATGGTATATGCCAGGATCAGTTCATGGAGATTGGCTACCTGAATGGTGGTCAAGATTCACAATCCAGGGGACGAGGGGGCCCTCCAGGCAGGGGCAGGGGAGCACCCCCACCCAACTCAGTAGGGGCCAGGTAGGACTCGTGGTGCCTGACAACCCCTTACCTTTCAAGACCAAAAGCCTTCACAATCATACAAAGTTTAATTACTGTTTTTTTCTTCATCAGGGGGCGAGGAATGCCACCTCGTGGAGGAGCCCCTCGTGGAGGCACCCAACGTGGTGGAGCTTCCCGAGGAGGACCTCCCAGGGGTGGGTCGTCCAGAGGGGCTCCAGCTGGTCGGGGTGGACCCCCCTCTACACCTGCTAGAGGAGGCACAACTCCCCGTTCCAGACCACCCACCCCAGGGACACCAAGGATGCTCCCGTCCCCAGCCCACTCCCACCAGCAGCACCAGCACCAACATGCACAACCACCCAAGGCTGAGGCCTACAATGAATATGTAAGTCAAACCACTCAATTGTAAAGTCATTGGGTTGTATACCTACTTTCTTTCAAAACTGAATAGCTGTCAATTTAATATTTTATTGTCTATTCATGGGTGACAGGTCACTTCATTCATGGGTTTAAGCCCCATCTAGTCCACTTGACTGTTTTATTCTGACATGCTAGTAGCATTCTGTTTTACATGTACCTCGTCATTCTGTGCTAATAGTGGCGTGTGTTGTCTTCATTTCCCCAGCCCGCTTATGAAGAAAGCTACGCTGAGCCTGCATATGAAGGTTATGACAACTATTACAGTCAACAACCTCCACAAGCGTAAGTCTTTCTCATAATATAATGGTTAAAACAATGAAATGGCCAATTCTCAGTAGAAGATTGTAACAGCAGACTTTTTTCGCCCCCGCATTTTGCGTTTGAATTGTCATAGGAAATATTAAGGTCAAGATGGTTAGGCTGGATTCCAGCAGCCAACCCAGTCACTCTGGTTCAGAGGTGATGGGTTAAATGCGGAAGACATGTTTCGGTTGAATGCTTAATATGCATTATTGTAATTAAGCTGATATATTGTGCCATGTTTTCAAGTGAATGCTGAATCAGACATTTTACCCTCACAATATTCAATGTAGTATCAGTCTGTCTCAAAAAGCAATTTGACATACTCTTCTCTTCTCAGGGACACAGAGTACTATGACTACGGACATGGAGAGGCTCAGGAGGCTTATGAACCCTATGGTAAGATGGCAGTAAATTAATGGTGGGCAAAGTACTTATTTTTTAATACATTTTCAAATAATGAAACTGACATAGTTGGTCCAACCTGGTCCTGTGTCCATGTGTTGTACTCTATGTTGTGAAGGATTTGACCGCTGCTCTTTTTGTCACACTGCATGTATCCAAACATTGACCTATGCTTGATGTTTTTTTTCTTCTGTAGCCCAGGATGATTGGGAGGGTTCCTGGTCCTCCACTGGAGGCAAAGCCCCTCCAGCGAGGCAGGATAAGAGGGGGGCCTACAGAGAGCATCCATACGGGAGATACTGAACAGCCTCCGGTAGAGGGTTGCCATGGCAACTGTCGCCCATTGTAACTCACTTAACTCTCCAAAGTAATTTCCCTAAATGTTTTCTTTTAAATTTTCTGTAGTTTTTTGTTTTTTAATGATTTGAGAGCAGGACAACTGGATGTATCGAGTAGGCGTAGCAAGCGAATGCAAGGATTTGGATAATACGTTTTCATTCAATGTTTGTTTCCACTGCATCATTGACAGTTTTAAGATCTAATTTAATGGTTACTTAGAGAAACGTGATACCTTGTATAGTGTTAAATGTTATTTTTGAAGGTTTGTTTCAGTTTCTGTCTTGAAATGATTTGTGGCAGTTGCAGACTCATTTAGGCTGCATTTCTAAAGTATTTTTAGCTAAAACTTGATTAATGACGTCAATGTAACATCGGCAACTAGACTAAGAATATATGGGGAAGAACCAAAATAATTTTGTAGACGAATCATTTTTGTAGAAACTAACATTCCCTATAGAGGCATAGATTTCAATGTTATTTTTCTTTTCTTAGTGTTTTGAAATCTAGCCTTATTAGACACTGAGACAGTCTGTCCTAAAATATCTCCTTTAAGTATTTTCAATTCGACTTGGTAGTAAGTACATTCTACTTTAGATAACTTTTGCTTGGCTTACTTTGGTCTACGTCTTATTGGGCTGACTTTGATAGAAATGCTGATAAATTGCTCACTTTGAGTGGTCCTACAAGAATTTGGACATGGTCCTCACATGGTCTTCATGTAAGGGAAAACTGCAGTCATCTCAATATTATATGCATACACTTAAGACAATTTTGTATATTGCTTTCCAAAGTTGTGCCGTCTCCAAAATGCATAGTGCTACGTACGTGTGTACTCTTGCCTAAATAGGATACTAAATATATCCAAAAAATGTTTTTCTGCAGTGCGTTGTATCAATAAAGCCTAATTTGTTTTTGTTTTTTTATCAAACTAAACCTGGTATTTTGCTTTTGTTGTATAGTAATGCCTTCCACTTCTAATAAAACTGATTCTCGTTTTGAGGATTTTCACAAAACTCCTAAACAATCACCAGATTATTGTATGTACATAGGAGACAAAAGCAACCAAAAAGAACATCTGCTTTACTTTGATAAAGAGCACGTCCTCTTCATCTCTGTATTAAAAAGGATCTAGAAGAGACTCGTTATGTCACCTAAAATAAAGATGGTTTAAGGTAATGTATTTCCAAATACTTCGCTTGAGAAGGATATAGTGCTTAGACTTGTATTATTTGAAATCAATCGTTACAACGGCACATTTCCTCAAGCTTCCCAATGAGCCATGTATTTTTAGTCCTTTGAAATAACTGATTTTCAACAGTATTTACAATCAAGCTTGCAGGGATCTTACTTGACTTTGATGCAAAGTCATGCTGGCTGGTTTTATTAAAGAAAAATATCGCAGTGCAGAGGAGAGGATGCTAAAAGCCAAAAGATCACGTCAAGAAGGTAAAACTAACCCCAACTGTCATTTGTTAGATATTTTTTGTCTTATGCTCAAAATGCTAGAACCTGCTAGTCAACCCAAACCAGTTGTCCAAAACTGCGTGACTGAAAAATATGTCTCAAATAAAATAGCTGTACAAAATGATTGTAATGCAACTCTTGCTAAAATTGAAAACGCAGTTTATGGTCCAATCATTTAAAATGCCTTCTGCCTTTTTTTATTTTGTATTGTTTTAGAATACTGTTAAAATGTTCAGCATTTGTAGCAATCTTTAAGTCATGGTTACAAAAAATAAATTGACCACCTCAGCTTGAGTTGCATGACTTTTGCAGTGAAATATTAGTTTTGCATGAATGATTGTCCAACTTTTACTACATGTAGTTGTCAACAGCACTTGCACATGGGTCTCATTTGTATTTCCGTCCCCAGGTATTCCGAGTTAGTCCCTCTGGGTTTGAGAAAGGCATTGGACTTGAGCTGAATGTCCTCATGGTAAGTATTGTCTTCAGCAATATGTAATTTAAAAATGCTCAAGCTGCTACAGTATTTGTTTTTACTATTAGTAAAATAAAGAACTGATGAAATCAAGAATGACCCAAGTCTGCCAACTGAGTATTCCTCAGATTCTGCGTGTGCTTGTTGAATTTGGCCAGAATGTGCTTAGTCCCCTTCACAACCAACTGCAAGGTTTTTGAATCGACCCTCGGGCTGACTTTTGTCCGGCTCTAGTAGAAAATCAAACCAGGGTTGTGATTTAGTACTTTCTGATAGACTGGAGGAAATGTTGGGTTTTTCCCAATGATATTTGATCAAGGTTTACCTCAATCTGTCAATTTGAGAAGTGCTCTGTTTTCATGGCTTATGACAGCGTGACTGAATTAAAAAATATATTTTCAACAGGTATAATCCTGTGAAAGGCCTTGACTGCACTGATGATTTAAGGCTCCTGGCAGTCTGTTTTGTTGGTGATTGAAATGTCTGGACTGCCAAGGTTTCTTTCACTCGAGATTCAACTGTTTGTTAGAAATGAGGATAAAAGAATGAGCTCGTTCCATCACTTCGGGATAATGGCACTCCCTGGAATACAGTCGATTGTTTCTAGAGAAATCAACATTAGGCCTACAGTGCATTCAACTTGAGTTTGGATGAATTCATGGTCTGGTTCCCAACAAAGCAGCTTGGAGAATGCTCCTAGAGTACAGTACGAGGAACTGAGTTGGCGTATCTTCCTTTGGCTCCTGATAGATTTCTGTGACTTGTTAATTTTTACCTCCTGTTTTACATTTTTAAATATGACATTTTGTGTAATTGTAAAATTGTAGTTGCCACAGGAAGTTCTTGGATGTTTTCTGTACAGACTTAATTTTATATCTAAAATAAATCCCAATATCCTGACTATGCTGTTTCTTAATTGTGTTGGTAAGGGTGTTTTGAGGCTCATAAAAGGTCAATTCTTCAGCTACCTTCAATATTATATTTAAATATAGCCTTGGTTACTGTATATATGGACAAAGATCTCTTATCATGGGCCTAATCTCTTCCCTTACTAAATAAACACCATATCTCTGGGTACCATGTGTCTAATGGCAGTGTTGTGAGTGGTTGATCTGCTCGGGTTTCTCGCCCTCTTATTTTCTGTCCACTGTGGGGAAGCTGGGTAGTGATGTCTGGCCCTATTCTGTAAGGAGTATGGTGATTATCAATATTCTGTCTAAGGGGAGAAGGATAAAGGAATGCCATTTTAAGACACTAGTTTACTGGAGCAGCGACCCTTTAGTTGGGACTAACGGGTAGCAACAAGTGAATGCTCAATGGAGCATCTAGTGAAGGTGTTGGACTCAATGAAGCAATTTAGTCGAGTAGTGGTGGAAAAAGTACCACGAGTCACCCAGTAAAGTACTACTTAAGTAAAAGTATTTTGGTTTTAAATCTACGTAAGTATCAAGTAAAACCACAAATCATTTTACATTCCTTATTAAGAAAATCGGATGCCATTTTATTTGTTTAATTTCTGAAAGCCAGGGGCACAGTCCAACACTCAGACAAATACGTGTTGTGTGTTTAGTGAGTCCGCCAGATCACAGGTAGATGGGATGACCAGGGATGTTCTTTTGACATGCGCATGAATTGGACCCTTTTCCTATCCTGCTAAGCATTCAAAATGTAGTGTACTTTTGGGTGATGGAAAATAAATGGAGTAAAAAGTACCTTTTCTTCAGGAATGTGGTCAAGTTAAAGTTGTCAAAAATATAAATGGTAAAGTAGATACCCCCCCAAAAAATTACTTAAGTAAAAATACTTTAAAGTACTACTTCCGTACTTTGAACCACTGCAGTCGAGACAGGTTGCTGAGACAATGCTCTTAGCAGCTGGAAAAAACAGAGGAGGTCGCTAGACTAAAAACCGCAGCAAATCAGTGCGTAGTAATTACAATTTTGGAAATCTGTGCCAAAGTATTCTCACAAGATTTGTGATCATATACAAATGTAGGCAATATTTGGAAGTTTTTGTCATGTTATACATGTTTGGGCTTCTTGCAGTCAATTTGCAGTCAAATTATTTGTAATTATTTTCCGGCCCCCTGACCATCCACTCAAGGGAAAAAATTGGCCCGCGACTAATTGATGATCCCTGCGCTAGAATTTATAAGATTGAGCCAGGTGCTGTGGTCTGTTTTGCATATCAGATGATGTGAGAGTGATCTGATTTAAAATCTGTCAACATTATCAGAATATATGCACTAACAGATGGTTCATCCATTGTTGGCAGGCAGGCAGTATGATATCTGACACTGAGAAAAGCTCCTGTTGTCATTGGGCTGAGCAGTCCCTCAGGGGGCTGAGCCGGAGGGCACTTCAGCAGGATGGAAATAAACAGTGGGTACTCATCTGTGACCTTTGAAAGGAATTAAAATATGTACATATAATTTAATCTTAGGCCAACCTCCCTCCAAATGCATATATACTGTTCTGTCTCCAAGGTTGTCATCAATTCTCAAATTGTACTTTTACCCCTGTGACATCAGAAACTACAAGCAATGCACAATGCCATTGTCAGATTGGATCGAGGCATTATCAGTTATTTGATTTCCTGAGGGTCATGGTCAGAAACAAAATGTTGCTGTTCCCACTGATGGCACACCTTTTTTTCAATATCAATATGTGCCCCGTGTGAGAACTGCAGGCAGTTAACTCATTACCATCCTTATTAACTGAAGAGTATTGCAAGTGCATGGTGAGATGCAGATTATTTGGGTTCAAATTGAAAACCTGAAAATAGTTAGAAATGGCTCTATGGGACATGCTGATTAGATTTGAGTAGATATTTCAAGCTTAAAGTTGAGGATTTATCTGTGGATTCAGAAGATTCATCATTCACATTATGCACTTTTATGTAAACCTTATCCATTACCATAGAGATAAATTAAGAAAACTGGTATGTATCCAATCCCCAGACCAACTAAATGCTGGAAAAGAATGACGACATAGCTATTCAAATAGTGGTTTATAGATGTCAAAGAACTGGACAGGTGAAAATAAATTCCCAGGAGCTATCCACCACATTGCATTCACCTGTCCTGTCCTACCAGTGATTATTGAGAGGATGCAGGAACGCTTGAACATCTATAGGTTGATGAGAGTGAGATGCAGGTCTATGCAAAAGTACAGTCAATGAATTTATGCATTGAACAATGTATACTAGGCCTACTTATGTTGATCTGATCATAACAGCAAAGCATGTCAAGTTTATGGACTGAATGAATATCCTGTGGTACAAATTACAAAAACACAACCAGTTATATAGTTCCATCAACGGGGCTGTAGTGGAGCGGGTTGAGAATTTCAAATTCCTTGGTGTCCACATCAACGATCTATCATGGTCTAAACACACCAAGACAGTCGTGAAGTGGGCACGACAAAACCTTTTCCCCCTCAGGAGACTGAAAAGATTTGGCATAGGTCCCCAGATCCTCAGAAAGTTCTGCTGCTGCACCATCGAGAGCATCCTGACCGGTTGCATCACTGCCTGGTATGGCAACTGCTCGACATCTGACCGTAAGGTGCTACAGAGGGTAGTGCGTACGGCCCAGTACATCACTGGGGCCAAGCTTCCTGCAATCCAGGCCCTATATAATAGGCAGTGTCAGAGACTCGTCACCCAAGTCATAGCCTGCTTTCTCTGCTACCGCACGGCAAGCGGTACCAGAGCGCCAAGTTTAGGACCAAAAGGCTCCTTAACAGCTTCTACCCCAAGCCATAAGACTGCTTAACAATTAATCAAATGGCCACCCGGACTATTTACATTGCCCCCCCCGCCAATTGTTTTGTATAGGTCTGCTACTCGCTGTTTATCTATGCATAGTCACTTCATCTATACCTACATGTACAAATTACCTCTAACCTATATCCCCGCACACTGACTTGGTACCGGTACCCTCTGTGTTAGTTTGTATTATTTTTTTAATTTAGTTTATTTGGTAAATATTTTCTTAACTCTTTTTGAACTGCACTGTTGGATAAGGGCTTGTAAGTAAGCATTTCACGGTAAGGTCAACGCTTGTTGTAATCGGCGCATGTGACAAAGTTTGATTTGATATTTGATTTGAGAAAATATGTTGAAATTGAAAGATAAGCTTTTATATCATATTATGGTAAAATTGTTAACTCGTGCATCTCCAAATAAAAATGATCAGGATGTGATATGTAAATACAGTATTACCACAGAACGACGAGAGATAATTCACTGGATTTATAAATATGAAGCATCCGCTTGGCGTTTCCACTTCACTACCAAATTTGGTAGTGGAGAGGAAGCCCAGCGGCCGGCCAGTGGGAGAAGATGGGAAAAATATGGATTTTGGCCTACATTCTGCACATATTCTCATTGATGAAACATTTGCTCTCAATACAGTTTTCTATTCCCAAAGATGTAATCTGTTATGAACAGAGTGGACTATTTTGTAGATTTTACACTTTGCCAGAGTAAAAAAATTAATAATATCTGTTTAATAGGAGCACAAAGGCGAATTGAGTTATTGCACAAGTGTACTTCACATAGTAGCCGTTTCCTACCGGAAATATGCAGATGTCTGCTAGAACGAGCCAATAGGACCTCGCTACCTCGTGCTTGGCTCTGCCCACCTCTTTGCTTGTTCTACCCACCATGATGCATCTGTTCCCATTGGAAACGGCAGGCTGTGGTCTATTTTGGTTTAGTTAAACACATCTTTGGTATTGCATGATGTCTCTTTAAAGAAACACTCCCCTCCCAGATGTCATGATGTCCTCATCCACGTCACGTCCCCATGCTATCACACATCTGTAGTACCTCAACACAATGATCAACTTCATTTATTATAATGGGGGATGTGCATTTTTCTCAACAAATGCTCAGAAAGTTTGTGTTGTGTAACCTGTTTATATGTTAGGCCGCAGTCTTTGGTATATTGTCGAGCATGCATTTTTACTGTCCTGCCGGAAAGACTGGTTTGGCGGAAAGACACATTTTTATCTCGTGCACGTTACGATAAGATGCATGGTACTTGTGTAATATATGTATGGCTTGTCGCTTCATTGATGAAACTCGGTTTTGTATGTCAGCTCCCGGAAAATGTGTTGGTCTCGCCTCATGAGTAAATGTGGTTTCTCCTTTGCCTGACAGGTGTAGCATATCAAGAAACTGATTAAACAGCATGATCATTACACAGGTGGACCTTGTGCTGAGGCATGGGTTAGCAGATATTTCTAGACTTGCAGTATGTTTGTTCAAATTGTACTCAGGCCAGTTATTATCAAGTCGGGTGGATAAATAGCAAATCACTCTTTCATGATCTATCAATGTTTTGCTTAATATGCCTTATAAACACAATCTTTGATTTGAGTATTGTAAATGCAAAATAACCTTTATGGTTGAAATGTAAAGTGCCCAATCTTAATTGACTACTGTCCATGACATCACCAGGCTGCAGTATATCATAGCATTGCTAGATGACCATATTACTTTTGAGCGGTGATGCCTATAGAAATAAGAAAATTAATCAACTTTTCTAATCATCAGGGTGATTTCCTACAGTTTGATCAGTTTAAAGAAAGAGTAGCGCTCAGACACACAAACATACAAGACGAAGAGAAACGTGGGGGTGTCTGCGGCGATGGCAGGCGGACGGAGAGGGGTCAACCGCACTGCTTACTGCAGGTCTCCAATAAACAGTGAGCCAGGCTCGGTCAGCAATGGCAACCACTCTACCAGCTCCCCAGTCACAGGGGTTTGCTCTCGGACAAGGTGAGAGGACATTGGGATCGTATGGGTTGACTGTGTACTACATAGAACACTTTGACATGTTGTAAGAGTGTTTCTTTATTCCTTGATTATAGACAGCTGTTTTTTTTGCATAGAGTGTAGGCCCATACCACAGTCTTGCTGTTATGGAGGGTGAGAATAGTAATAAGCTATAGTCTTTAGATATCAACCTGTAGTGACACAAAGTCATCTTTTGATTTGAAAGCCCTGTGTGTTGTACCGTTAGGAATGGCTCGGGTACGAGCCTATCCAGTCCCCCGTTGGCAGCCCAGACCGTGGTTTTTATGAAGCACTGTAAGATCCCAGAGTTATCCATGGACACAAATGTTCTGTTCGAGCTGCACTTGTTCTTCTGCCACCTTATCGCCCTCTTTGTCCACTATGTCAAGATCTACAAGACTGTGTGGTGGTACCCCCACTCACACCCTCCCTCACACACACCTCGCTGGTGAGTCCACCATCTCACTGACTGATGATGTTCTATGATTTTGGTGCTGTTGTCTGTCTAATTTGGCTTTTAGGGTACATGGCTGACTTTGGGAGATGTTTGGTTTGTTTGATTGTGTGTGTGTGGTGACTTCATTACCATTGTAGGGTCAGCGATAGCTTAGGTTGGAGACTGTATGGTAGATGCACATCACTCACTCTAGTTAACGACCACAGACTCCGACATAAAGAGTAAGAAACTAAAGGTACTTTATTCCACAGGTTTCCAGTATGTACAGCAGTGGTCACCAACCTTTTCTGAGTCAAGATTACTTTCCCAGTCAAAAAGCAAGCTGAGATCTACCTCTCAGAATAAAAAATGAAAAAAGTAACATTAACCTACAAAACTGTTCTGTAGGAATGATGGTTGTGCAGTATGCCTAATACATTGTGACAGCATATTGGCTATGTCTGGCTTGCCAGTATTGTTCTTCTCAGACCATATTTTATTTCAAAACTCAAAGCTTTGATAAAATAGATTTTTTTGTTTATTGTAGCACTTGCGAGGGACAGCTGAGCATAATTTGCCTTTTTATTTTACTGGTATGGTGGTCATGGTGCTTTCAAGTTTCGGTCTTGGATGACCGTTCAAAGATATTCTTCCCAGTTGGATCTACTTTTCTTTGGCGTTCCCAGTAGTCTTGAACGCACTGAAGTCGTAGATTTCCGAGTTCCCAGTTTTCAACACGACATTAGTCTCAGCGGCGGGAGGGAGAGGGCAGCAGAGGGTCCTCCTCTTATCCTCTACTCTCTCCTTCCTTTCCTCCGGTGAGACTGACGAGAGAGAGGGGACACCATCTTCCACCTGATTGGCAAAACTCGAGTCGCACCGCATCTGCCTCATGCACAAATCCATGTTGTGCCTATGACCAGAGAAAGTGAAATATTTCTCAATATTGAAAGACATGACGAGCAGCTAATAATAATACAAATGTAGGATATTGACACACTTTGCTACTCATTCATTATAGTGGAAGTAGGGAGAAGCACGTTTTGTAATAGTGTTGAATAAAAACTTGCATGAACTCAATCACTCAGCTCTGCTGTATTCCTTGACAGTCTCACTCTGGTCATGGTTTTAAAACTCACGTAGGCTAGTATAAAATTTCCTGTGGTCGTGGAAGCTGTAGGCACGGTGATTTGAGCAATCCGATTGGCCAGCGCAGTAGGCGCACTCTATTTAGCCACAGACCTACCGGTCTGCCGGGTAGGCGGAGTTTGTCCTTTCAGACAAATTAAATGGTTCAGAATTGGAACACTTTGCCTACCCGCTTCGCAGGGCTTCTGAATCAAGTGTACCTACCGCCAACAGCGCAACACGAAAAAAAAGAGTGCAAGCAATTTTTTATCGTTGGCTTTTCTACAAACATTTTGGAAATAGACGAGGAATGTTTTGAAGATTGATCAGTCGATCGTGATCAACTGGTTGGTGACCACTGGATAGATATACATGCATACACACAGTACTAGTAAAAAGTTTGGACAAACCTACTCATTCAAGGGTTTTTCTTTATTTTTACTATTTTCTACATTGTAGAATAATAGTGTAGACATAAGCTATGAAATAACACATATGGAATCATGTAGTAACCAAAAAAGTGTTAATATCCTCCTTTCCTGGTCCGTGAGTTTTGGTGGACGGCCCTCTCTCTTGGCAGGTTTGTTGTGGTGCCATATTCTTTCAATTTTTTAAAATAATGGATTTAAATGGTGCTCCGTGGGGATGTTAAGGGCTTGTAAGTAAGCTTTTCACTAAGGTCTACACCTGTTGTATTTGGCGCATGTGACAAAATTTGATTTGATATCCTGGTTAAGAATGAAACGACTGAACAACGAAAGAGCACAGCAGGTAAGTGAAAGAAATAGGTTTTCATTATGTCTTACAGGTAATGGGGACATACCTAAATACCAACAAAATAACTTTTTGGTCAGTGTGTGTGTGTCAACTATGTAACTATACTAGAATGCTCAGAAGGCCGCTAAAATTAGAAATATCAGGATCGGGTTTTTTGGCAAGGAAAATATTGGATATCAGTATCAGCCAAAAATGTCATATCGGTGCATCCCTAGTATTAAGTGTGTATGTTTATCCTGTGTTATCATTTAGCTAGCTAGTAAATACATAATTAAACCAATGTGTAGTACTGAATCATAAGTACGGCTGGGTTTTTTGCAGATGCAGGAGGTTACGACTGTTCAGAATGATGATATGATACGAGGTTATGATAAATACATTAACTGTTTTGTGGATGAGATAGGTAAAGACCTTTAGAGTTTAATTCGGGAGATGGTAACTCTTTAAACAACCGCTCTCGTGGTGCCCCAAAATTTAAGTAAAGTTACGACATCACTCTTGACAGAGCTCCAGAGTTCCCCTTTGGAGATGGGAGGACCTTCCAGAAAGACAACCATCTCTGCAGCACTCCACCAAAGAGGATTTCATGGTAGAGAGGCCAGACGGATGCCACTCCTCAGGGGAAAACACACAACAGCCAGCTTGGAGTCTGCCAAAAGGCACCTAAAGGACTCTCAGACCATGAGAAACAAGATTCTCTGGTCTGATGAAAGCAAGATTGAACTCTTTGGCCTGAATGCCAAATGTCACATCTGGAGGAAACCTGCCACCATCCCTAAGGAGAAGCATGGTGGTGGCAGCATAATTCTGTGAGGATGTTTTTCAGTAGCAGGGACTGGGAGAGTAGTCAAGATCGTGGGAAAAATGAACGCCGCAAAGTACAGAGAGATTGATGAAAACCTGCTTCAGCTCGCTCAGGACCTCAGACTGGGGGGCCGAAATGTCACCTTCGAACAGGACAATGACCCTAAGCACACAACCAAGACAACGCAGGAGGGGCTTTGGGACAATTCTCAATGTCCTTGAGTGGCCCAGCCAGAGGCCGGACTTGAACCCGATCGAACATCTCTGGAGGGACCTGAAAATAGCTGTGCAGCGACGCTCCCCATCCAACCTGACAGCTCGAGAGAATCTACAGAGAAGAATGGGAAAAACTCACCAAATAGATGTGTGCCAAGCTTTATGGGTCAAATCCAAGAAGACTTGAGGATGTAATCATTGCCAAAGGTGCTTCAACAAAGTACTGAGTAAAGGATCTAAATGCTTATGTGATATCATTTAATTTTTTATATACACTGCTCAAAATAATAAAGGGAACCCTAAAATAACACATCCTAGATCTGAATGAATGAAATATTCTTATTAAATACTTTTTTCTTTACATAGTTGAATGTGCTGACAACAAAATCACACAAAAATTATCAATGGAAATCAAATTTATCAACCCACGGAGGTCTGGATTTGGAGTCACACTCAAAATTAAAGTGGAAAACCACACTACAGGCTGATCCAACTTTGATGTAATGTTCTTAAAACAAGTCAAAATGAGGCTCAGTAGTGTGTGTGGCCTCCACGTGCCTGTATGACCTCCCTACAACGCATGGGCATGCTCCTGATGAGGTGGCGGATGGTCTCCTGAGGGATCTCCTCCCAGACCTGGACTAAAGCATCTGCCAACTCCTGGACTGTCTGTGGTGCAACATGGCGTTGGTGGATGGAGCGAGACATGATGTCCCAGATGTGCTCAATTGGATTCAGGTCTGGGGAACGGGCGGGCCAGTCCATAGCATCAATGCCTTCCTCTTGCAGGAACTGCTGACACACTCCAGCCACATGAGGTCTAGCATTGTCTTGCATTAGGAGGAACCCAGGGCCAACCGCACCAGCATATGGTCTCACAAGGGGTCTGAGGATCTCATCTCGGTACCTAATGGCAGTCAGGCTACCTCTGGCGAGCACATGGAGGGCTGTGCGGCCCCCAAAGAAATGCCACCCCACACCATGACTGACCCACCGCCAAACCGGTCATGCTGGAGGATGTTGCAGGCAGCAGAACGTTCTCCACGGCGTCTCCAGACTCTGTCACGTCTGTCACACGTGCTCAGTGTGAACCTGCTTTCATCTGTGAAGAGCACAGGGCGCCAGTGGCGAATTTGCCAATCTTGGTGTTCTCTGGCAAATGCCAAACGTCCTGCACGGTGTTGGGCTGTAAGCACAACCCCCACCTGTGGACGTCGGGCCCTCATACCACCCTCATGGAGTCTGTTTCTAACTGTTTGAGCAGACACATGCACATTTGTGGCCTGCTGGAGGTCATTTTGCAGGGCTCTGGCAGTGCTCCTCCTGCTCCTCCTTGCACAAAGGTGGAGGTAGCGGTCCTGCTGCTGTGTTGTTGCCCTCCTACGGCCTCCTCCACGTCTCCTGATGTACTGGCCTGTCTCCTGGTAGCGCCTCCATGCTCTGGACACTACGCTGACAGACACAGCAAACCTTCTTGCCACAGCTCGCATTGATGTGCCATCCTGGATGAGCTGCACTACCTGAGCCACTTGTGTGGGTTGTAGACTCCGTCTCATGCTACCACTAGAGTGAAAGCACCGCCAGCATTCAAAAGTGACCAAAACATCAGCCAGGAAGCATAGGAACTGAGAAGTGGTCTGTGGTCACCACCTGCAGAACCACTCCTTTATTGGGGGTGTCTTGCTAATTGCCTATAATTTCTACCTGTTGTCTATTCCATTTGCACAACAGCATGTGAAATTTATTGTCAATCAGTGTTGCTTCCTAAGTGGACAGTTTGATTTCACAGAAGTGTGATTGACTTGGAGTTACATTGTGTTGTTTAAGTGTTCCCTTTTTTGAGCAGCGTATATAAATTAGCAAACATTTATAAAAAAAAAAATATATATATATATATATATATATAAAAAAATTTTTTTACTTTAATATGGGGTATTGTGTGTAGATTGATGAGGGAAAAAAAGATTTAATCAATTTCAGAATACGGCTGTAACGTAGCAAAAAGTCAAAGGGTCTGAATACTTTCTGAATGCACTAATATATTATATATTGCTGTGGTTGCCATGCTGGTTAAGTAGGTGTGTCCAAACCTTTGACTGGTACTGTGTGTGTGTGTGTATTTTATATATATATATATATATATATATATATATATATAAACTCAGCAAAAAAAGAAATGTCCCTTTTTCAGGACCCTGTCTTTCAAAGATAATTCGTAAAAATCCAAATAACGTCACAGATCTTCATTGTAAAGGGTTTAAACACTGTTTCCCATGCTTGTTCAATGAACCATAAACAATTAATGAACATGCACCTGTGGAACGGTCATTAAGACACTAACAGCTTATAGACGGTAGGCAATTAAGGTACAGTTATGAAAACTTATGACACTAAAGAGGCCTTTCTACTGACTCTGAAAAACACCAAAAGAAAGATGCCCAGGGTCCCTGCTCATCTGTGTGAACGTGCCTTAGACAAGCTGGAAGGAGGCATGAGGACTGCAGATGTGGCCAGGGAAATAAATTGCAATGTCCGTACTGTGAGACGCCTAACACAGTGCTACAGGGAGACAGGACGGACAGCTGATCATCCTCACAGTGGCAGACCACGTGTAACACCTGCACAGGATCGGTACATCACACCTGCGGGACAAGTACAGGATGGCAACAACTGCCCGAGTTACCCCAGGAACACACAATCCCTCCATCAGTGCTCAGACTGTCCACAGTAGTCTGAGAGAGGCTGGACTGAGGGCTTGTAGGCCTGTTGTAAGGCAGGTCCTCACAAGACATCACCGGCAACAACGTTGCTTATGGGCACAAACCCACCGTCGCTAGACCAGACTGGATTGGCAAAAAGTGCTCTTCACTGATGAGTCGTGGTTTTGTCTTACCAGGGGTGATGGTCGGATTCGCGTTTATCGTTGAAGGAATGAGCGTTACACCGAGGCCTGTACTCTGGAGCGGGATCGATTTTGAGGTGGAGTGTCCGTCATGGTCTGGGGCGGTGTGTCACAGCATCATCGGACTGAGCTTGTTGTTATTGCAGGCAATCTCAATGCTGAGCGTTACAGGGAAGACATCCTCCTCCCTCATGTGGTACCCTTCCTGCAGGCTCATCCTGACATGACCCTCCAGCATGACAATGCCACCAGCCATACTGCTCGTTCTGTGCATGATTTCCTGCAAGACAGGAAAGTCAGTGTTCTGCCATGGCAAGCGAAGAGCCCGGATCTCAATCCCATTGAGCACGTCTGGGAACTGTTGGATCGGAGGGTGAGGGCTAGGGCCATTCCACCCAGAAATGTCCAGGAACTTGCAGGTGCCTTGGTGGAAGAGTGGGGTAACATCTCACAGCAAGAACTGGCAAATATGGTGCAGTCCATGAGGAGATGCACTGCAGTACTTAATGCAGCTGGTGGCCACACCAGATACTGACTGTTACTTTTGATTTTGACCCCCCCTTTGTTCAGGGACCCATTATTCCATTTTTGTTTGTCACATGCCTGTGGAACTTGTTCAGTTTATGTCTGTTGTTGAATCTTGTTATGTTCATACAAATATTTACACGTTAAGTTTGCTGAATATAAAAGCAATTGACAGTGAGAGGACGTTTCTTTTTTTGCTGAGTTTACACACACATGCACACACACGCAACCAGTCAAAAGTTTGGACACACCTACTTAACCAGCATGGCTACCACAGCAATACGCCATCCCATCTGGTATGTGCTTAGTGGGACCATCATTTGTTTTTCAACAGGACAATGACCCAACACACCTCCAATTGAGATGGTTTGGGATGAGTTGGACCGCAAAGTGAAGAAAAAGCAGCCAACTAGTGCTCAGCATGTGTGCGAACTCCTTCAAGACTGTTGGAAAAGCATTCCAGGTAAAGCTGGTTGAGAGTATGCCAAGAGTGTACAAAGCTGTCAAGGCAAAGGGTAGCTACTTTGAAGAATCTCAAATATAAAATACATATTTTGATTGGTTTAACCTTTCTAGCGCAGGCGTTCCACTAGCGGAACCCCTCGACAACATTCCGCTGAAAAGGCAGCGTGGGAAATTCAAAAATATTTGTCCAATACATACAAAGTCCAATACATTAAATGAAAGATAAACATCTTGTTAATCTACCCCATCGTGTCCGATTTCAAAAAGGCTTTACAGCGAAAGCACAACATGATTATGTTAGTTCAGAGCCAAGTAAAAAAAACAGCCATTTTCCAGCCAAAGATAGGAGTCACAAAAAGCAGAAATATAGATCAAATTAATCACTAACCTTTGATGATCTTCAGATGACACTCATAGGACATCATATTACACAATACATGTGTGTTTTGTTTGATAATGTGCATATTTATATCCAAAAATCTCAGTTTACATTGGTGCGTTACGTGCAGTAATGTTTTGATTCCAAAACATCCGGTGATCTTGCAGATAGCCACAGAAATCCCAGAAATACTCATAATAATAAACATAGATAAAAGATGTGTTATTCACAGAATTAAAGATAGACTTCTCCTTAATGCAACCGCTGTGTCAGATTTCAAAAAAACTTTACGGAAAAAGCATAATCTGAGTACGGCGCTCAGAGCCCAATCCAGCCAAAGAAATTTCCGCAATGTTGGAGTCAACAGAAGTTAGAAATAACATGATAAATATTCACTTACCTTTGATGGTCTTCGTCAGAATGCACTCCCAGGAATCCCAGTTCGACAATAAATGACTGATTTGTTCCATAAAGTCCATAATTTATGTCCAAATAGCCACTAGTTGTTAGCGTGTTCAGCACAGTAATCCATCTTCATGAGCACTAGGTCCAGACAAAAACTCGAAAAGTTCCGTTATAGGTCGTAGAAACATATCAAACGATGTATGGAATCAATCTTTAGGATGTTTTTAACATAAATCATTAATGTTCCAACCGGAGAATTCCATTGTCTTTAGAAAAGCACTGGAATGAGAGCTAACTCTGTCGGGAGCACGCGTCACGAGCCTGAGACACTGCCAGACCACTGACTCATTCAGCTCCCATTCCCCCCTCCTTTATAGCCTGAAACAAGTTGCTAAAGACGGTTGACATCTAGTGGAAGCCTTAAGAAGTGCAACTTAACCCCATAGACACTGTGTATTCGGTAGGCCAAGCTTTGAAAAACTACAAACCTCAGATTTCCCACTTCCTGGTTGGATTTCTCAGGTTTTCGCCTGCCATATGAGTTATTTTATACTCACAGACATCATTCAAACAGTTTTAGAAACTTCAGAGTGTTTTTTATCCAATACTACTAATAATATGCATATATTAGCATCTGGTACAGAGTAGCAGGCAGTTTACTCTGGGCACGCATTTCATGCAAAAGTGAAAATGCTGCCCCCTATCCCAAACAGGTTAAGCCGTACACTCCACAGAGCTGGGCTTTACGGAAGAGTGGCCAGAAAAAAATAAGGAAACATGTTTGATGTTTGCCAAAAGGCATGTGGGAGACTCCCCAAACATATGGAAGAAGGTACTCTGGTCAGATGAAACTAGCATTGAGCTTTTTGGCCATCAAGGAAAAAGCTGTCTGGCGCAAACCCAACACCTCTCATCACCCCGAGAAGACCATCCCTACAGTGAAGCATTGTGGTGGCAGCATCATGCTGTGGGACTGGGAAACTGGTCAGAATTGAAGTAATGATAGATGCCGCTAAATACGGGGAAATTCTTGAGGGAAACCTATTTGTCTTCCAGAGACTTGAAACTGGGACGGAGTTTCACCTTCCAGCAGGACAATGACCCAATGCATACTGCTAAAGCAACACTCGAGTGGTTTAAGGGGAAACATTTAAATGTCTTGGGATGGCCTAGTCGAAGCCCAGACCTCAATCCAATTGAGAATCTGTGGTATGACGTAAAGATTGCTGTACACCAGCGGAACCCATCCAACTTAAAGCTGGAGCAGTTCTGCCTTGAAGAATGGGCAAAGATCCCAGTGGCTAGATGTGCCAAGCTTATAGAGACATACCCTAAGAGACTTGCAGCTATAATTGCTGCAAAAGGTGGCTCTACAAAGTATTGACTTTGGGGGGGGTGAATAGTTATGCACACAAGTTCTCTTTTCTTTTTTGTCATATTTCTTGTTTGTTTCACAATAAAAAAAAATATTTTGCATCTTCAAAGTTGTTGGCATGTTGTGTAAATCAAATGATACCACCCCCCAAAAATCTATTTTAATTCCAGGTTGTAAGGTAACAAAATAGGTAAAATGTGAAGGGGGGGTGAATACTTTCGCAAGCCACTGTACATCTGTTGATTGCTCTCGATAAAGGCTATTTTCTGGCAACCCTTCTAAATAGCCTATTGGCATGGAGGTAGTATCTAATTGTAGATTTAGATACTTGGTGACCCAAGTTCTGTAATTCAGGGGTTCTCAAAGTGGGGTCCACGGAGGTACTGCAGGGGGTCTGCTGCCAGTTCTCAAAATATTTGTATAACATTTTTCTGATGCGTATTTCTAACAGATTCAAAGAATTTAGGCCAAGCATTCTGTGGAATAAGTGTAGAGGTTGCAATACAATGTAATATTATGAATATACAATTTATGTTCTTAACCCTGGCCAACATGGGCCTGGGAGGCACAGAGGGATATTAGTATCCACAGTGCTCCACCAATTATCCAATTTTCAACTTAATACTCGTATTCCCCAAATGTATCAATTTTTTTTTTTTTACATAAATGCACTGTAATTTAAAGCTATAATCCTTAGTTGCTACATCTATTTTTGGTATGGAATACCATGATATACCCATTGATTCTTGTAGAATACAACTTATAAATGCCTCAGGAGCTTAGTTAAACTGTTGTACTCCATCACAACCCAAAATATAAGCTTGTTTTGCTTCAATATTTGTAAACAATGTAAATGTAAAACACTGTACAGCCTCAACTTTGTTAACTATACATTTTGATTTCATGGATGGTCAGTCCTTGAAACCATTGCTCTGTCTATGAATTTGAGTGGTAACATTTCTCCAGTCCCATTCCTCAGCTTTTTGCCAAAGAGGCATGTAGAATAATATGAAATTAGCTTGAAAACTGCTACATTTTCTCTCCGATGCCAAGAGGTGGGCCTTTAAAACGTTCCTTCTCAGGGACCGAGACTTGGTTCGTCCGACCATGCACTGCCGAAGTCACAGTAAAACTCGTTGTTTGCTATTTTAATTTCACTCAAGTTATTAGTGGGTCCCTAATGAATATGCTATCACAAAAGAGGTCCCCGGACCCAAACAGTTGGAGAACCCCTGCTGTAATTCTTCAACTGTGGCCCTTGGATTTTTCTTGGCTGCCTGAACCATCTTCCTCACAGTTCGTGGGGACAAGATACACATGGGTCCTCTACCATGCAAGTTTACCACTGTTCCAGTGGTTTTAAACGTATTAATTATTGGCCTAATAGTGGTAAAATGAAATTTGGGGTCCCATTGCTTGATTAATGAAGGTCAACAACCTTTTCTCTTTTCATTTGAGTTATTTGCATTTATCCATAGGGATGTAAAGGTGTGGACATGAATTTGTTGACTTGAGACTCGACTTGATATAAAATGACTTGAAGCCTCAAGACTCGGGACTCGACTTTGACTTCAAATTATCTGGCCAGCTTTTGTAATGTTTCATCACTCATTTTGTGTCAGAGTCTCTGTGGATTACTCTCCACGCAGCCAGAGCCAGTATCGCACATGCAAAAAACAGATTGGAAAGTGAAACGCACACTTGGACCTCTGATTGAACCAGCAGACTGTCAACCAACACAGGTCGGGTGAGCTAGCGCAGTGAGGAGGTTTTGTGGGGTCGCGAGTGTGAAACTGAATGTGGATCAAATAAAATAAATACCAGTCAGTATTGGTCACACAAAGACGGACGCACATATCCAGATTAGTGACCAGAAAGTGCTTGTTTAAATGTATCCGGTTTTGCCTGGCAAAAACAGAGTAGCTTACCTACATTAATATTATAGCCTACATATAAAATACAGTTTAGCAATCTGCTACAGATTTTATTTGTCAGAACAATAAGCTACCTGGTGATTTTCATTGATCATTTTCATATTTCAGATAGGCTTAGTTTGGGTGGGTTCTAATTCTATACAGTGCCTTAAAGTATTCATACCCCTTGACTTTTTCCACATTTTGTTGTGTTACAGCCTGAATTTAAAATGTATTAAATTGAGAGAAATTGGCCTAGTCTAATTATGTTTTTAGAAATGTCTTAAGTCAATACGTATATTCAACCCCATTTGTTATGGCAAGCCTAAATAAGTTCAGGAGTACACCTTTTCTTATCAGGTCACATAAGTTGCACTCTGTGTGCAATAATAGTGTTTAAACATGATTTTTGAATGACTAACTCATTTCTGTACCCCACACATACAATTATATGTAATGTCGAGCAGTGCATTTCAAACACAGATTCAACCACAAAAACCAGGGTGGTTTTCCAATGCCTCGCAAAGAAGGGCACCTATTGGTAGATGGGTAAAAAAAATGCAGACATTTAATATCCCTTTTGAGTATGGTAAAGTTATTAATTACACTTTGGATGGTGTATCAATACACCCTGTCATTACAAAGATACAGGTGTCCTTCCTGATTCCGGTGCCAGAGAGAAAGGAAACCGCACAGGGATTTCATGAGGCAAATGGTGACTTTAAAACAGTTACTTAATGACGGTTATAGGAGAGAACCGAGGATGGATCAACATAGTTAGTTACTCCACAATAACCTAAATGACAGGGTGAAAAGGAAGCCTGTACAAAAAATAATACAAGACATGCATCCTGTTTGCAGTAAATCACTAAAGTAAAACTGCTAGAAATGTGGCAAAGAAATTCACTTTTTGTCCTTAATACATAGTGTTATGTTTGGGGCAAATCCAACACCAACACATAACTGAGTACCACTCTTCATATTTTCAAGCATTGTGGTGGCAGCATCATGTTATGGGTATGCTTGTCATTGGCAAGGATTAGGAAGTTTTTTTAGGGTAAAAAGAAATAGAGCTAAGCGTAAACAAAATCCTAGAGGAAAACCTGGTTCAGTCTGCTTTATAGCAGACACTGGGAGACAAATTCACCTTTCAGCAGGACAATAATCTAAAACAAGGCCAAATTATTTATTTATATACATACATACATACATACATACTTAGTTGAAGGTGGAAGTTAACATACATAGTTGAAGTCGGAAGTTTACGTACACCTTTGCCAAATACGTTTAAACTCAGTTTTTCACAATTTCTGACATTTAATCCTAGTAAAAAATTCCCTGTCTTAGGTCAGTTAGGATCACCACTTTTATTTTAAGAATGTGAAATGTCAGAATAATAGTAGAGTGATTTCAGCTTTTATTTCTTTCATCACATTCCCAGTGAGTCAGAAGTTTACATGCACTCAATTAGTATTTGGTAGCATTGCCTTTAAATTGTTTAACTTGGGTCAAACGTTTCGGGTAGCCTTCCACAAGCTTCCCACAATAAGTTGGGTGAATTTTGGCCCATTACTCCTGACAGAGCTGGTGTAACTGAGTCAGGTTTGTAGGCCTCCTTGCTCGCACATGCTTTTTCAGTTCTTCCCACAAATTTTCTATAGGATTGATGTCAGTGCTTTGTGATGGCCACTCCAATACCTTGACTTTGTTGTCCTTAAGCCATTTTGCCACAACTTTGGAAGTATGCTTGGGGTCATTGTCCATTTGGAAGACCCATTTGCGACCAAGCTTTAACTTCCTGACTGATGTCTTGAGATGTTGCTTCAATATATCCACATAATTTTCCTCCCTCATGATGCCATCTATTTTGTGAAGTGCACCATACACCCTCCTGTAGCAAAGCACCCCCACAACATGATGCTGCCACCCCCGTGCTTCACGGTTGGGATGGTGTTCTTCGGCTTGCACGCCTCCCCCTTTCTCCTCCAAATATAACGGTGGTCATTATGGCTGAACAGTTCTATTTTTGTTTCATCAGACCAGAGGATATTTCTCCAAAAAGTACGATCTTTGTCCCCATGTGCAGTTGCAAACCGTAGTCTGCCTTTTTTATGGCTGTTTTGGAGCAGTGACTTCTTCCTTGCTGAGCGGCCTTTCAGGTTATGTCGATATAGGACTCGTTTTACAGTGGATATATATACTTTTGTACCTGTGTCCTCCAGCATCTTCACAAGGTCCTTTGCTGTTGTTCTGGGATTGATTTGTACCGAAGTAAGTTCATCTCTAGGAGACAGAACGCATCTCCTTCCTGAGCGGTATGACGGCTCCGTGGTCCCATGGTGTTTATACTTGTGTACTATTGTTTGTACAGATGAACGTGGTACCTTCAGGAGTTTGAAAATTGTTCCCAAGGATGAACCAGGCTTGTGGAGGTCTACAATTTTTTTTCTGAAGTCTTGGCTGATTTCTTTTGATTTACCCATGATGTCAAGCAAAGAGGTAGTGCGTTTGAGGGTAGGCCTTGAAATACATCCACAGGTACACCTCCAATTAACTCAAATGATGTCAATTAGCCTATCAGATGCTTATAAAGCCATAACCTAATTTTCTGGAATTTTCCAAGCTGTTTAAAGGCAGTCAACTTAGTGTATGTAAACTTCTGACCCACTGGAATTGTGATACAGTGAACGTGCCCGGGGGTCGCAGGCTTTGAACTCCTGCTTTTTGTGGGGTCGCAGGTCAAAAAGTTTGAGAACCACTGATTGGGTGAGCAGATTGTTGATTTTGCTGTAAACTACAGCTAGGATCAGGTGCAGTACAAATGTCAAATTGTAGGGAGAGAGTATTGCCATAAATAAATATGCAGCTCCAAAAAAAGTTGGTACTCAAGAATATTAACTGTTTACTTTGCAAGCTCACCATCAATGGGGCATCAAGCAACAATTTCTAGCATAGGCCTACTGGTATTTTTGGTATGATTTACTAATGAAGCATTCATTTGTAATTTTGTTATATTTTATTATTACATAATCGAAATGTGTTGTAATCAAAATAATGAAAGTGCTTTCTGGTAGCCTCAATAAATAGACAAAGATTTGTAGTTGAACAAGTCATTGCATGTATAGATGTTTTTTTACTTGACTTGAAGTTCCTCGGTGTCCACATCATTAAGGACCTATCATGGTCCAAACACACCAACACAGTCGTGAAGAGGGTAAGACAGCGCCTCTTCCCCCTAAGGAGGCTGAAAAGATTTGTCATGGCCCGTCAAAAAGTTCTACAGCTGCACCTTTTGAGAGCATCTGGCTGCATCACTGCTTGCTATGGCAACTAATTGGCATCAGACCACATGGCAGTGTCGTAACGTTGGATTGACTAATGTGACGACTGCTGTTCATCGAATTAAATTAATCAGGTAATTATTAACTCAGTAACCTGGGGCACCATGGGAAAGTTTGGCATTATTGAGTTTCTATTTCCCAAATTATCAGAATATCAATTTTACAACTGTCGCTAATTAATTTCCTCTACAGTCTCGTTCTGAACGTCGCATAATCCGGGAATCTGCACAAACCTGAGTCCCACTAAATAAATCCATACCACACCAATTGAGTTGATTTATTTATTTACTAACAAGCTAAAATGATAATATAAAATACACATACACACAGAATAGGCTATTGATTAGAACTTAGTACAATGAAACAGGTCCCTAGTGGGCCAGCACAATATGACACGTGTTACACAAAATGGAGAGTGCATGAGAGAAAAGCACACTTGGGTACATTTGTAAACTATGCTTAGTTTAACCCTAACCTTGCCTCGAACTGCCGCTGTTATGGGTCAGAATATAATGATGTAATTACGTGTCAAAGGTCTCCGATGGGGTGTCTTTTCGTGGACCGGGTTCGCCTTCTCCTCTGACGGCACTTCTTCGGTTACCGGGTATAACTCTGATTGTCCTCACGATGTCAGTGTCCTTTCTCTTAGTGGTCTGTTTCCTCGCCCTTGTTCTGAAATGGAAGTCTTCTGAGCACAGCTAATCATCCATATAGGTTGTTCCAGCGTGGGAATGAAAGCAGTGTAAACACACGATTTTTTGGAGAGAATAACCGGGTGGTCCTGCTTGAATTCACCCTCTTAGACACAGCTACTCATCCGTAGCATAGATTGACAAAGGCTCCTTTGTCTTCTTCAACCTTGTTTTGGGGTTACAACTAATCGAACCTTGGCTGCAGCTCGTGGTCACCTAGTCATGATGTTAATTCTTAACTCGCATGTTTTATACCCTGCGGTCAGAAATAGGCGTTTCCACCTTTTTAGGGCAAGTTCTCTGGGCTTAACTAGTTAAGAGGCAAGGTCTGGATTTTACTCAGATCCAATTTAGACAACTAACTTTACAGTTCATCTTTACACAAACATTCTCTTTGATCTGGACATTTTCCACACAACGTACCATATGCAAACATCAGGTAAATATTGTGAAAACTCTTCAAGTTGCAATGTTTTTGTTAAATTTGTCATTTAACTTTTTAATAACAACAAAAATGACATTCATTTTCATATTCCATCTATCGTCATTACTACCATTTTGGCTGACAACATATTGTCCCAAAGTACATTTATTGCATGTTACTGTTCTGAGGTAGGTTCTCCATAGGCCTATCATACATTCCATTCCTCCGTACTGAGCGGACAAAGGGATTTTGTCTGCTGCCTTAAGATTTACAATGGGCGTGAGGTATCATAAACCCCACCTCCATACCTCTCGATCTCTCCCCCTGGCGGGTGTGAGAGACGTCTGTAGGAGTGTGGTCCACGATAACCTGCCCCGAACAGGCCAGTCATTACAGCGGGTAGTGCATACGTCCCAGTACATCACAGGGACCGAGATCCCTGCCATCCAGTACCTTTATACCAGGTGGTGTCAAGAGGTAGGCCCTAAAAATTGTCAAAGACTCCAGCCACCTAAAGTCATAGTCTCTTCTTTCTGATACTACACATCAAGCGGTACGGGAGCGCCATGTCTGGGACCAAAAGGTTCCTGAATAGCTTTTACTCCCAAGTCATTAGACTGCTGGACAGTTAATCAAATGGCACTGGTTCTCTTGCATTGGCTCTATGCACACTCACTGGACTCTACCCACACACTCACACATACTAAACTGACACTACAAAACACACACACACACACTACATAAGCTCACACACACACGCATGCATATTGACGCCACACACACACTCATAGACACAAATTCACATTCTTCACATACGCTGCTGCTACTCTGTCTATCCAGATTGTCACTTTTACCCTTACCCACATGTACATATTACCTCAACTACCTCGTACCCCTGCACATTGACTCGGTACCGGTGCTCCTTGTATATAGCCTCGTTATTATTGTTTTATTGTGTTACTATTTTTAATTTGCTCATTTTTCTTACTTTTTAACTGCATTGTTTTTAAAGGGCTCGTTAGTAAGCATTTCACGGAAAAGTCTTCACGTGTTGTATTCGGCGCGTGTGACAAATACATTTTGACTTGAGACTTGACTTGAAAAATAACTTGTGACTCAGCTTGAATTGAACTCGACCCGTTTGACTTGGGACTCGACTTGAGACTCGGACCTTGTGACTTGAGATTCGAACCTTGTGACTTGAGACTTGCTTGTGCTTCGAATAATAGTGACTTGGTCCAACCTCTAGTGATGTATGACAGATGCATTTTACATGCTTGTTACGTTATTTAAACCCCAGTGAAACAGGATGCCATGGAAGGCCACAATACAATTCCATAAGCTAAGATGAAATTTTATTTCTAAGAGTCAATTTTGTATGACTTGTTAAACAAAATGTCTATTCTCTGAGCAATTGTATTAGTTGTTAAATTATATATTTTTTAAAATTCCTCATACATTGTAACTCAATATTTGTTTGATTTATTTTAGACAGTCATTTTTGCTCATTTTTATTGAGGGTGCCATTCATTTTAGAGGCGACTGTACATTACTTATTCACTGCCCAACAACACTCACTAGTATCAACCTTCACTAGGGATCAGAGCCCTTGTCAAGTTCAACGACTCTGAACACCTCCAGTGTCTCAGAGTAACGTGATGCTCTCCATACAGTCGGTCATCAGTGTCGATTAGGATTCAAATGATCTGAATAGACTAAAAGATAGCCATGTCAGTTTGGAATACATTGTAACCTGAAAGTTCTGCAATCCTCTTTTTCCACAGGTTCGGGATGTACATTCCCTTTTTCCGGTTTAACTGCTACTTCTGCCGGGTGGGGCCACTCTCACCCATCACTCACATTGGGTCGAAGGAGCTGGGCAGCGTGGGGAGCGGGCGTGACTACATAACGGCTCTGAAGGAGACGTGGAAGCAGCACACCAGCCAGCTGTACGGGCTCCAGGCCATGCCCACACACGCCTGCTGCCTCTCCCCAGACCTCATCCGCAAAGAGGTGGAGTACCTGAAGATGGACTTCAACTGGAGGATGAAGGAGGTGCTGGTCAGCTCCATGCTCAGTGCCTACTACGTGGCCTTCATACCTGCATGGTTTGTTAAGGTGAGTAACTAATAACTGACTTCCCAGCCTTATGTTATGTGTTGTGACGTGCTAACGACTGAGATTTGAGAAAGGAGGGTCTACCGTCAGATCTCCCTTTTTTGTTTTTGCACCGTAGTGCAGCATTGTTATATATCGGCAATTAGGTTTGTCAACATAAGCAAGAATAGATACATTGCTTGATGCCTGCAGTTGCAATGCGTCCCTGAGGGCGCTGTGTTGTCTGTCAGTACCTCAGTCATCCTCATGAGGCACCTGCTGCCCCCACGCTACTGTGACCTGCTCCATAAGGCCGCAGCACATGTAAGTACTACTAGTGAGGAGGCATCACGGCCTGAGGAGCACTGATGATATCACTGAGGGTTTGGGAGGGACTAGAACTCTGTAATTACTTTAGTAATAACATTGTATTAATATTGTTGTTACTCATAAGCATCCGCTTAGGGCCCCGCAGCCCCCAGGGGCCTCCCAACCAAAAAAGACAACAAATTGGGAAATCAGTCGGTTTGAATGTACTGTTAGTATAGTAGAAAAAAACACATGTCATTTCAAAATTTTGGAGTGCATCAGCAGTTGTCATCTTTTTAGGTCAGTCACTCAATTAGCCCATTTCATCTAACATGTTATATATTTCTAGGTAAGTTAGTCTAGCCAGCAATCTAACCCTTGTAGTTATCATGGCAGAATCAGGGGCCCTGACCTCGAAGGGGCCCCATTTGATTTTGTTATTCACTCAGATATCATATGAACATGGCAAAAGTCATGGCAAAATGTGTAGAATAGCAGGAAATTAGCCTTAAAAACTGCTAAATGTTTTCTCCATCCCTTGGCAAAATGACTTGAACTGCAGGAAATTAGCTTTACAACTGCAACATTTTCTCTACGCTGCCAAGGGGGCCACTAAAATGTTTTGCCCACGAGGGGCAGGGGCCCCCCAACCACTCTCGCTTAGGGCCCCCAAAAAGCTAGAAACGGCCCTGTTGTTACTTGTTGTATATTCAGGGGCAACATGCACCTGAATACAGTAGGGGGCAAATACAGGAATTCATTTGAATGAGATGATTAAGTCTGGAAAGAACGTTTGTTCATCCTCACTATGTTAATCCGTCCAATCGTAGTCACAGGGAGAGTGGACCAGCGAATCAGGTCTTTAATTTTGCCAATGAGGGGAGTGTAGTTTTCTTTAAACAGAATCTTAAGGGCTGAGGTAAAATGTATTCCCAGATATTTGCATCCATCTGGCTTCCAAGAGAAAGGACAGACTAAACTCTGCTCATCTGATAGCTGGCTATTTAATTAACAGACGAGCGTTAGATTTACAAAGTTTTGCTTTGTATCTATTTGAACCAACATTCTCTCTTTTCTTCCTACAGATGGACGGAAGAGTACATGTGGCCCCAGGGTGTCCTGGTCAAACACAATAAAAATGTTTACAAGGCCATAGGGCACTACAATGTGGCTGTCCCCTCAGACGTCTCCCACTATCGCTTTTATGTGAGTAACACCAACTGCAAGACTGTTCTTGTTTGCGCCTCAGGCAGCCAGAGCTAAAGGGCTTATTGTACTTCCAGACATTGTTTGTTCAATAACAACATGCCTCCTCTTTTTTGTCTATTTTTATCCTTTAGTTTTTCTTCAACAAGCGCTTACGAATATTGAACATCCTCATCATCTTGGAAGGTGCGATGATATTCTACCAGCTCTACTCGTTGATATGCTCAGAAAAGTGGCATCAGACGATATCCTTGGCTTTAATTCTCTTCAGCAACTACTACGCCTTCTTCAAGCTTCTCAGAGACAGAATAGTCTTAGGCAAGGCATACTCATACTTCAATAGCTCACCCGACCAGAAGTTAAGTTAAAGACTTAAGTTATTGTTGGTCATTTGTCTTGGAACAAGAAAACACGCACGAGAGTTTTATTTTTCTACAACTGTATTTTGTGTCACTGTTTTTGTTCTGAGCTGCCATAATAAAAAATAAACATATTTTTGTATTCCTTTTAAAGATTCTGCCCATGATTCTTTGTGGTTGAACTATTGTGTTGACCACGCTGTCTGTCTTCTTTTTCCCACTAGAGGGCTCTATACCACTCCTACAACTCTAACTTCTTTTCACCAACAATGTCAATATAATTCCTTTTTCAATATGGATATTACATAGAGTATTAAAATATAATCAAATAATGATTATTAACATTAAAAATGTGTCAATATCACAGCTAGATTGTTTCTCATTATTTACAAATGTGCCTATTCGCAGAAGACATGGCTCTCTAAAGCTGCTAATAACTTGTGAAAAATAAAACATTTTACTAGGGGCCTAAACCCACTCCAGGCTGGTGGCATTGTTCTGAAGTATTGGTATTTTTACAATGCTATCTTTCAAAAGAATCTTCTATACAACCCTTTTTTCTTGGCAAGCAGGTCCACCTGACAGAGCCGCATTGAATGCACTGCAGCATCTTTCAACAACGTGCTCATGGGACCTAAATTATCTGGCTTGCACTCTCCATCCATGAGCATGACCACTCAGACTTGTTGTGATGGGACAATTATAGTGCATGTTCCTGCTCATTGGATCATATCCCAGTGGAAGAAATGTTGTGTCTGGCCCTTTAAGTGCAGGATAAAGACGTATAGTTTGGTGGTGAGTGAGCTCCATTGCCGCGTCTGGGATTTTATTTAGCGTTTTCTATGTGGCTGTTGTCCACTACTCATGTATTATTTTTCAATTAATCAACCGTTATGAAGATGTGTATGAGATGATAAACATTCTTCAGGGGAAAGTGACGCGGTGTTCGTTTGACAGATTTTTCGTGCGTAATACACTCGGTAAGTGATCTATTGTCTTCTGATAGACGCATTTGTTCATGTCATTTACATGGTTTACTGCAAATACGACATTGTTATGTTTTATATAATGCACTCATTTTTTCTTGTAGTTTACATTATTGCGAGTGAATTTGTTTATTGCACAGCTTAGTGGTGGATCAAGTTGACTGTGTGGTTAGTGGCCATCTTTGGACCACAGTAGTCCACTGATTTAAGTTCAGATGAGGATGGCTATAGCCTATTCTGTATCCCTTTTTTATTATTCAGTGTATGAAATAATAATGAGTTAACCATTATAATACAACAACCGGATATGAGATGTTCTACTATTTGGGCTAGGCTATAAAAAGAAGAACCGTGCGCATCAACGTCCTAGAATAAACACGTCTCTGGTCCTGGTCATTATCTCTTGCCCATTCAGCCATCGGTTAAAAACCTTTTATTAAATTAAATATATTTTAATACATTTAAAGCAATATGTTTGTGGGATGCACACATATATTCATCTGATTTCTTGAAGTTAAAAATAGTATTGGTAGCAGTGAAATTTAGGTCTACAAGATCTCACTAATCACTCCCAAGTAATATGAAGTTGTGAACATAACTTCTGTCATTTTTGCCAATATGATTGATTGACGTGTTTTCAGCTACATCAGTTGAAAGACTTGTTTGCAATATGTTGTCAGACCAATTACAAGGACATGATGCATTCTAAAAATAACTCAGTGGAACTGTTTCACACAGGCCTATTATACAAGGACAGACGTTCTAAAATGAATCCTCGTCATTTGATGTTTTTCCCCATAAGCCTGTAGTATTACCTGGATGTGTGACTTTGTTCACCTTGAACATTTACAAAGCTAGTCAAAATTATGAATATTTGAGAATATTAGGTTGGGTACATTCACCCTGGCAGCCATCCAGCCATGAATCCTCATGCAGTGAACCCCTTTGTTGTTTGCCAGAGGATCTTGTGTCATTAATAAGAGGCTGCTTCAACGGGTGTATCTTGGTAGTATTCAAGATACAGCAAGTATCTTGGTTTACTAATTTCCATTTGAAATTAGAGAATTACATCAATTTGACTTTATTATATATTTTTTTATGCATTTTTCTCCTCAATTTCATGCTGTCCAATTGGTAGTTATAGTCTTGTTTCATGGCTGCAACACCCGTAAGGACTCGGGAGAGGCAAAGGTCGAGAGCCATGCGTCCTCCGAAACACAACCCAACCAAGCCGCACTGCTTCTTGACACAATGCCCACTTAACCCGAAGCACCAATGCACTGGAAGAAACACCGTACACCTGGAAACCGTGTCAGCGTGCACTGTGCCCGGCCCGCCACAGGAGTCACTATTGCACGATGGGACAGGGACAGCCCTACCGGCAAAACCCTCCCCTAACCCGGACGACGCTGGGCACCGCCCCATGGGTCTCCAAGTCAAGGCCGGCTGCGACAGAGCCTGGACTCGAACCCAGAATCTCTAGTGGCACAGCTAGCACTGCGATGCAGTGCCTTAGACCACTGCGCCACTCAGGAGGCCATCAATTTGACATTTAGCAGGTCTACCAAGTAAAATGTCTGTTGTTGGGTGGTGGTTCACTCTTTCCCTTTGGCGTCTTAGTCATGATTTTACATGTTCCTAGCTTACAACCAATGGAGAAACTGTTATGCATTATACTTAACATGCATTTCCTTAGCTAAGACCCTGTTTATCCTCCAAGCCCTCTCCAGTCCTGTCAGGGAGTGGAAGTGCTAGTGCCTGACTTCCTACCGTTATTGTTGTTACAGGACGTCCTGAAGCTCAGGCAGGGTCCACTCATCTTACCCAGAGGACTTCACACTAACAAGCCATGGAGGACAAGCGTAAGAAGCGGAGCCCCAAGGTGTCTCTACCCCAGCCCCCCCCTCCCCCGGTCAACCCCCGTAAGCTCTCAGTCCTCCCCTCCAGCAAGAGTGCCACCTTCTCCCTTGGCCTCCCCCAACCCCCCTCCCCCAAAAACAGAGGCAAGTTCAAGAGGTCCATTGGGGCAGTAGGACAGTCCAAAGATGTGCTCAGTGTGGTCGTAGCAGCTCCACCAAAGACCACAAGGTTTGTAACAGTCACAATGTCTACTTTAATGAGTCAAATGAGTTGGATTGACAAAATGTATTTTGGAGGATGGATTAATGTAAAGGTTCTGTTTACTGTTATTTCCTGTTGTCTGGTCTGTCTTCGCCAGGCCTCACAAGGAGAAGGCCAGGGCTCCCCAGCCAGCAGGGCCCAGTAAGATGGCCCAGTCCTCCCCGCTGCAGCACTCCTTCCTCACGGATGTGTCTGATGTGAGAGAGATGGAGGGAGGCCTCCTCAACCTGCTCAATGACTTCCACTCCGGAAAACTACAGGCTTTTGGTAAGATGATTATGGACCACCCAGTGAATACTGAGACACAGTTACGCAGTGGAAATGCAGCCATTTGTTTGACATTGTGCCATAGTACCATGGTCACGTAGGAAGTTATGTCCCTTCGACAGATATGTAAAGGTGTGAATGACGCTTGCTGTGTCCTCTCAGGAAAGGTTTGCTCCTTTGAGCAGCTGGAGCATGTGCGTGAAATGCAGGAGAAGCTTGCACGGCTACACTTCAGTCTGGACAGCCATGTGGAGGAGCTGTCAGAGGACAAGAGGAAGTGTGCCTCTGACCACAACCTGGAGCACCTGCTCTGCAATGTAAGCACCTAACTTAACACTCTCTACAGTACTCAATGAATGATTTACTCACACTGTAGTACACAGCTCTCCACATTTATGTCCTTACCCAGAACATAATCCATCGGGCAAAAACTGGTTGAATCAACATTGTTTACACATCATTTCAACAACAAAAATGTGATGACGTTGAATCAACGTGGAAACTGATTGGATTTGGGGGGAAAAGTAATTAACGCAAGGGAATTTCATCTATTTTTCAACAAACGTTTAACCTAAAACCAATGACGTGACATGTTCTGTTGATTTCACAATGAATTCACGTTATTTGAAAACTCAATCAAATGTACATCAAAACTAGACGTTGAACTGAAGTCTGTGCCCAGTGGGTAGGGTCATATTGAGCCACACTGTAGTCAAGTGCAATGGTTATTTACATGCTGTTTTTAAATACGCAGAATATGGTTATTCCCATACATTGTTTACATCCTAAGCAGATGCTCTTGAGTCATATTTTCCCTCCAGCACACTGCTGTCTTTTGGACAACATCTAGTCCAAAGATGTGCTAATTAATAATGCATGCTTTTCACATACTATCCAGGTACACAGTAGTTGGCTGTGGAGAGGCAGCAAACATTGAGAACGACAGACCAGAGACAATTTGACCTTCGGCCCAAAATGTCAAATGTGTCTATTGTTAGTTTGATTTCTAGCATCCACTGCTGTGGTGTGGTATTTGTGCTGGGGGGGATTGCTGTGGTATGTGTGAGGGTAGTGTGGAAGCCCTTCAGTTCATTAGAGATATGGGTGCCAAGAATACTCTGTAGCCATAGCAGCAGAGCATAATGTAGCAGCAAAACAGATGGGCTGTGAAATTACATTTTCACTGTGTAGATTAGCTAGAAGAATTTAATTTAATAATTTGGGTTTATTTAGGGCTTACTAACAGTGATACAATGATTGATGTGGTGAAATGATGTTCAGTATTGATCTAACATTCTGTAGGCTATTGTTGTGTAAGTTTATGCTTCCATCTAATGAATTTTGACTCCGATTACCTCAACGTGGGACTACATAATCTGATCATGTTCTTCATTTCCCCTTCAGCTGGAGGAACTCAGCAGCTCAATGTATCCTTTTCTAAAAGTTGTCTCATAATCTCTGGGATTCAGCTGTCTCACCTGGGAAAACACTGGCTTTGAAACAACTATATTTAGCTTAAATCCTTAATGTGTCTGTGTTGGATCCTTAATGTACCTGTGTCCAGACAAAAACTACACCTGGCTGAAAACCAGGATCTGCCCAAGACGTCTGGACCTTGACGAGGGAGATCAGGATGACAGATTGCTCATCTTCCCACGACGACGAGGAAAGGTTGCCATGATATTGATCCAACTGCCTTAGCACCAAAACTGGGCCATATAAAGCCCCTGGTTAGATCATGATTTGTATATGATTCATTCAATCAGGTGTCAACTGTCAAGCACATCAACTGTGATCTAGTGATAAATACTCCACATTCATAGCACAAGTTCTGCTTATTTTAGTTATTGCACTGTGCTTTAGCCTACATCTTTTGTCAAGGAATATTCCGAAAGTTAAAGAATAGCCTTTGAACTTATACTTGTATAGAGTGCAGCGGCAGGGTACGCTAATGAATCCTGTTGTTATGTGTGTGTGTGGTGTGTGTGTGAACATCTGTAAAGGAGACAAGATATCCACCATCTTTATCCAACTCCCTGTTTCAGAGGCACACATACTTTAAAATATAAAGGAGAACATTTGCTGTAAAGTTAGGCATTGATATTGATATTGTGCATTTTCTCATTCATTGTCATATGATCATGTCTTTACTGAAATTAAGGACATCATTATATATCTTTGATTGCTAAATATATGTACACAGCCATATAATCAACTGTAGCAAAAACAACATGTTAGCCCATGTTGTCAGTCACTGTGGGTCAGCTCAGCACCTTGGGATGTTCGCCCTGATTTTAATACCTTCTAGCAAAACATTTATTATGATTAGGAGGGACACACTGGATGTGGTGGTTAGAAATACAATGTTTATAAATCTTTTATGCTTCATAAAGCAGAAGAGAGTACTTGAACAGTGTGAGATATAAATTGTATATTTTGGTGAAATTTAAATATGTGAGCTAATGTCTAAAATTGATTACTACAGTCTGAAAATGTCATTGTAGTTTCTCAAACTGGACATTTTCTCAAAGCTATGTCAAGAAATTGTTCAACCAAGATATGAAACTTGCTGGCTCTGCATTGGCACTGAGCTGCCTTAGCTTAGAATATTCAGGCATTTGAGGCTCAGCAGTAGCAGCAGCAACCCTCCAAAGCACAAGCCAGCCCAACCAGCCACTGCAATGCTGTAAAACGGATGGACAAACATTTAGGCCATGGCTATTTACCCTTATCCACGAATGGTAGATGTAAAATGAAATTGTGGGTGTGAGCATCTGATGCATGTGTATGAAGAGAACATGTTGTAGAAACATGCATAAAACACACACACTGCAAGATACTACATTCAAAGAACATTATGCAGTATGTCTCGGGTTGAGTCCAAAGAGTGTTGTACTAGTCAGGTCATTTTGGGACTTAATTTTTGCAAAGTAGCTTTTAGTAACTCTTCATGTTAGAAACCAATAACCATCATTTTCACAAGGCAGCTGCTCTCCATTTGCTGTGATTTTCATACAAGTTGCTAAACTCTAAACCAAACTAGTATGCCTAGATCATATACTCATTTCTAAGATGATTAATGTGTCATTGGTTTTAAAAGTTCAGCATGTAGTGTGTATGGGATCAGAAAGTAACTTTCTTTGGTCCATTAGAAGTGTAAGATACGACACCTTTGTTTTACTTCACCTTGCCAAGCCTACCTCTTTTTCCAATATGGCCTGGACCTGAGTCCTATAAGAACTGTAGCTTCTGACTACTAGGACCCTGTTACATATCTGTCAATGAGAACTACCTTCTCAAGGAACTTGACATTTTATACAATCTTGTCTTTTGCTTTGCTATTAAGGCCCTGTGTTTTGCGCAATTTTGTCATATGACCAGGGGTGTATTCATTACAGAAATAGTTTACGGTTTAAGAACCAAACGGAATAAAACGGGGAGGGACCTATCTGTCTAATAGAAACTCTTGTTTGCATTTTCCGTTTGGAGTAAACGGTTTTGTTGCAAAACGAATCGACGTAATTATTACAAGATTTAACAAAAGGTCCCATTTTCTTTTTATGTCAGATGGTCCAGCACCATCCTTAGACAATTGCTCACATTTTTGGTGTGGTGCTCATTTCTGGAAAATGCTTAAAATAAAGGTTAAAATCTAGGTCATGTGACATGAAAGCCCAAAACACAGGGCCCTAACTTTGTCATTTAACCCCTGCAAAACTAATTGTATTTATTTACTTGTAAATAAAAGCAAATCAGTGACAGTGGTCTTGTTTTAACTGACTCAGATGCTCAGTCTTGCATGTAGTGATTGAAATAGATCCTTACCTTACAGCGCCATCTTCCTCAAGGTTGTTAAAGACCAGGCACACACATTATCCTCTTTTTCCCTTTGGGGGACACGAGGCAACAAGGCCAACCACACTGACACATTACAATGATGGTATAAGCAGGCAAGTGGTTTTCCTCGCAATGAAGTTGTTCTCACTAATTTTCAGACATAAGAATTAAACCAACTGGAGCACTTAGTTTACAGAAATAAACACTTTATTTATATATCAATCTCGGTCTTTCCTCTCATTAATAAACAAGTTCAATATAATTTAAACAGAATAGTGAAAGGCTACTTCAAGACTGGCATTATACTGACACAGAATCACAGACCTGGGCTTCACTGTCTCTGTATCAATCGTTAGTTTAAAGCTAAATGGTTTCAACGTTATACCCACCCAGTATTGTTGGTTTATACCCAAAGTTGATTTAGGCATCAGTGTACATATATAATCTTTAAGAAAATTATAATTTTTTTGATTCCCTGTCGGTACATTTTGGTCATAAAACAACAAAAAATAAGACATGTCACAACAGCACTTCAACAAATTGTCACAATAGGACTTACAAACTGCAACATTGTACAGCATACAAATTAGGCTAATACTGTGCAATCACACATTTGAGCTAAACAAAAGTAATTTGTAATCATTAATCTTCACTGACAAATCTTTAAAACAACTGCATAAGACATCTTAGAAATATCACATATTACATTTAATGAAACAGCAAAAATATACATATTTCGGTCCCGTTTCCTTTTTGTGCATTTCAATGGTACATTCTTCGTAATGTTGTCTCAGATTTGCGTACAATAAGATTCATAAACAGCGACAATCATATTACGATACATCCAATGCAATATACATGACAACAACTATAATGACAGTGAGCGACTTCTTCAAAGTGCAAAGAGAGCAGGTTGTTGAGAATAAGACCTGATGCTAACAGCTGAAGCCTGTCTGCCTGTCTGCGCTCCTTTATTGAAGAATACCCTAACTTGCTGAGAAGAGAGTTGATTTAAGGGCTCTCATCTTAAAGGACATTCTATACTCTGTAACGTAAAAAAAGTGCAGGCACTATTAGAAATGCAGAACATCTCTGTCTTCAAGTAAGGTCAGTGTTTCTGTTCTTCTGTCTAGGGGGGGGTTTGGTTGTGTTTCTGTTCTTCTGTCTAGGGGGGGGTTTGGTTGTGTTTCTGTTCTTCTGTCTAGGGGGGGGTTTGGTTGTGTTTTGAAGGTTGTGATTTCTGAGGGGCCCTCAGGGGGAGGGGAGGGTCCTCAGGAACTCGTTGAGGCCCTTGTGGACATTGGCATGCTGGGAGGCGGCGTACTCTGCCAGCCCAGGCCCCATGTGGGTGTAAAGGGCTTGGCACAGGTTGGCAGTGGCCCCCCGCACGCTGCCGCCCCGGCCGTGGACGGTGCCACTGTGGCTGGATGTGCCCAGGAGGTGCCACAGCAGGGGTAACACCTTCTGTTCCACCACCTGAGGCTTACGAGGATATAGCTCTGTCACCAGATCTGAAAGACAGGCCAGAAGAGGACGGGAAGAGGAGGGGGGAGGAAGGAAGGGAAGTGGGGGGGAGGAGGATGGGAGAAAACACGTAACAAGGAGCTTATGAAATGCTGAGAGCATATGGCACTGACACATCTGTTTCTCCCTCCTTGTAAGAGGCTAAAGACTCCTTGGAGGGCAGGCAGAAAGACAGTTGCCATTGCACTGTTGCTTAGCAGCTGTTGTAAACTCAGATCCTAATCCAAACGTTAAAAATCCAACGAAGTTTACAAAGTATCATCTACATAACCTAGGTTGCTAAGGGGATTTATCTCAAGCAAATTGTTTCAGTGAAAATACCTGCAACCTTCTCTATGAGATCCACTTTAGCCTTGCCACTCAGGAACTGGGCCTTGGTGCAGAAAGGCTGGAGGAGGAGGGTTTTATCTGTGAACAAAGTAAAGGACAAGTCAGAGCTGGTCATCCTCTCAGCTACGTTCCAGCCTCGCATGGAACCTCAAACTAGATGATGTGATCTCAAACATCATCAGACACCTACCAAGGTTTTGGATGAGTGCATGGATGGCTCCAATGGCAGCGCTGTAGATTGCGTTGTTCTTGGAGTTGAGGTGATTGTCCACGATGGCCGGTACCAGGATGTAGACTACCTGGGCCAGGTTATCCTTCATCACAGTGATGATCTTCTGCAGAGACTCCAGAGCGAACAAGTTGACTTTACTGTTGGACTCCTGCAGTCTGGCCTTAAAGGCATCAAACACCTGGGAGAGAAGCATTACTATAGATTCAATTATGACCTACTTACATGGGTCCTCTTATCTAGGGGCATTTGCATGGTTTATATTTGGTCAATAAAAGTTATAGCTAGTATTCTTTGTGATAGTCAGAGGACTTCGGCAAATGGCAGCTTAGGGTATATAATAGTGAGCGCTGGTTGATTCATAACCTGCAGTCTCTGCAGTTATATCCGCGAGGCGGGCGGATTTAGGGTCATGGAATATTGTGTGGATGAAAGGTGGGTGGCGGACGGGTTGAATAAAGAGAAACAGGGCTCAAAATGAACGCTTGCCCTCAAAAAAATTGTTGGACAAGAAGAATATAGATTTCAATTGTCTGAATGGACATGAAAAAAGTCATGATCCTTGTCATATTAGTAACCCATGCTAGTTGGTGCATCTTTAGAGCTCCCCTCTTTCTTAATTCTAACGGATATTTTTATCTCGGAAAAGATGAAACCACTAGCTCGTGCAGTGCGCTATTGAGAATGATGTTTTCCCGTTAATTGCATTTTGGAACATTTGAGCCATCTGCGCATTGTTTTTATTTTTTATTTTATTTTATTTACTTTTAATCCCTTTTTCGTGGTATCCAATAGGTAGTTACAGTCTTGTCTCATCGCTACAACTCCCGTACGGACTTGGGAGAGGCGAAGGTCGAGAGCCATACGTCCTCCGAAACAGGACCCAACCAAGCCGCACTGCTTCTTGACACAATGCCTGCCTAACCCAGAAGCCAGCCACTCCAATGTGTCGGAGTAAACACCGTACACCTGGCGACCGTGTCAGCGTGCATGCACCTAGCCCGGCACAGGAGTCGCTAGAGCGCGATGGGACAATGCCGGCCAAACCCTCCCCAAACCTAGACGACGCTGGGACAATTATGCGCTGCCCCATGGGCCTCCCAGGTCACGGCCGGCTGCGAAAGAGCCTGGACTCGAACCAGGATCTCTAGTGGCACAGCTAGCAACTGCGATGCAGTGCCTTAGGGCCTCCAGAGTGGTGCAGTGGTCTATGTGCGCATTGTTGAGCTAAACGGTCTGATCTGTAGCATCAGCCTCATTGCTTAAAAAAAAAAAGTGTGCAGCGGTTGCATGAATTTTGAATCTGTTGTCCCAGAGTTTGTTTTAAACCATATCCATATTTATTATCCCAGCGATGACGGGACGCACTTAGTTTCGCTCCCAGGAGGGAATTATTTTATAAAAACATAAAAAGTATTTGGTTGTAATTGGAGAGCCAGGAGAGCCTTCAAGGGGCAATGTTGTATTTTGAGACAGGCTTCAATATGCAAAGTCAATAGCCAGTGTGTATCCTACATTTTGGTCTGATTCTCTGTGGTAAAATAAATAGTCATGCATTTTATTTTGTAAAGTGGCATCCTTGCATCATACGATGATGTAAAAATGATGTTACAGAACCTTTTTTCTTCTGGACAAGTAAAAAAAAAAATCTGTCCTAGGACATGTGGCTAAAAAAGTTCATGTCAAGCCCTGCCTTAAAAAAAACTTCAAATGTAGCTATAATTGTTGTGCAATTTATATCTACAGGCTACTTTGAGATTTTTCTTTAATTATTTTAGTCTATCTGGTATTAGTGCGTAAGCCTAAGCTTTAGGGCCTAACTGTAAGCTCCACGTCTATGACTCTGACTGTGGCCTACAGCGCATTTTCTATATTAGCGGGTTTGGTGCGGGCCTCAGATTTTCCCATTATCACATGTAGTTGGGCGGTTGCGGATGGGTTATTAGCAATTGCTGGCAAACAAACATCTAACCCGCGAACCACTAGTATATATTATAAGGCTAAAGAAATCTGGTTTTGTTCAGATGACGTCAGTTACCGGAAAGATGCTGCCGATAACTATGTTGGGGTTATGCTCGCAGTCCACCACTAGCTGGTTGATGCCTTTGATGCGCTCTCTGAAGTCCTTTGAACCCAGCAGGGCTGTGAGCTGCTTGATGTACTCCGTCTTGTCTGCAATGCTGTGAGCTTGAGGTCTGCCGCTGTACAGCCCAGACTCCCTGCAGATACACAAACAATAGGTAAGTCATGGAGAGGAGTTCGTACTGACACATGAACACACTGTACATACAGTACCAGTCAAAAGTTTAGACACACCTACTCATTCAAGGGTTTTTTATTTACATTGTAGAATAATTGTGAAGACATCAAAAATATGAAATAAACACAAATGGAATCATGTAGTAACCAGAAAAGTGTTAAACAAATCAAAATATATTAAGAAAACCCTTGAATGAGTAGGTGTGTCCAAACTTTTGACTGGTACTGTACATTGACAAAACTATGCTAATGCATGGACAAACAGCAAAGCTAGCCATGGCTTTAACCATAACAGTTCAGTATACTAGGGGTGTAAACTTGATGAGACAGACGTGCAACACATTTCAGTTATTGTTGTTGTGTTTGCCCACCTGTTGACCACTTTGAGGGGTTCCCTGCTGAGAGATGAGGCCCTAACTGTGCCACTGCCAGGGAGGGAACGCCGGCCCCTGGCTGACGGGGTGTCCTGGGGCATCTCTCCCAGGCCCTTCAGACCACATTAACATACATGTAACTCATGGATCACACACATGTAACCACTGCTTCCTTAAAGGCCTAGTGCAGTCAAAAACGTGATTTTCCTGTGTTTTATATACAGTATATTTCCACACTATAAGGTTGGAATAATACTGTGAAATTGTGAAAATTATGATAACGCCCTTTTTGTGTAAGAGCTGTTCGAAAAAACTGCCTGAAATGTCAGCCTGTTTTGGTGGGATGGAGTTCTGGCCTGGTAGTAAATTAGTGAAAAGACCAACAAGAAAAAGAGTTCTAGACCTCTCTAGCTAGTTTTCATTTTCCCACTCAGACCACTCCCAGACAGTCCTAGCAAAATTCTGGCTTGAGAAATTGCTCTTTGCTAAGAAGCTATTTGTTTATTTTTTACCATTTTAATTGAAAACAATCACAGTAATTGTTCACCAGAAATGATTTCATATTGAGATAAGAATGGCTGCATTGGACCATAAAGTAAACGTGCCTTGTCTTAAAATGCAAGCTCCCAGCAGGGGGAGACAGAAATCGACAGGAATGACTCATAACGGTCACACACACCTTCTCAGTTAGACGGTGTTCTGTACCTTAGTCTTCAGAATGAAGACAGTGTCTCTGATGGGAGCCAGGTCTTTGGCAGGGATATATTTCTCCAACATCTTATCAAAATCAGGGTGTGATGACAGAAACAGCAGCATCCGGCGTCCCTGGTACCTGAGAAGAACAGCCTCAAACAATGCCACTTATTCTATTGATAACAGACACACGTACTAGCATTAAAACAGACATACATTGGTTTTAAACAAAATTCCCTCCCTACCTAGCTTCCTGGGAGGAGTCTTGTGACAGCTTGATGACGGCAGGTAGGATTCGGTCGGTGAGGTCTTTCCCTCCAGATAGGAGGCGGGCAGCGCCAATGTTCTCCATCAGGTTGACCATGTGATGACCTGCGCACTTCCTCACCACTGAGTTCAGGTGACTGTTCACAAGAGACAATATCAGGGATGTGATCAGCACCACAGAAAATAAAGCCTAATGGCCCAATTTAATGATAATATACAAGCATGATAAGATTCAATATCTTCAAGCAAAGCATGTATTTCAAGTACTGGTGCTGAACTGCTGAGTGTGCTAGTTGGTGACAGTGAGTGTCTGTCTGACCTGAGGCCGCTGGTGAGCAGGGCGTTGAGGCTGCGGGTGGGGGTGCAATGTTGCACCATGCTGTCCAGCGCTGCGTCCACATCCTGCCTGATGAAGGCATTGGACTCCCCAGCCTTCTGCAGCAGAGCCTTGGCAGTGGCCTCCAGCTCCTGGTCCATCCCCTTCTGCAGTGCGGTGTACAGCTCACCCATCGCCCCAACAGCAACACGGGACACACCCGACCGAAGGTTCCTCACCTGGGGAGCAATACACTCGGATGATGATGATATTGAATCAGCTAGATAATTTTTTCTTCAGCCATCTCACCAAGGGCTTGAACGGTCACATTTCCTCATCAGGACGTAGGAAAAATCAGTCATCAAACGGCTAGAGTCTACAAGGACCACCCTGTACTGAATTGATTGAGGCTGAGATTATGATTAGAAGGAAGAAAATAGATTGGATGAGGCTCCCCAGGAAAATGGACTGGACATGAACATTTATTTAAGACTAAAAGAATGAGGAGTCATGGTCGTACCTCTTGGATGAGTGCGAGACAGACGTCATGCAGCCTGTTCCGCAGTACGTCTGAATGGTACTGCGTCAGACCACGGAGAGAGGTCAGGCCCTCAATCTTCTTCTCCCTTCATTAACACATTTAGAAATAGAAATTGAGTAAATCCAATCCATTGCTAATATGCATCCAAAAATGATAAATGGACATTTGACGTTGGGTCTGACTAGACAATGTCTATGTATAGCATGGGGTTAAACACTGGCGCTGAGGTTCAGTTGGACCCCAGGAGGTTTAGCGGTTGCTAAAACGTCAGCGAATAGGGATCCAAATGAAGAATAAAGCTCACCAGTCGTCTGAGTTGAGGAGTTTGAAGCTCTGTGTCAGTGTTAGCTCAGGTTTAGAGAACGGCTGTGGTTCAGGCTGCTCTGTCAGGTCACTCTTCTGGCTGGGAGTGCCTGGGGACAACTCATCTGGAGGACACAACCGCATAATTAAATACAACACAATTATAATGGACTTTTCCACATGTTACAGCCTTATTCTATAATGGATTAAATAGTCCCCCCCTCCATTAATCTACACACAACAGCACATAATGAAAAACAGGCAACATTTTTTTTTTTTTTTACTGAATATCACATTTACATAAGTATTCAGACCCTTTACTCAGTACTTTGTTGAAGAATCTTTTGCAGCAATTACAGCCTCGAGTCTTCTTGGGTATGACGCTACAAGCTTGGCGCACCTGTATTTGGGGAGTTTCTCCCATTCTTCTCTGCAGATCCTCTCAAGCTCTGTCAGGTTGGATGGGGAGTGTTGCTGCACAACTATTTTCAGGTCAATCCAGAGATGTTCGATCAGGTTTAAGTCCGGGCTCTGGTTGGGCCACTCCAGGACATTCAGAGACTTGTCCCGAAGCCACTCCTGCGTTGTCTTGGCTGTGTGCTTAGGGTCGTTGTCCTGTTGGAAGGTGAACCTTCATCCCAGTCTGAGGTCCTAAGCACTCTGGAGCAGGTTTTCATCAAGGATCTCTCTGTACTTTGCTCCGTTCATCTTTCCCCTCGATCCTGACTAGTCTCCCTGCCGCTGAAAAACATCCCCACAGCATGATGCTGCCACCACCACGCTTCACCGTAGGGATGGAGCAAGGTTTCCTTCAGATATGACGCTTGGCATTCAGGCCAAAGAGTTCCATCTTGGTTTCATCAGACCAGAGAATCTTGTTTCTCATGGTCTGAGTCCTTTAGGTACCTTTTGGTAAACTCCAAGCAGGCTGTCATGTGACTTTTACTGAGGAGTGGCTTCCGTCTGGCCACACTACCATAAAGGCCTGATTGGTGGAGTGCTGCAGAGATGGTTCTCCAATCTCCACAGAGGAACTCTTTCAGAGTGACCATCGGATTCTTGGTCACCTCCCTGACCAAGGCCTTTCTTCCCCAATTGCTCAGTTTGACCGGGCGGCCAGCTCTAGGAAGAGTCTTGGTGGTTCCAAACTTCTTCCATTTAAGAATGATAGAGGCCACTGTCTTCTTGGGAACCTTCAATGCTGCAGAACTGTATTGGTACCCTTCCCCAAATCTGTGCCTCGACACAATCCAGTCTTGGAGCTCTAAAGACAATTCCTTCGACCTCATGGCTTGATTTTTGACATGCAGGTAAACATCTCAAGGATGATCAATGGAAACAGGATGCACCTGAGCTCAATTTCGAGTCTCATAGCAAAGGGTCTGAATACTTATGTAAATAAGGTATCTGTTTTTTATTTTCCAAAAACCTGTTTTTGCTTTGTCATTATGGGGTATTGTGTGCAGATTGATGAGGGGGAAAAACTATTTAATCCATGTTAGAATAAGGCTGTAACGTAACAAAATGTGGAAAAAGTCAAGGGATCTGAATACTTTTCAAATGCACTGTAAATCCTTTTATTTAACTAGGCAAGTCAGTTAAGAACAAATTCTTATTTACAATGATGGCCTACCCCAGTCAAACCCTCCCCTAACCCGTAAGACGCTGGGACAATTGTGCCCCACCGTATGGGACTCCCGATCACAGCCGGTTGTGATACAGCCCGGGATCGAACCAGGGTCTGTAGTGACGCCTTAGACCGCTGCGCTACTCAAAAGCAATATCTACAGTGCCTTCAGAAAGTATTCACACCCCTTGACTTATTCCACACTTTTGTTGTGTTACAGCCTGAATTCAAAATTGATTAAATTGAATTATACACTTAATACCCCATAATGACAAAGTGAAAACATGTTTTTAGCAATGTTTGCACATTTATTGAAAATTAAATACAGAAATATCTAATTTGCAGAAGTATTCACACTTCGAGTGAATACTTTGTAGAAGCACCATTGGCAGCGATTACAGCTTTGTCTTATTGGTTAAGTCTCTAAGAGCTTTTGATACTTGGATTGTACAATATTTGCACATTATTCTTTAAAACATTCTTCAAGCTCTGTCAAGTTGGTTGTTGATCATTGTCATGTTCATTCAATGTCATCTTGGTAAGCAACTCCAGTGTATATTTGGCCTTGTGTTTTAGGTTATTGTCCTGCTGAAAGGTGAATTTGTCTCCCAGTGTCTGTTGAAAAGCAGACAACCAGGTTTTCCTGTAGGATTTTGCCTGTGCTTAGCTCTATTCCGTTTCTTTTTATCCTAAAAAAACTCCCTTGTCCCTGCCGATGACAAGCATACCCATAACATGATGCAGTCACCACCATAATTGAAAATGTGAAGAGTGGTACTCAGTGATGTGTTGGATTTGCCCCAAACATAATGCTTCAGGACATACAGTAAAGTACATTTCTTTGCCACAGTTTTTGCTGTTTTTTTAGGGCCTTATTGCAAACAGGAACAACATATTTAGGCTTGCCATAACAAAGGGGTTGAATACTTATTGACCAAAGACATTTCAGCTTTTCATTTTTAATTAACTAACTTCTAAAAACACAATTCCACTTTGACATTATAGGGTATTGTGTGCAGACAACACACAGCTGAGTGTTACATTACACCTCTATTGTTACATTACAGTTATATCAGTCACTGGCTAAATGAAGCAGCGTGCGTGGCAGGAGACGTATTAATAGAAGCTGTGAAAACAAAGCTTTGCACTCCATTATCTAAGAGAACATCTAATTTACTGTTGCCAAGCTCAGCTACTGTTGGAGCTGTGATGGGCTAATTAGTAGTGCACTAAACCTCTTTAGAGTGACATATGATGTGTTGACTGATTCATCTACCCACCATGTTAAAAAGTACCATTAAGTTGCTCAAATGAATGAGACGTCACAGAACATACAGTTCTGTATTTAATGCTATGATGAAAAACAGTGTGGCGCCACCTTATAACTGCAAAGAGGTAGAGATTATATGATGACTGCCAGACTGTTCTGCTGACCTGAGCTGTGTGAGAGGGATGGCCGTGTATTGCTGAAACTGGGAGCCCTCCTCAGGCGGGCCAGGGTGCTCCTGGGGTTGGGAGGGACCGTGGGGGGGCTAGGCTGGTGGGGGGGGCTGAAACATTTAATAGGGCTCTGGGGTCCCTGGGGGCTGGCAGGGCTGGTGGGACACTTGTCTGGTAGAGAGTCAGCCTTGGAGGATGTCACTATGCTACCGTTCAGATGCAAGTCTGTTAGGCGAAGAACAAACACTGTAGAGATGAACCACAAGCACATGACAAAATTTTGCAACATTACAAAAGCCAGTGTATCAAGAGAAATCCTGTACTAGGTTTATGAAAAGTATTGGAGGGTTAAGGAAAATACATTGGACCTTTGGAAATGGCTGCTGTATCCTCTGTAGCCAAGTCATTTTGCCCCTGTCTGAGGCGCAGGCGCATCCTGTCAGCTTTTTGACGATCTCCCAGGGCAGGCTGGCCCTCCTGCTGCGCCAATCCTTGCTGCCTCATCTTGTTCCGCGCAAACCTAGACGTTCTCACCTTTTCCTGCACACAAACACACAACACTCCAGCCAAATACATGTCACAGGTGTAACTGACTGATAGCAGTGGTAGAGGGATATTTTCTCTCAATCTGTAATACCAAATGGGAAATGTAGTCTCAGAGGTTGTTGGTGGTGTATGTACAGTATGGTGGATCTGCTCACCCTGGCCTCCTCTGCGTCTGGGCTGTCGTCAGGGTCCAGGTGGTGGCTGAGGACAGCATGGCTGTAGATGCCAGTTGGAGGGTCACTGTGCAGCCTGGTCATACAGTCGCCCTGCTCCATCGACATGGCAACGCCTGGACGGCTGGACAGAATCACCAAGCCAAACACTCCTGCAGAGGGGGGAAGTGAGGAAGATTCAAGAGCGCTCAAGCTCATGTTTTCATTGAAACCGTTATTCAGCAAAGTTCCATATGACTACATGGAACTCTATTCGACATCAAGTAACTCACGCAAGCAGTAAAATCTCATTTAAAAAACTAAAATACACCTTATGGAACAGTGAAGAGACACACACACAGGCACAGACACACACATATGATAACATATGCACTATACACACACGTACACATGGATTTTGTGTTGTAGTAGAGTAGTGGACTGAGGGCACACACTTAATGTGTTGTGAAATCTGAAATGTAATATAGTGTTTTTAATTGCATGTAACTGCCTTAATATGTCTGGACCCCATAAAGAGTCGCTGTTGCCTTGGTACTACCTAATGGGGATCCATAATAAATACAAAGTTGAAACCTTGAGCAGTACAATGTATTTACATAGCTACAGAATACTGTAAGCAGTGATGACTTCCAAAATATGATGCACTCTCTCCTCTGCAAGTCTTTCCATCTGTTACTGTGCCAAAGCTAAGTGTATTGCCAACTACAAGAGTTAATCCAAACAATTATTTGACTTGGCCCGAATACTGTGTGGCCCCCAGACAGGGCCTTGCATGTCAGCAATCAAGTGTTCAAGATCTATAACTTTCAAAATATAGAAATACAGCCAGTATGATCCATTTTGCATCATATTCTACATTTTAGAAATTTTATATGATGCAAAATGCATCATACCGGCTGTATTTCTGTATTTTGAAAGTTATATATCTTTAAAACTTGATTGCTGATATGGAAAACATTTTGGGACTATATCAACAATGGACTAATGAAGCAAATACCAAAATGTGTTTTTTGGGTGGAGGATTCCTTTAAACACAGCCCTGAGCCAGAACACCATGACCTAAGAACACAGTATTGGACATCATGGACATCTGAACAACGGCAAAGAGTCGTAAAATAAATGGAGACCGTTAAGGACTGACCTCTGCCAACCACACCTTCAGGCATGTCAGTGAGTGGGGAGTTCCTGTTGCTGTAGATCTGGGACCCTGAGGAACAGAGAAGCATATCATCTTTATTTTTAAACAAGTCACTGAAACATGAAAAACATATAGAAAAATACCCATCATTTAAAGAGAGTAATATGCCTCAATGGAGCAGACCTCCTTGCAGTGACTGACCTTTGGCAGACCTCAAGGCTTCGACTGGCTCCCGGAGGGCTGGTCTAGTTGGGGGTGGAGAGTATTCTCTAGTCCGGTCCTCTTCCTCAGGTTCCATAGGTCCGTTCGAGTATGGGACTCTTTGACCAATCACACTTACTTCAGGTATGATTTTATCTCGGAGTGGAAAGCCTAGTGAAGAAAACACACAAACACACTATTACAGCAACAGAAACAACACTAATCAGAGAGATCCTTTTATACGTCAAATCCTCACTGTACCTTGAAGGGCACTGACGTCCATGGAGACAGAAGACCTCAGCTTAGCAGAAGGCAGTCTAGCAATGTGAGGCTTTGCTGAAGAGGATGCAGAATTCCCAGGGCTGCTGACAGAGGTCAGAGGTGATTCACCAGAAGGGACATCATATCTATCAGACCTTGGTGTGTGTCTACTTGAAGGCGTGAATATCATAGCTTGACCCCTTTGCCCCCCATTATTCTTGAAATTGGATATCATTTGGTTCAACTTAGAGCCTGCTTAGAATCTAGTGGAATGTACCTGATTTTGGCACTGTTGAGGGTAGAGATTGGGGGTGAGTAGATGCTGGAGAGGCCGCTCTTGCTAGCTGGGCTGGTGACAGTGGGGGAGGTTTGAGAGGGGGGGTCCAGAGCCAGCTCCAGTTTCATGGCTGAGTCAGGGCTATCTGGGTCAGGGTCTGAGCCACTCAGACTCACCTTGGCCTTCTTCTTAGCTGCACTGCAGCGCAGGGAGCGCAGAGAGTTCAGCATCTGTAAACAACAACACGTTAGCTCATCAGTAACCTGAGAGCAAGGTGAGAGTGTGCTGTGAATACAGATACTATTTTATGCATGGGTGTATATCCATGACAACTTAGATATCAAGTCTTTTTACCCAGCACTAACATTACCACACAGATACTTAGTCCCAAATATGACCCATTTCACCACCGCTACACTAATAAAGGGAAAACATGATCCACATTCCATCTTCCAGCACTGAGGTATCCAGAGTTATGGGTACAGCTATGAATAAATCTCTGATGGCAAGATGGCAGTTTTCAGACAGTGTCCTAGCTACATTCAGCTGGAGACTTCACTAAGTGGTTAGAGCATTGGACTACTAACCGAAAGGTTGCAAGATCGAATCCCCGAGCCGACAAGGTAAAAATCTGTCATTCTGCCCCTGAACAAGGCAGTTAACCCACTGTTCCTAGGCCGTCATTGAAAATAAGAATTTGTTCTTAACTGATTTGCCTAGTTAAATAAAGGTAAAATAAAATAAAAAGCAGAGCCGTGTGTAAAACAGTGATCCTAACCTCCTGCCGGTCCAGGTTGTCCTCTTCCTGCTCCTGGTCTTGGTCCTGCAGGCTGAGGTGATCCAGATCCAGGTTCCTCTCAGACAGGTGGTCCTGCAGGCTGGATGGAGCTGGAGGATTGAACCGCTGGCCATTCTGAGACTGGCCCCGCTCTGGCAGGGGAAGGCCTGGAGACCGGGAAACAGGCAACACGGTCCGCGTCCCACTCAGAGCCTGCCGGAAAGACGAGGCAGACGAGGAGCTCACCAGAGAGGCACGAAGAGGCCGTGGAGAACACCTGCTGGATGAGAAGTCACCTGTGGGGACAAAGAGAGCACTCAACAACATGCCTCAACTAAATAACATGATGACCAGGATCTACCCAATAATATGCAGTAGATACCAGACCCATACTTGATATGTCTTTCCAGGAGCTGGGGTCTAGTCTGTGGGGGCTGCTCTCTCTCTTGTTGGGCCAGGTGTTGGACATAGACAGCGAGGAGTCAGCGTGGCGGCGGGACAGTGTTGGGGTCAGCTTGCCCCCGGGGAGTGTAGCCAGAGGGTAGGAGGGCAGTAGAAAGGTGCCCTGGGCCGAGGGGAGGGAGAACGTGCGCTCAACGCCGGGGGTCCCGGGGAGGAGACGGGCCTTGTGTACCACTGCAACACAAAGATCCTTCAGTTACCTTTCAATGAAACTGGGTTCTGTAGAAGGCACTTAGGCTGAGCAGAGTAAAGACTTCCTCACCTCCCTCTGTGTCAGAGAAGTTGGTCGATTTGAAGATGTCAGGGTCCAAGTCAAGGCTCCCACTCCTTCTCAATCGTCCCGGGGATTCCCTCCTTCTAGAGGACAGGGGCTTATTGGGCTCTGCAGAACCTGGAGGACAACGAATCAGCTATTACTGTACCTCATAACCATGATCTATTCTCTATCAATACAGTATGATGACTTATTGTTGGTGGCTTCAGCAAATCATGTTAAGCTTCAAAGTGATATGGTCAATTGAGTCCTCTTCATTGAGGGTAAGCTAAAGCTGAGGTCAGGCTAACCTGTGAGCCCAGTGACTGGCAGGGGAATGTAAACTGATCCAAGTTTGTTTCATTTGATAAATGATTCAGTCTAGGTTTAATACCTTTGGCTAAGTCAGAGCTTAGTTAAATCATGTATTGACAAACCAATTCTTTCAGTAACGATGGAAAACAGCTTTCATGAGAGAGCAACAGAAGGACGGGGGAGATTTTTTAGAGACTATTTGTTCATACTGGGTGGTAAAAGTTTCTGGCATGTTCTGCAGCCTCCAGAAAAAAAAGAGTCAAGTCCAGTCTTGCCTGTGAGCACAGACTGCTCTTTTAAATATTCGCTACATAGCGGTTCGCACACACTCCCACCACAAAACACTCCCACCACAATTCAGCATAGAATCTAGCAGTTTTTGTATTCCACTGCATGCTGTAAAAGCAAAAAACAGAGGAAAAATAAATACAAATCATAATTATTTAACATTTTTGTAGGCTACTTTAGCAAAGTCTTGTACAATATTTTGGTACATGGACTCAATTCAAATTCCCAATGCACCTGATACAATTGTAGTCTTCACTTAGAGGATTACATTCTGCATTGTGTCAAGATTACGTATGTGTACCGGTAGTCAAGGCAGTGGAGGTGGGGATAAGCTATATCAGAGCAGTACTTATTATGTCCAAATCAACCAATCATGCATTCCATACCCCAAAAGTGGCTTGTATCACAGGTTCCCTCACTGTAAGGTATCTTGATAAAAGTTGCACACCAAGATACTAGCAATTTAATACCTAATATCGCTAGCATCCCTGCTTGTTCATGACACAGTATCTGCTGTATTATCTCAGTTGGCTTCCCCACCTAGTCTGGTCCTTTCCTTCCTTTGAGAGCTTTTCTCCTGACCACTCTTCCAGAGTGGGCCAAGTCAACAGTGGGCTAGTTGACTGCAATGGGAAGGAAGCCTCTGACAGGTTGGTGGACGTGACCACAAACCAACTGTGACTGCAAAGTGGAGGAACTTCAATAAATCATTGTAGCCAACTCTATTGCTTTCATCCACTTTACTGGCCTTCCTCCCTCACAATTAATACCTCATATATTCTCCTTTGTCTACAGAGAACAGAAAATGTATGTATTTGATCGCATTGGGTCCATACTCGCGAACATTAGAAAATGTTTAATTTTAACCAGGACCTCGGTCTGAAAATGCGCGTCAGCCTGTTACAACAGTCGACGTAGTTGCATGTGATTGAACTCTACATTGTAGCTGATCCCATCATATAGCATAGGGCTAACGTGTGCCAGGTTAACCTCACCAGCTGACAGTGATTATTCCCTGTAATAAATTCTGCACCAGCCCATCAAAGATTTTAGACATTATATCCACCAACCAATTGCATTTCTTAAAGGTCCAATGCAGCTGTTTGTATCTCAATAATACACTGAACAAAAATGAAATGCAATATGCAACAATTTCAAAGATTTTACTGAGTTACAGTTCATATAAGAAATTCAGTCCATTGAAATAAATTCATTAGGCCTTAATCTATGGATTTCACATGACTGGGAATACAGATATGCATCTGTTGGTCACAGATACCTTAAAAAAAAATTTTAAAAGTAGGATCAGTCAGTATCTGGTGTGACCACCATTTGCCTCATGCAGCGCGACACATCTCCTTCGCGTAGAGTTGATCAGGATGTTGATTGTGGCCTGAGGAATGTTGTCCCACTCCTCTTCAATGGCTGTGCAAAGTTGCTGGATATTGGTGGAAACTGGAACACTGTCGTACACATCGATCCAGAGCATCCCAAACATGCTCAATGGGTGACATGTCTGGTTGGTATGCAGGCAATGGAATTGTGTGCAGATCCTTGCAACATGAGGCTGTGCATTATCATGCTGAAACATGAGGTGATGGCGGCGGACGAATTGCAAGACAATGGGCCTCAGGATCTCATTACAGTATCTCTGTGCATTCAAACTGGCATCGATAAAATGCAATTGTGTTCATTGTCCATAGCTTATCCCTGCCCATATCATAACCCCACCGCCACCATGATTTGATTTGATGGGGCACTCTGTTCACAACATTGACATCAGCAAACAACTCGCCCACATCTGCCAGTACAGTTGAAACTGGGATTCATTCAACAGCACACTTCTCCAGCGTGCCAGTGGCCATTGAAGGAGAGCATTTCCCCACTGAAGTCGGTTACGATGCCTAACTGCAGTCAGGTCAAGACCCTGGTGAGGACAAAGAGCACGCAAATGAGCTTACGTGAGACGTGGTCTGACAGTTTGTGCATAAATTCTTCGGTTGTACGGCTGCCTGGTCTCAGACGATCCCGCAGGTGGAGAAGCCGGATGTGGAGGTCCTGGGCTGGCGTGGATACACCAGGTCTGCGGTTGTGGGGCCGGTTGGAATCTAAAACGACGTTGCAGGCGGCTTATGGTTGAGAAATTCACATTTCATTCTCTGGCAATAGTTCTGGTGGACGTTCCTGTAGTCAGCAAGCATGCCAATTGCATGCTCTCTCAAAACTTGAGCCATCTAGGCCTCCAGAGTGGCGCAGTGGTCTAAGGCACTGCATTGCCACTAGAGATCCTGGTTCGAGTCCAGGCTCTGTCGCAGCCGGCCGCGACCGGAAGACCCATGGGGCGGCGCACAATTGGCCCAGCATCGTTAAGGGAGAGTTTGGCCGGCAGGGAAGTTCTTGTCCCAATGAGGACTAGACTTCTGTGGCGGGCCGGGTGCAATGCATGCTAACACGGTCGCCAGGTGTATGGTGTTTCCTCCGACACATTGGTGTGGCTGGCTTCCGGGTAAAGCGGTTGTTGTGTCAAGAAGCAGAGCGGCTTGGCTGGGCTGTGTTTCAGAGGACGCACTGTTCGCCTCTCCGAGTCTGTATGGGAGTTGCAGCGATGGGACAAGACCAACTACCAATTGGATACAACGAAATTGGGGAGAAAAAGGGGTAAAAAAAAGTATTTAAAAAAAAAACTTGACACATCTGTGGCATCGTGCTGTGTGACAAAACTGCACATTTTAGAGTGGCCTTTTATTGTCCCCAGCACAAGGTGCACCTGTGTAATGATCATGCCGTTTACTCAGCTTCTTCATATGCCACACCTGTCAGGTGGATGGATTATCTTGGCAAAGGAGAAATGCTCACTAACAGGGATGTAAACAAATTTGTGCACAAAATTTGGGAGAAATACGCTTTTTGTGAGTATGGAACATTTCGGGGATCTTTTATTTTAGCTCATGAAACATGGGACCAACACTTTACATGTTGCATTTATATTTTTGTTCAGTGTAAATCATTTCTGGGTAACAATTTAGTTCGTACCTTACTCTGTTTTCCATCAAAATTGTAAAAAATAAACAAAAATAGGTTCTTAGCAAAGAGCAAATTCTCAGGCAATCATTTTCTAGGACTGGCAGAGTGGTCTGAGTGGGGAGGGGAAAACTGAAAACGAGCTGTTATTGGCAGAGAAGTTTGGAACTCTTTCTTATTGGTCTATTAACTAATTTACCACATGGTATGTCACCAGGCAGGCCAAAACTCCACCCCACCAACTCTAACTGTTATTTCCCAGTTCATGATTCCAAGATGGGAGTAACATTGCATGTCCTGTCTACGTCCGTGTTTGGTGTTTTCCCTGTGCGGTTTTGCTTTGTTGATCTAGTCTATATCTGTGTCTTATTTACAACTGTTGTTTTGAGCCTACCCTTTGAAGCCCAGCTTTACATCTAGGCTATATCAATATGTAAATGTTTTATCCAGGCCCTGGAGATGGGGGTGTGTGCTAGTGGGTCTGGGCAGGTGTCATGTAGTTGATGTTTGCATGGTGTTGTCATTTGTATGTTCTGAATTGTTTATAAAAGATCAAATTAAATAAAAAATAATAATAACATGCAAAGATTTACAAACAATCTAGCTCTCCGCCCGTCTTCCCTACCTTGGCTCACTTGCCGGCCTGCAGTAGATCTGCTCCTATGGGTCCGAGTTTCCCTGTTTTCTCCTGACTGATCACCGGTGACTCTCGTGGATTCTTTGCTGCTTCTCCGCTGAGCCCTCGCCTATCCAGGCCTTCGGTGTCCTGGTGTCTCCTCCACTCTTCCTTTGCCAATGACAAACTCTGTTGAGTTGCTGAATCTCCTCCTTCCAGCTCACCTGGGCGTCGGTGCTTCTACACTGATTCTACGCCGACAAGTGCCACAGATCCCCGGTGTCTCCCAGAGCTTTCCCCGCTGACTCGCCGCGGCCCAGCTGTACTGTTCTTCTATGTTTCTCAGAATGTCTCCTCGTTGATACACCGGAGCGCTATGAGCCTTTCTCAACCCTGAGCCCCAGGCTTGGATCCCTTCGCAGCGGGGCTACATCTCATACCCACCATCTACAGCTGATCACTAGGAGTGCTCGCAATGCGCATCGGTGCCCGTATTTGGAGCGGTGGCATTTTACTCTCTCTGCAATGAGGTGTCATTTATGGCTTTTCCTCTTGTTTTAATGTAACGTCTGTTAATGCCACATTGCATCCCGTCCCGCTCCTCGGGCCAGTCCCACTCACTCCCCCGGGCGAAACATCGATGCGTCTCCCCTCCTCATCTAGGGATGTTATTTCATTCATGGTTACTCTAGGGACTGTCTGTTTGGGATATTCTCTATGTTACCCCGATGTCTGTTTGTCTGCTAATGAAACAGTTTGGCCAAACGCTTTCCATTAAGCCTATCATGAATTTCCTCTCATGCGCACGGCAGCCTGAGAGCGCCGATAACAGTCATGGCCTTACCATATTACTGTTGATGGTTTCTGGTAATGTACGACTTCTGTAACCGCAAAAGCCTCGGATTTATGCATATGAACTAGAGGTCGACCGATTAATCGGAATGGGCCGATTTCAAGTTTTCATAACAATCGGAAATTGGTATTTTTGGGCGCCGATTTGCCATTATTATAATAATTTTTTTACACCTTTATTTAATCTTTATTTAACTAGGCAAGTCAGTTAAGAACACATTCTTATTTTCAATGGCGGCCTAGGAACGTTCTGCCTCAGATTTTTAACCTTGTCAGCTCGGGGGATTCAATCTTGTAACCTTACAGTTAACTACTCCAATGCTCTAACACCTGATTACATTGCACTCCACGAGGAGCCTGCCTGTTGGCGAATGCAGTAAGCTAAGGTAAGTTGCTAGCTAGCATTAAACTTATCTTATAAAAAACAATCAATCAATGACTGTCATTGCTCCAATGTGTACTTAACCATAAACATCAATGCCTTTCTTAAAATCAATACACAAGTATATATTTTTAAACCTGCATATTTAGCTAAAAGAAATCCAGGTTAGCAGGCAATATTAACCAGGTGAAATTGTGTCATTTCTCTTGCGTTCATTGCACGCAGAGTCAGGGTATATGCGACAGTTTGGGCCGCCTGGCTCTTTGCGAACTAATTTGCCAGAATTCTACGTAATTATGACAACATTGAAGGTTGTGCAATGTAACAGGAATATTTAGACTCATGGATGCCACCCGTTAGATAAAATACGGAACGGAATAAACGTTTTGTTTTCGAGGTGATAGTTTCTGGATTAGTCAAAGGTATATGGTTTAGAGAGAAATAGTCGACGCGTTATAATTCCTGTAATAACTTGCGGCTGAATTTGAAAGGGGTTCCTTCGTTATTTTACCGTTCATGTCTTCCATAGAGAATGTCTTGATCTACTTCAAATAAGGTCTGTGTTTCGTGCAGGCTTAAACCGCCTCAACGTTTTGATACCCGTGTAAATCTCACTAGGATAAGGTAACGTTTGTCAACATATTTTCATAAATCCACTCTACAAAAAAATGTATCTTCGCTTATATTTAGCCAATATTGATCAGAGTTACCTTGTCCTATGGATATCTACACAGTTATAAAATTGGCACGGTGATGTAAGCCTACACGAAACACAGACCTTATTTTAAGTGAATCTAAAAATATCCTATGGAATAAATGAAGGAACCGCTTTTCAGATTTTGCTAAAAGGTGTCATGGGAATTATGACTCGCACTTTGGTTGTCAATTCTTACCATGCCCATTATTAAAATAGGATTTCCTGCATATAGAAATTAAAGTTTTTGTTTTCAACATTCATCACCGGTAACTTAAACTCTATTTTTATTCAAACAGTTGAGAGTATTTGTCTCCTAAGTAGACTCTTCAGTATCATTGTCACTTCAGAGCTGTGTGCGTGTGTGTATTTATGTATTATATTAAGTTAAAATAAAAGTGTTCATTGTTCATTCAGTATTGTTGCAATTGTCATTATTACAAAAATGTGTGTGTGTGTGTATGATATATATATATATATAAAAAATAAAAATAAAAAATAAAAAAAATCGGCCGATTAATCGTTATCGGCTTTTTTTGTCCTCCAATAATCGGTATCGGTATTGAAAAATCATAATCGGTCGACCTCTAATATGAACATCCGGAGTCTCCTCCCCAAACCTGATGAGCTGAAAACATTAGTGCACACGACCACCCCTAACGTTCTGGCCATCTCCAAATCACGGCTCAGGAAATCTGTTACAATCCAGGCTATAATATCTTCTGCCAGGACAGGTCCTCCAAGGGAGGAGGGGTTGCCATCTATTGTAAGGAGAGTCTGCAGGGCTCTGTCATTCTATATAAGTCTGTGCCCAAACAGTTTGAGCTGCTGCTGTTAAACATCAAACTCTCAAAGTACCTTTCACTCACTGTTGCTGTCTGTTCAAATCAAATTGTATTGGTCGCATATACATATTTAGCAGATGTTATTGCGGGTGTAGCGAAATGCTTGTAAAAAATCTAAATGGTCATTCTTCCAAATTTCAACGATTTAATAGTACCTGAATGCTCACTCAAACCTTTTGCACAACGTGAAGCCAATAAGACGATTGAGATATTGAGTCTGTTATCTCGAACCATCTCTGTGACAAGGTGCCACTGCTGGGATCTCTCCCCTACGGATCTTTAAGCACATAGCCTATACTTTTGTTGCGACTTTGTGGCTACAGTTCAGAAGCCCAAGTAGGCTACTCTATTATAGAACAGTTTCAACTGTTCTGCCTGTGGCTATGGAACCCTGACCTGTTCACCGGACGTGCTACCTGTCCCAGACCTGCTGTTTTCAACTCTCTAGAGACAGCAGGAGCGGTAGAGATACTCTGAATGATCGGCTATGAAAAGCCAACTGACATTTACTCCTGAGGTGCTGACTTGTTGCACCCTTGACAACCACTGTGATTATTTATATTTGACCCTGCTGGTCATCTATGAACATTTGAACATCTTGGCCATGTTCTGTTATAATCTCCACCCGGCACAGCCAGAAGAGGACTGGCCACCCCTGATAGCCTGGTTCCTCTCTAGGTTTCTTCCTAGGTTCCTGCATTTGAGGGAGTTTTTCCTAGCCACCGTGCTTCTACACCTGCATTGTTTGCTGTTTGGGGTTTTAGGCTGGGTTTCTGTACAGCACTTTGAGATATCAGCTGATGTAAGAAGGGCTTTATAAATACATTTGATTAAATTTGATTTGATATACCAAAAAAAGGGATATGGCCGGTGTTTCCCCACTATAAACAAATGTCTGCCACTGTCTGACACTGACAGCTGGGTGTTTCAGTATCTGAGAGAATGAAAACGAGGAGATTAGTAGATTGACTTCCCTGATGAGGCAATCTGGGAGTAAACCCATTGTAGAGAGGGGTTCTCCCAAGCAACATAGAACGAGAAAATGCTTTGGATTATCACTGTCATCAAGGAGCAGGATCCCTGTAATATGAGATGATTGTCTTCTCCAACCACTCACATCTGTTATCTAGCCTACATGGTCTCATAGCAACCAAGGTGGATAAACTCCCCTTTTCTGTCTAATGTGGATCATGCAATAGATGTTCATCAAACCTTCTATCGACATACAGTAGGCCGACATTTTCCAAAACTGACCTCAACTTGAAATTCATGAGAATACAGCTCTGAGATGACAAACTCACAAATTGCAATGCCACAGTAGTGACGGGGGGAAAATAATAGTTACATATCGCAATATTATATCGATATTTGACTCCAAGTATCAAGCATCCAAGATTTGTAGAATAATAATAATAAATAAATAAATATAATCTGTACCTGCGCCAAAACGGCTGTATGTTTCATTCTATAGCTTGTTCTCCTTCTTCTTTTCAAATAGTGAACCAATATGTTTTTAGCATTTATTTTTTTATGTAGTTGAAAGAACAAAACAGTACAGATTTTTTAAAGATGTAAAAACTGAGCAGGTGAGGTTGGAAACCCAAAAGGGCTACAAATATAAGTGCAAAAAAAGGTTACACCAGTTAAACAGAGCATACTAATTATAAATGTACATGTTATACTCAGTACGCAAGAAACAACATGTTTGATTATGTGTATGTGTGAGTAAGAGAGTTAAGCTACATGATAGAGAATTGACAATGTGAGGTGCAGCAGTGGGGAGGGTGAAGTTTATCGCTGTGTGTTGTATGCATGGATTTGGGAATTAACCTGGAAGAATCTATTGAAGGGATTAGGTAGGCTGTCTGGGAGGTATGTGTATTTGTAGATGAAGGTGCATTGTTTCTTGTATATTAATGTTGTAGATAGACAATATAGTGAGTTCCTTAAACAGATTCTTGCGTGATAAAATCAGCAAAAATAACAGGAAGTATGGTAGCAGACACAGCAGCAAGGACATGGATATAGATTAGGAATAACAAAGGTCCAAGCATCGAACCCAGTGCTTGTGTTCCTAGCTCCAACAGTGCAGTAGTATCTAACAATTCACAACAATACACACAAATCTAAAAAATAAAATAATGGAATTAAGGAATATATAAATTAGGACGAACAATGTCGGAGTGGCATTGAGTAGAATACAGTATATACACATCAAATGAGTAAAACAGAATGTAAACATTATTAAAGTGACCAGTGTTCCATTATTAAAGTTACCAGTGATTCCATGTCTATGTACATAGGGTAGCAGCCTCTAAGGTGCAGGGTTGAGTAACCGTGTGGTAGCCGGTTAGTGACAGTGACTAAGTTCAGGGCAGGGTACTGGGTGGAGGCCGGCTAGTGACAGCAATTTAGAAGTCTGTTCCCGCCCGTGCTCGGACTGCTCTAAGTGAACTGATTGCCCGTTATACCTCCTCAGAGTTTGTGTTATTAGGTGACCTCCCAACTCTGTACAACTCCAGCTGTATGCTTTAAACCTCCCCCAGATTGTACAGGCTACCACCAGATACAAGCCCAAGTCTACAGATAATGGCACACTCATAGATGTTATTCTCACTGATATGGCTGCTAAGTACACCTCTGCAGTTTTCTGCCAAGGCCATAGTGACTACTGTTGTATTGTCCACAACGGTACCAATGTTAAACGCCCCCTCTCTGATTATTGTCAAACATCTGTTAAAGCACTTTAATGGGCAGGCCTTGATACATGACCTGGCATCTGTACACAGGCCCAGAACTGACCTTATCCCTTGTGTTGAGGACACTTGGTGCCATTTTAAACCTCTTTCCTCACAGTCCTTAATAAATATGCTCCTCTTAAGAAGTTTTGAACCAAAAATTGCTACAGCTTCTGGTTTAGCGCTGAACTGTCTGAGCTGATCCAGTGAAAACACCTGCTCTGGCATAAAGCAAAGACCTCCACGGACCCTTCTGACTCGCAACTCTTTAGGGAAGCAAGGAACAAGAGCACTCAATCAATCAGATATGCAAAAGCAGGTTATTACAAAAAAAATTGTTGCCTGTGGTTCTGACCCTAAGAAGTTCTAGAACACTGAAAACCATGGAAAATGACAATTTTACCTCTCAGCTGCCTCCTGCACTCAATTTTGAGAACAATATCACCTCTGATAAAGTCAGAAGGGTTGAGAGTTTCAACAAGCACTTTGGCAGGGTTGGTCACACATTTTAACCATGCCTGCTGCGAGCCATGCTTCCCCCAGTAGAGTTCTCCCTCAGAGCACCCCCCGTTTCTCCTTCCAGCCAGTACAGAAGAACGAGGTCCTAAAGGAGTTGAGTAATCTGGACCCTAATAAAATTAGCTGGGCTCAATGATCTGGACCCCTTCTTTCTGAAGCATCATCTGAGCCCCCATCACTTGCCTCTTCAACCTCACCTTGCAAACATCTGAAGTCCCACAGAATTGGAAAGCTGCTACCGTCATACCACTCTTCAAAGGGGGCAACAAGCTAGACCCCAACTGTTACAGACCAATCTCCATCTTGCATTGCCTTTCTAGAGTTTTTGAAAGTCCGGTCAACAAACAGTTAACCCGCCACCTTGAGTCCCACAGTGTTCTTTCTTCAATGCAGTCTGGCTTCAGAACTGTCCGTGGGTGTACCTCTGCAACACTGAAGGTTCTAAACAACATATCTGCTTTTGACAACAAGCAGTATTGTGCGTCTGCTTTTATTGATCTGGCTAAAGCCTTTGATTTTGTTAACCACTGTATCCTGCTCAATAGACTCATCGACCTAGGGTTCTCAGAGAACCGTCTAGCCTCGTTTGAAAACGATTTTTTGGTCCGTGTACAATGTGTGAATTCTAAAGGCCTTACAGTCCAAACCACTGGTTGTATCTATGGGAGCTCAACAAGGATCGAATCTTGGGCCGACCTTATCCCTGAGTAGATTAACAATGTTGCGCATGCTGCTGGTGACTCCCCCATCCACCTTTATGTCGATGACACTATCTTGTACACAACTGGCCCCTCCTTGAACACTGTGCTGACCAACCTACAACATAGCTTTAACAACATCCAGCATGCCTTCTCTGACCTTTACCTACTCCTCAATACCAAAAAAAACTAAATGTATGCTCTTCAACCGGAACCTACCTTAACGTGCCTGTCCTCCTAACAATTTCACTCTGAATGGGTCAGAGCTAGAGTATGTTGACACCTATAAATATCTTGGTATACGGCTGGACTGCTCACTCTCATTCCATACCCACATCCCCCAACTGCAGCCTAAAGTTAAATCCAGAATTGGTTTCCTGTACCCCAACAAAACATCCTTCACCCACTCTGCCAAACACACCCTTGTAAAAATGACCATAATGTCAATCCTGGACTATTGAGACGTAGTTTTACAGGCTTGCCTCCAAAACCTCCTTCAATAAACTAAACGTAATTTACCAAACTGCCATCTGCTTTGATACCAGTGCCCCTTTCAACACTCATTACTGTGACCTTTACACCCTGGTCAACTGGCCCTCATTACATACACAACGGCAGACCCACTGGTACCACCCCTTTAGCTCACTCCTCATCCTCTCCACTACCAATAGCAACTTTCGCTCTGGTAGATACACTATATATTCAAAAATATGTGGACACCCCTTCAAATTAGTGGATTTGGTAATTTCAGCCATACCCATTGCTGACAGGTGTATAAAATCGAGCACACAGCCATGCAATCTCTATAGACAAACATTGTCAGTAGAATGGCCTTACTGAAGAGCTGAGTGACTCAACGTGGCATCGTCATAGGATGCCAACTTTCCAACAAGTAAGTTGGTCAAATTTCTGCCCTGCTAGAGCTGCCCCGGTCAACTGTAAGTGCGCTTATTGTGAAGTGGAAATGTCTAGGAACAACAACGGCTCAGTCACGAAGTGGTAGGCCACACAAGCTCACAGAACGGGACCGCCAAGTGCTGAAGAGCGTAAAAATTGTCTGTCCTCAGTTGCAAAACTCACTACCGGGTTCCAAACTGCCTCTGGAAGCAACGTCAGCAGAATAACTGTTCATCAGGAGCTTCATGAAATGGGTTTCCATGGCCGAGACATCACACAAGTCTAAGATCACCATGCACAATGCCAAGCGTCGGCTGGAGTGGTGTAAAGCTTTTGGTGAATCACTCTTCACCATCTGGCAGTCCAACGGACACATCTGGGTTTGGCGGATGCCATGAGAATGCTACCTGCCCGAATGCATAGTGCCAAAAGTAAAGTTTGGTGGAGGAGAAATAATGGTCTGGGGCTGTTTTTCATGGTTTGGGCTAGGCCCCTTAGTTCCAGTGAAGGGAAATCTTAACGCTACAGCATACAATGACATTCTAGACGATTCTGTGCTTCCAACTTTGTGGTAATAGTTTGGGGAAGGCCCTTTCCTGTTTCAGCATGGCAATGTCCCCATGCACAAAGCGAAGTCCATACGGAAATGGTTTGTTAAAATGCGCTGAATTAATTGAGGAACATGACAACTCTCTGAATTTCTGAACAATTCACAATAATGTCACTGGCGATCAAAGATATTTACTCTATCATTACTAAATATCAGTGTCATTTGCACATGCAGCCAAGCCGACAAGGTGGCGCAACGACCCTCTTATTTGAGGAGAACCCTGGCAGTGACCATATCTTGGTTTTAAATACTTTGAATGGGTACTTCCGGTTTTTCAAGCATTTCCCGGGACCCTGGGATAAATACTAATTATTCCCGCTATTGAAACTTGAAAGATTTTTGGGAAAATATTCATCCCTAGCCTGCATGTATATGGAAGAGAAGGGTTAGCACAGGGCTAAATCTGACAGATTATCTGATGGGAACACACATTTTCCCCCTACTTGCATTGACTTTGCTGATAGCTATGTTATTAAGGAAAAATGTACTTACTATGACTGAAATATGTGCTTGTCCCTCCTAGCTATCTTAAGATGAATGCAATAACTCTAAGTCGCTCTGAATAAGAGTCTGCTAAATTACTGAAATGTAAATGTGGGAACAGCTAACACATAGTTGCACGTGATCAAACCCTATGGCAGGAATTTTTATTGGCACATTTTGAGGTCCAGGTTAAAGAAACATTTTCTAATGTTTGCAAGTTCGGCCCCATTGCTTTCCTAATGAGAACCAGATCAAGGTTTAGTAATAACCAAATGCATTATCAACAGCTCCTTCTCAAAGCCAGCCTCCACGGCTCATATTAAGTGTCTACTTATTGAACGCCTACAAATGGCATTGACACTAAACAGCAGGAACATGAAGAGGAGTGACTGACTCCTACATCAACCATGTTGAGAGAATTCACCACCCCCTCACATCAAGGACACCTCCATACATTATCACCATACATTACATAACTCTCTACCTATGCATTCTTGGAGAGAAATCCCTTTTCACACCGGTTTGAGATAGAGAGGACAGTCGTTAGGATTTGAAGGGTCAATTATATTCAAGCATGCTAATGTCCATATTAGGCTTTCTTGGTGCTTGTCTTGCATACACACTCTCTTTTCAACAATAACAGCAAAATATAGGAAATGAATCCATGGTATTCTTCAATCATGAATGATTCTTGTTGTGTGTATGGCACTCTTCTGCCAGGGGGCCTAGCAAATCCATCATGTCAGTGCTCTGAGTGACGTGAAATAGCGTGGCACCGTGACTCGGCGTGATAATCCAATTCAAAGCTGGTTTAATCTAGAGCCAGGCTAACTTCGGCACTGACAGCAACTCAACTCAACTGCACCTCGTCAGCTTGTGTGGTAGCTCATGATGCATGCAAGAGACAGAAAATGGGCACTTACCAAAACTGGGGACATATGTCTCCGGGCTCAGCTTCCGGGAGAGGGACAAGCAGTCTTCACTGATGACCTGAGGAGATGGAATCAGGGGATAACTATGGTGACAATTATGTCACTGAACCACAAAACTGGGTAAAGTTCACATGTCAAACATAAACGACTATTTGAAAACAGAGAGCCTACCATGGATCAACTGTAATTTCATCCATTGGTATCAACAAAGGGATGTTGCAGCGATTAGGTCAGTTTGTATAAACCCAAACTTCAATGGCGTCTGTCCTACTTCAATGATGTGTACTACTCTCATTAAACTTTTACTATAAAAGGTGTAGCCGGGCCTCCCGAGTGGCACAGCAGTCTAAGGCACTGCATTGCAGTACTTGAGGTGTCACTAAAGCCCTGGGTTCGATCCCAGACTACGTCACAGCCGGCCGTAACCAGGAGACCCATGAAGTGGCGCACAACTGGCCCAGACTCGTCCAAGTTAGGGGTGGGTTTGACCGGCTGGGATTTCCTTGTTCCATCGCGCTCTAGTGACTCCTTGTGGCGGGCCGGGAGCCTGCAAGCAGATCTCGGTCGCCAGTTGTACAGTGTTTCCTCCAACACATTGGTGCGGCTGGCTTCCGGGTTAGGCGAGCAGTGTGTCAAGAAGCAGTGCGGCTTGGCAGGGTCATGTTTCGCCTCTCCTGAGTCTGTAGGGGAGTTGCAGCGATGGGACAAGGCTGTAACTTCCAATTGGATATCACGAAATTGGAGAGAAAAGGGTGTAAAAAATTTAATAAAAAGTGTAGCCATGGGACATTTTCAAGCCTCACAGTAAAATTGATCTCTGAGGTTAAGTTTTCACCTCACTGCTCACCAAAGCTTCCCTCAGACAGGGTGTTAAGATCCATCTCACATTAAAGGCAACTCACATTGTCGTTAGATTTAACCACTGGGATCTTAATCAACACTAGGGCAGTAAGGCTGCGTTTAGACAGGCAGCCTAATTCTGATCTTCTTTTCACTAATTGGTCTTTTGATCAATCCAAAAAATCTGATGTGAAAAGATCAGGACCCAGAGTCCCAAAAGCATCTTAAGGCTAAGTTCATCATTAGAACCTTCGTAGGAGCATTGTTAAATCTCTGAGTTGCTTCCCAAAACCATCGTTACTAAAGTTGCACTTTTAGACAATTGTTATTGACCAACTGCCTCAGAACAGCTAAGTGGGTCAATAGATGCTTTTTTGCCTACTTTATACACAGAAGATCTCCACCTAATATAGAATCAAGGTGGTAATTTGTCTGTCTGTGACTGCAGATCACTTCAGAACAAAGTTGCCAATGTCTTTGCAATTGTTACAAACAGCAGATCCACAGATGATGCAATCTCTATCGCACTCCACACTGCTCTCTCCCACCTGGACAGGAGGAATACCTATGTGAGAATGTTGTTCATCGACTACAACTCAACGTTTTAACACCATTGTGCCCTCCAAGCTCATCACCAAGCTAGGGACCCTAGGACTGAACACCTCCCTCTGCAACTGGATCCTGAAAAGATTTGGCATGGGCCCTCGGATCCTCAAAAAGTGATACAACTGCACCATTGAGAGCATCTTGACTGGCTGCATCACCTCTTGGTATAGCAACTGCTTGGCATCCGACCGCAAGTTACTAGAGGGTAGTGTATACGTCCCAGGAGACAGACCAAGCTCTATGCCATCCAGGACCTTTATACCAGGCCGTGTGAGAGGAAGACCCTAAAAATGGTCAAATACTCCAGCCACCCAAGTCATACACTGTTCTCTCTGCTACCACACGATAAGTACCGATGCACCACGTCAGGAACCAACAGGACCCTGAACAGCTTTTACCCCCAAGCCATAAGACTGTTAATAGTTAGTTAAATGGTTAACCAACAGCTACCCGGACTAACTCTTTTGACTCATTACATACGCTGCTGTTACTGTTAATCTATCTTGCTTCCTAGTCACTTTATCCCTACCTATATGTACATATCTACCTCAATTACCTCGTACCCCTGCACATCGACTCTGTATTGGTACTCAGTGTATATAGCCATGTGATCGTTACTCATTCTGTATTTATTCCCCGTGTTAATATTTTTATTTTATTTATCTTTTTTATTCTCTGCATTGTTGCGAAGAGCCCATAAGTAAGCATTTCACTGTTAGTCAACACCTGTTGTTTACGAAGCATGTGACAAATAACATTTTATTTTATTTGATGACGTACCAAATGTGTCATTTTGTGCAGTATTATTGGGTAAGAATAGACTAAGCCTCCTCAATATTTGCAGCCACAGGTTATAATACAGCTCGAGCGGCTGATCCGTCGTCAGTATTGTAAAATAATTCTGATATTAAGGTAATATTTGAATGGATGAAACTGATCCGAGAGCAGCGCTGCCTTTCTTTCGGTATTGACACACGCTACAAATGACGCGAACGTTCTCTCTACGTGGTGCTTTGGGAAACGCATGTGACACTGTCGGCTGTTATAGGAACGATGTATCGTCAAAACACTGTAAAGCTTAAGTTCCATCGCTATCGGAAAACCGGGCCCCGATGTGATTGAGCAGAAGACCAATTGGTGGGGAAAAGATCAGAATTGGGCTGCATGTGTGAACGCAGCCGAAGTGGTTGATATTCCAGTCGCATCGGGTCCTACGATATCTTCACATGCATTGCCAATTAAGTGTCAAGCCCCCTCTGAATACATGTGTGTTGTGTCGCAAAGATGTTGCTGGGAGACGGGGACTACTATAAACATAAGGTTTCACTGGAAGGCTCTGAAATGAATATGGTGCACAGAGCAAACTTCAAAAAGCCTCTTTGAACAAGTAGTTTTCAACTATTGTGATCAACTCATCAAATGTTATTGGTCGCATACACATATTTAGCAGATGTTATTACGGGTGTAGCGAAATGCTTGCAAAAAATCAAATGGTCATTCTTCCAAATTTCAACGATTTAATAGTATCTGAATGCTCACTCAAAAGTCTGTGTTTCTCGAACCGTCGCTGTGACAAGGTGCCACTGCTGGGATCTCTCCCCTACGGATCTTTATCTAAGCGCATAGCCTATACTTTTGTTGCGACTTTGTGGCTACAGTTCAGAAGCACAAGTAGGCTAATCTATTATACCAAAAAAAGGGATATGGCCGGTGTTTCCCCACTATAAACAAACGTCTGCCACTGTCTGACACTGACAGCTGGGTGTTTCAGTATCTGAGAGAATGAAAACGAGGAGATTAGTAGATTGACTTCCCTGATGAGGCAATCTGGGAGTAAACCCATTGTAGAGAGGGGTTCTCCCAAGCAACATAGAACGAGAAAATGCTTTGGATTATCACTGTCATCAAGGAGCAGGATCCCTGTAATATGAGATGATTGTCTTCTCCAACCACTCACATCTGTTATCTAGCCTACATGGTCTCATAGCAACCAAGGTGGATAAACTCACCTTTTCTGTCTAATGTGGATCATGCAATAGATGTTCATCAAACCTTCTATCGACATACAGTAGGCCGACATTTTCCAAAACTGACCTCAACTTGAAATTCATGAGAATACAGCTCTGAGATGACAAACTCACAAATTGCAATGCCACAGTAGTGATGGGGGGGAGAAATAAGTTACATATCGCAATATTCTTTTTGGATGATATTATATTGATATTTGACTCCAAGTACCGATTTGTAGAATAATAATACATATCTAAAAATCATCTGTACCTGCACCAAAACGGCTGTATTTTTCATTCTATAGCTTGTTATCTTTTCAAATAGTGAAGCAAAATGTTTTCAGCATTTATTTTTTAATTAATTGTTTTAATGTAGATGACAGTACAAAACAGTACAGATTAAAAAAAAAATGTAAAAACTGAGCAGGTGAGGTTGGAAACCCAAAAGGGCTACAAATAAGTACATAAAAAAGTTGCATCAGTTAAATAGAGCATACTAATTATAAATGTACATGATATACTCAGTATACAGTTGAAGTCGGAAGTTTACATACACCTTAGCCAAATACATTTAAACTCAGTTTCACAACTCCTGACATTTAATCCTGGTAAACATTCCCTGTCTTAGGTCAGTTAGGATCATCACTTTGTTTTAAGAATGTGAAATGTCAGAATAATAGTAGAGAGAATGATTTATTTCAGCTTTTATTTCTTTCATCACATTCCCAGTGGGTCAGAAGTTTACATACACTCAATTGGTATTTGGTAGCATTGCATTTAAATTGTTTAACTTGGGTCAAACGTTTCGGGTAGCCTTCCACAAGCTTCCCACAATAAGTTGGGTGAATTTTGACCCATTCCTCCTGACAGAGCTGGTATAACTGAGTCAGGTTTGTAGGCCTCCTTGCTCGCACACGCTTTTTCAGTTCTGCACACAAATTTTCTATGGGATTGAGGTCAGGGCTTTGTGATGGCCACTCCAATACCTTGACTTTGTTGTCCTTAAGCCATATTGCCACAACTTCCGAAGTATGCTTGGGGTCATTGTCCATTTGGAAGACCTATTTGTGACCAAGCTTTAACTTCCTGACTGATGTCTTGAGATGTTGCTTCAATATAGGCGCATAATTTCCCTTCATCATGATGCCATCTTTTGTGGAGTGCACCAGTCCCTCATGCAGCAAAGCACCCCCACAACATGATGCTGCCACCCCCGTGCTTCACGGTTGGGATGGTGTTCTTCAGCTTGCAAGCCTCCCCCTTTTTCCTCCAAACATAACGATGGTCATTGTGGCCAAACAGTTCTATTTTTGTTTCATCAGACCAGAAGCCATTTCTCCAAAAAGTACGATCTTTGTCCCCATGTGCAGTTGCAAACCGTAGTCTGGCTTTTTTATGGTGGTTTTGGAGCAGTGGCTTCTTCCTTGCTGAGTGGCCTTTCGATATAGTCGATATAGGACTCGTTTTACTGTGGATATAGATTCTTTTGTACCCGTTTCCTCCAGCATCTTCACAAGGTCCTTTGCTGTTGTTCTGGGATTGATTTGCACTTTTCGCACCAAAGTACGTTCAGCTCTAGGAGACAGAAGGCCTATAACCTTCCTGAGCGGTATGACGGCTGCGTGGTCCCATGCTGTTTATACATGTGTACTATTGTTTGTACAGATGAGCGTGGTACCTTCAGATGTTTGGAAATTGCTTCCAAGGATGAACCAGACTTGTGGAGGTCTACCATTTTTTTCTGAGGTCTTGGCTGATTTCTTTTGATTTTCCCATGATGTCAAGCAAAGAGGCACTGAGCCCTTGAAATTAGAGGTTGACCGATTATGATTTTTCAACGCCGATACCGATACCGATTATTGGAGGGACAAAAAAAGTAATAAATGACAATGACAATTACAACAATACTGAATGAACACTTATTTTAACTTAATATAGTACATCAATAAAATCAATTTAGCCTCAAATAAATAATGAAACATGTTCAATTTGGTTTAAATAATGCAAAAACAAAGTGTTGGAGAAGAAAGTAAAAGTGCAGTATGTGCCATGTAAGAAAGCTAACGTTTAAGTTCCTTGCTCAGAACATGAAAACATATGAAAGCTGGTGGTTCCTTTTAACACGAGTCTTCAATATTCCCAGGTAAGAAGTTTTAGGTTGTAGTTATTATAGGAATTATAGGACTTTGACTATTGGATGTTCTTATAGGCACTTTAGTATTGCTAGTGTAACAGTATAGCTTCCGTCCCTCTCCTCGCTCCTACCTGGGCTCAAACCAGGAACACATCGACAACAGCCACCCTCGAAGCAGCGTTACCCATGCAGAGCTAGGGGAACAACTACTCCAAGTGTCAGAGCGAGTGACGTTTGAAACGCTATTAGCGCGCACCCCGCTAACTAGCTAGCCATTTCACATCGGTTACACCAGCCTAATCTCGGGAGTTGATAGGCTTGAAGTCATAAACACCGCAATGCTTGAAGCATTGTGAAGAGCTGCTGGCAAACGCACGAAAGTGCTGTTTGAATGAATGCTTACGAGCATGCTGGTGCCTACCATCGCTCAGTCAGACTGCTCTATCAAATCATAGACTTAATTATAACATAATAACACACAGAAATACGAGCCTTTGGTCATTAAAATGGTCGAATCCGGAAACTATCATTTCGAAAACAAAACGTTTATTCTTTCAGTGAAATACGGAACCGCTCCGTATTTTATCTAACGGATGGCATCCCTAAGTCTAAATGTTGCTGTTACATAACCTTCAATGTTATGTCATAATTATGTACAATTCTGGCAAATTAATTACGGCCTTTGTTAGGAATAAATGGACTTCACACAGTTCGCAATGAGCCAGGCGGCCCAAACTGCTGCATACACCCCGACTCTGCTTGCACGGAACGCAAGAGAAGTGACAATTTCCCTAGTTATAAGAAATTCATGTTAGCAGGCAATATTAACTAAATATGCAGGTTTAAAAATATATACTTGTGTATTGATTTTAAAGAAAGGCATTGATGTTTATGGTTAGGTACATTGGTGCAACGACAGTGCTTTTTTCGCAAATGCGCTTGTTAAATCATTACCCGTTTGTCAAAGTAGGCTGTGATTCAATGAGAAATGAACAGGCACTGCACCGCACCGCATGTTCCTAAGGCTTCCACTAGATGTCAACCGTCTTTAGAACGTGGTTTCAGGCTTCTCATGTGAAGGGGGGCCGGATGGGAGCTGTTTGAGTAAGGGGTCTGCCTACAGCCTCGTTCTCAGTCATGCGCTTTCACTTGAGAGTTAGCTCTCGTTCCATTGCTTCTCTATAGACAATGGAATTCTCCGGTTGGAACATTATTGAACTTTTATGATAAAAACATCCTAAAGATTGATTCTATACTTAGTTTGACAAGTTTCTTCGACCTGTAATATAACTTTTTGAACGTTTTGTCCAAATGGACCAGATCGCGCTTTTGGATTTGTTTACCAAACTCCCTAACAAAAGAAGCTATTGGACATAAATGGACATAAATGATGGACATTATCAAACAAAACAAGCATTTATTGTGGAACTGCGATTCCTGGGAGTGCATTCTGATGAAGATCATCAAAGGTAAGTGAATATTTATATATGAATAATGTTGACTCCCCAACATGGCGGATATTTCTCTGGCTGGTTTGGGCTCTGAGTGCCATTCTCAGATTATGCTTTTTCCGTAAAGTTTTTTTGAAATCTGACACAGCGGTTGCATTAAGGAGAAGTGTATCTAAAGTTCCATGCATAACACTTGAATTTTCATCAACATTTATAATGAGTATTTCTGTGAATTCATGTGGCTCTCTGCAAAATCATAGCATGTTTTTGAACTACTCAACATAACACACCAATGTAAAATGAGATTTTTGGATATAAATATGCACTTTATCGAACAAAACATACATGTATTGTGTAACATGAAGTACTATGAGTGTCATCTGATGAAGATCATCAAAGGTTAGTGATTAATTGTATCTCTATTTGTGCTTTTTGTGACTCCTCTCTTTGGCGGGAAAAATGGCTGGGTTTTTCTGTGACTTGGTGGTGACCTAACATAATCGTTTGTGGAGCTTTCGCTGTAAAGTATTTTTGAAATCAGACACTGTGGCTGGATTAACGAGAAGTGTATCTTTAAAATGGTGCCTCATACTTGTATGTTTGAGAAATTTGACTTATGAGATTTCTGTTGATTTGTATTTGGCGCCCTGCTATTTCCTTGGCTGTTGGCGAAAGGCACAGTCAACTTGGTGTATGTAAACTTCTGACCCACTGGAATTGTGATACAGTGAAATAAATGAAATAATCTGTCTGTAAACAATTGTTGGAAAAATTACTTGTGTCATGCACAAAGTAGATGTCCTAACCGACTTGCCAAAACTATAGTTTGTTCACAAGAAATTTGTGGAGTGGTTGAAAAACGAGTTTTAATGACTCCAACCTAAGTGTATGTAAACTTCCGACTTCAACTGTACAAGAAAACACATGTTTAATTATGTGTGTGTGTGTGTGTGTGTGTGTGTGTGTGTGTGTGTGTGTGTGTGTGTGTGTGTGTGTGTGTGTGTGTAAGAGAGTTAAGCTACATGAAGGAGACTACTGCGTAGTTTGATTTATCAGTCTGACCCCTTTTCTACGCTTTAAGTTATTGATGGATAATGATATTTTGGCAATGTGAATATAAGAATTCCAGAGTATGGAACCTTTGTATCTGATAGAGAATTGACAATGTGAGGTGCAGCAGTGGGGAGGGTGAAGTTTATCGCTGTGTGTTGTATGCATGGATTTGGGAATTAACCTGGAAGAATCTATTGAAGGGATTAGGTAGGCTGTCTGGGAGGTATGTGTATTTGTAGATGAAGGTGCATTGTTTCTTGTATATTAATGTTGTAGATAGACAATATAGTGAGTTTCTTAAAACAGATGGGCAGATGGAGCCAAGCCGTTAGAGGCGGCTAGTCTTGCCAATTTCTTCTGTGTGATGAGTCATTTGTGTAGGTAGAAAGCATATGTACTGGCCCAGACAATATTGCAGTAAATGAGATATGGGTAAATTAAGCTATAGTATAGTGTTAGGAAGCAAGCCTGAACCAAACCACTAATCTTTCTGATGATACCAACGGACTTCACGACTTTGCTGCAGACAAAGTGAATATGATCTTTACAGGACAACTTTTCATCAACAAGAACACCTAGGAATCTAGAGGATGAAACCTGGTCCATTTCATTCCCACCAATTGAAATTCTGGCTCGTTTTTTAAACAATATTTCATATTCTTACCAGTAAATACAATGAAGTTTGATTTTTTTAAGCATTTAAAGATAGTTTATCTGGAACCATTCATAAAATGTGCCATGCTGGATAAGATACGTGAATTGAAATTCTTGCGTGATAAAATGAAGTTGGTATCATCAGTAACAATAACGGGAAGTACGGTAGCAGACACAGCAGCAAGGACATGGATATAGATTAGGAATAACAAAGGTCCAAGGATCGAACCCTGTGGAACACCACATGATATCTTGGCCCTGGTAGATGCACAAGCAATTGCATATACAAATTGTTCTCTATCATAAACATAATTATATATCCATTTATATGTATAATCGTGAAAACTGTAATAATGCAATTTAGCGAGTCATATTTCATAATCAACTGTGTTGAACGCTTTGGATAAATCTAGAAAGATACCAAGAGCGTATTAATTGTTGTTCAGGGCTATAAAGATTTTGAGCACAAGTTGTAAAAGAGCCATATCTGTGGAGTAGTTTTTACAAAAACTCAAGCTGAAGCAGAGAAGGGAAATGTCCCTTAACCCAATGAGTCCCACCGTAACGCTGGCATGTTTTGGACTTCTAATCGGATTTGTCTATTTCTTCTGCATTCGTAGATACCAACTATTAGTATGTGTGATTAATGGGGGCTGCGCTAGAGTGGTGTTTGTGAGACAAGGGCGGATCTGGAAGGGGCCCGGGATCGGGTCATTTTACAAAAACTTATGTAGAGTCCGAATGGTTTGAGCTACAAACTTTTCAAGTTATCTATAAAAATCTGACACTCGTGAACATGCACATGTAAGATGTTTTGCTATATGATGCTGACAAGCTACACTAGAAATCCCAGAACAAAATGTCCAAAAAACTGTAATAAGCTCACAGTTGCTGTCACAAACTCCAAACAGTTATCCTGGGTTATTTACAAATACCATCAGTATGATTTTCCAATACCGTCTTTTAATTTTTATACATTTGAATATTAGTACTTTTTAAATAAATACCTGCTGTCAACTTGTGCACTAGGTAATAGATAAAGCAGATCGCGTTCCTAATTTTGCCTGTTAGATAATTTTTTCATTATGAAGCTACCGGTACTAGTTTCCCGAAAAGCTGTTTGAGCCAGTCACGTGTGTTTGTTTACAAAAAAGAACAACGTGGAAAATGGGAGCTTCTTGAGATGAGTCACTCCTGTAGTGCAAATTAAGTGAGGTGATCAAGTTACACTTGTATGGAATTCACTACTGTTTGCCAGCTATATATCTTATAACTATTAAGTTAACTATCTAAGATGTGCCAAATAAATTCTCTCTAGCTGGGTTTTGGTTGCTAATGTTAGCTAAGTGGCTAACGTTAGCTTGCAGGATCAAGCTTCTTGGTAACAGCAGCAGAGATAATCCCCTCCTGGATTAAGATCCCTGCTGTCTAATGTTTGTTTTGTGCGTGTTGCAAACTGCGTTTTGAGATGCTTGCATAACTTTATGAGCTGGATTGTCTGTCTTAGTAGTAAATGTTTGCATGCGCTCGTTAGCATTTACCAAGCATGCACTATGAGGATTCCTTAGTACTTCTTATTATTCTGGTAAGTGGCATTTTTTGGGGCATTTTTTTCTCGTTTGAAAAATAAATTGTGCCCCTTGTGTGCACTACCGGTAATAACGTATATATCCCGAGATGGCACGGTATGAAGGTATGGAAATCTAGATACCGGCCAACCCTACACTGTACAGTACAGCACTAGAGTAGAATATTATGTACTGTATTATACATATATACTTTACTGTACTCTACTGTGGTGTCCAAACTTATGAAACATAGAGGTCTATGATTGTTTCAGATTTGGTCTGGTTCGGACCAACTAAATGTGGTATTGTTTGGGGGCGGAGATCATTACAATAATAGCCAGTGCGTAGTATACTCAAATATGCAAAAGAAGGACATTGCATATTTTGTACCTTTGTGTACCTATTAGGATACAACACCATGAAGAGAATGATATATCAAGAATTATAATTTTCTGTATGGTACAGATCAGGGAGCAATGATGTAATTCCATTACCGGATGTAAATCCACTTCACCTACTGTAGTTCAATATCCCATATATATATATTTTTTTTAACTCAAGGTGTTATGTTATAGCTGACATGTGAGAATGCTGTTCATTAACTACAGTTCAGCATTCAACACCATAGTCCCCTCCAAGCTCGTCACCAAGTTTAGGACCCTGGGACTGAACACCTCACTCTGCAACTGGATCCTGGACTTCCTGACGGGCCAAACCCAGGTGGTGAAGGTCGGCAACATCACCTCCGCCATTATGACCCTTAACACAGGGGCCCCACAGGGGTGTGTGCTTACTCCCCTCCTGTACTCCCTGTTCACCCACAACTGTGTGGCCCGCACAACTCTAACACCATCATCAAGTTTGCTCACGACACAACGGTGGTAGGCCTGATCACAGATGACGATGAGACAACCTACAGGGAGGTCAGTGACTTAACAGTGTGGTGCCGGAACAACAGCCTCTCCCTCAATGTCAGTAAGGCCAAAAGCTGATCGTGGACTAAAGGAAACGGGGGAGGGGGGCTTCATCACTGGGGCTGAGCTCCCTGCCATCCAGGACCTCGATATCAGGCGGTGTGAAAATAAAGGCCAGAAAAATCATTAAAGACTCCAGCCACCCAAGCCATAGACTGTTCTCTGGTTCCGCACGGTAAGCGGTACCGGTGCATCATGTCTGACACCAAAAGGCTCTTGAACTGCTTCTATCCCCAAGCCATAAGTCTGCTAAATAACTAACTAAATAGCTAACACAAAGGCTACACTGACTGAGTTGACCCTTGTATTTTATTTTTGCACTGGCTCTATGCACCCTCTTAGGGCCCTACACACTCATGCACACTGACACTCCAACACACACAAACACTCACATCATCATTTGCTCACACACACATAATTTGCACATCTGTTTTTTTGCATTGGATGCGTCCCACTCCACCCCATCAGCCAATGTCACACTTTTGCATCTGCGGTGAAAGGTGACAGAGCAAGAGTGGTGTTTGTCAGACCATGAGACATCCCGAAAATTGGTCTTCTCACAAAATCGTCTGTAGCGTAAAGGGTTAATGTAGCTATAAGCTAGGTGTTGATAGCAAATGGCTGACTCATGCAGTTCTAACATAACGTCAGCAGGCTGGTAGGGCTAATGTTAGCAGGCCAATAGGGCTTATGTTAACAGGCTAGTAGGGCTAACGTTAGCAGGCTAGTTGGCTAGCAACCTTGCAAGTTGATTTGTAACAATAGATTTATAAAGTATTAACTTGTAAAATTGGCTGAAAATTTTATTGAAACCAGTAGTCATGAGTGCAAACGATTTGGTTTAATTTGAGGTTATACATTTTAAAGTTATTTCTGTTGGAGTTAACCTTTAAGGAATAGGCTGGCTTGCCGGGGCCTCCATCTTACATCACACCCCAGAAAAACATTTTCTGACATGACTTCGGCATTCTTATCGGTTTTATGTAACAACTTGAAAAATTAGGTGCAACTTTGCATTGGGACTTTGGATGAGAATACCAATGCAAATCCATATGTTACATGTGGTTAAGTGTATGCTACCTTCCATTTAAAGTGACAAATTGGAGTCAAAACATAATTCCTCTACGTGGAATTGCCCAAATCAGCCATCAAACAAATAGTTATGGATACAACTCCATATAGTCCCAACACAAGCCTACTAGTCAATATCTAGTATACTGTGTGTTATTGTTTCAGTGAACTTTCAGGTTCCTGCAAACTAATATTTGACAGATTTTCACTTTGGGTGGTCACAAACCTCATTCTATTTGCACCTTATTCCATGTAATTATGGTGCCACTATGGAAATAAGATTATTTTACCTATAGCCTAGAGAGAGCATGTCTTGATATTTATTTTTCTCAAATGACACTTTGCTACATAAAAAAAGCTAGATGATAGACAAGTGTCATCAGCAGACTTTTGCTTGATGTACCCTTGGCGTCAACTATGACCAACCTGATCAGAGGATTGGCTGGATGTTGGCTGGATGTTCACTGTGGAAGGGAGGCTTGACCTCTCCCAGGGAAGCTTGTTCTTCCCTTTGCCTGCACTGACAATTCTCCTCTGCAGTGGAAGGTCATCAATGAGGGAGCCCAAGCTTCCATAACCATGATACAGCCTGTCAGAGTCTGGTTCCGTCCTGATGCTCTTGGCACTGCTGATCCGCCCACCATTGAGCACCCACTCCAGGTCAGCTCCTGACCCAAACTGTGGTGACCGTCGTTGTCCTGATTTAGGGATTAGAAGGGCGTATTCTACCATCCCATCTGAGGACAGTCTGGGAAGTATGTGCCTGGCTCTTCTTGCTTGAACAGCTGCCATAAGACCCTCCACATCCCCATTGAGCTCCACTCTGTCTACAGCCTTCATTAGGGGCTGTTTTTTCCCTGTGTCAAGGCAATGGTCAAAAACAGCAAATAGTTCTAGGGCTGCATGGCGGACCTTCTTCTTGCTGTCCGCCAAGTATGGTGCAACTTCAAAGCAGAGGCTGGGGATATTGAAGTCCTTCTTGGGGTGGGTGAGCATAGCTGCTGTGATGATGTTGATGACATCCTCTCTGACCCTGGAGTTCTTGTGTCTCAGGTGTCCAATGACAAGGTCCAACACTTTCTGTGGCCCTACAATTCTAGTCAACTGCCTGAACACATTCATGTACTCATTCCTGGTGACAGCACGGTTGTCTCCAAGGGTTTTCAGAGCCACACATACTATCTGTTTGAAATATTTGTCTATATTGTAATCCAATTTCTGGATGAGTAGGTTTATCACCTGTAAAGTGCCATACAAGACTTTGAAGTTGGTGTCATCTAGAAGTCTGTGGAGAAAATATATAAACTCCACAATACTGTCCGAGGGGACTGGCTTCAAGTCCAATCCAAAGAGGATTTTTTTCAGCTCTTCCACACCATTTGTTCGATTTTGGTAGTTTTTTAGGTCTAGGAGCTGTTCATGTAACTCCTGGGGTATCAATCCAAAAATCATAACTGATGGTCCTTTTGATGTGGTCAAAGGGAAGAATCTAATGATGCAATCACATTTCTGTGAGGACAATATTGCCATTTTCTTTGACTCATCTTGTCTTGGTGGTTCGATTTGACATTTGCAGTTTCTTATGAATAACGGTTCATTGTGCTAGTCTACGAGACAACTGGAACGTGAACGGTGAAAGCAACGTTGAGTGAAAATAAAAACACTTGTAGCTTGCTGTGCGTTCCCCTACATAGCCATGACGAAAAAAGGCACCGTGGAATGTTGTATTTGAAAGCCCATGTTGTATTTCAGCTAACTTAGCTAACTAGCTGCATAACTAGGAAGCAATCATTCAATGTCCAGAAATAGCGTGTCAGGGCGACGTCGCTGCCAGTACCTCTTCAGATGTATGATTTCCATAAAATCCAATATCATCGCTAGCTTTTAGCTAACGTACGACTTTGAATTGCGGCTTAGTAGAAGAAACCTGGCGGCTAGCTGGCGAAGTTAGAAAACAGACTAAAATGCAGACTTCGCATTCTGAATTTGACGTCCGGCATACAAAATAGTTGCACACATCTCCATGATCTCTTCGGTTAAATGTATGTAACAGTATGAGATTATATGTTGACTGTTTGTAAACTAGCTAGCTGCAATGTAGAGACATTCATCGCCGTAGCCCACACACATAGAACCATCAAAATGGCGAATACAACATGACACAAACGGATCGCTTCCATGGTGACGCGAGGTGTTGGATTTATGCTGCCTTAGTGACAACTCGGAATTTATGAATACACAAGTCTTCAGATCCAATTATACAATTAACCCTAGAATACAGTCTATTTGCTAATTAAATGCTTTGAACCCACTAGTAGGCCAAACTGACACTCCCCAGAAGAAGCAGTCCTCCATAGAATGAATGGAATTCTAAGGTATTTCAATTCAATGTTTCAAGGACTACATTACATGTATTTCAGTTGTTTTTTGTTGTAGCGGGGACATTAACATTAGAACTTTTTTTAAATGATTTAAAAATGATTTGTCATACATTTTTATGTTTAGCTCACATAATATAATTTAAAAGTATGCATTAATATATGCATTTCTATATCTTCCCCAAAAAATTTTTACAGTGGGGGAGTGCCAAGATGTAGACGCAGTGGATTCAGAATCTCCAGCATCCACAGCATCTTCCACCTGCCAATACCACTTGCTGGGCCCTGCCTGGAGAGGAAGCCATGCTATCAGGAACAGTATTATTTTTGTAGAGACACTCTGGTTATGCCCATGTTTGACAATTATTTCTTTAACTAGGCAAGTCAGTTAAGAACAAATTCTTATTTACAATGACGGCTTATCCCAGGCCAATTGTGCGCCGCCCTATGGGACTATAGTGATGGCTCTTGCACTGAGATGTAGTGCCTTAGACCGCTGTGCCACTCCGGAGACGAATAAAAGATTTGTGAAATGATCGACTTGGAAACTCATAGAAAGATAAAAAGTTTGAGCGTCCCACTTGGAAAGTAGCAGAATCAACCAATAGGAACTTAGGAAGCTCTATGAAAAAAAAAAAAAAAAACATGCGCAACTTTTAACTTGGGGTTCCGAGTTGTCATAAACTCTGCATTAACCTGAGCATTGGGATATGGAGTTATATATTTAGGTTGAGAACATAGAGAATGATAGATGACTCATTGTATCTATCCCATTTGTCCATACACGGAAGTGACGTTTAACGAAAATCACGTAAGTGGGGTATGGAAGCAATTTGTCACCTTTGAAAGCAGTTAATCCATGCCTGATTTCAAGAAATAACGAAACACGCACATATAGTACCAGTCAAAAGTTTGGACACAGCTCCTCATTCAAGGGTTTTTGTTTATTTTCACTATTTTCTACATTGTAGAATAATAGAGAAGACATCAAAACGATGAAATAACATATAGAATCATGTAGTTAGCAAATGTTAAACAAATCAACATATATTTTATATACTTCTAAGTAGCCAACCATTGCCTTGATGACAGCTTTGCACACTCTTGGCATTCTCTCAGCCAGCTTCACCTGGAATGCTTTTCCAACAGTCTTGAAGGAGTTCCCACATATGCTGAGCACGTGTCTGCTTTTCCTTCACTCTGCGGTCCAACTCATCCCAAACCATCTCAATTGTGGAGGCCAGGTCATCTGATGCAGCACTCCATCACTCTCCTTCTTGGTCAAGCAGCCCTTACATGGCCTGGAGGTGTGTTGGACCATTGTCCTGTTGAAAAACAAATGAGAGTCCCACCAGATGGGATGGCGTATCACTGCAGAATGCTGTGGTAGCCATACTGGTTAAGTGTACATTGAATTCTAAATAAATCACTGACAGTGTCACCAGCAAAGCACCCCCACACCTCCTCCTCGCTTGACAGTGGGAACCACACATGCGGAGAACATCCTTTCACCTACTCTGCGTCTCACAAAGACATGGTGGTTGAAACCAAAAATCTCAAATTTTGACTCTTCAGACAAAATTACAGATTTCCACCAGTCTAATGTCCATTGCTTGTGTTTCTTGGCCCAAGCAAGTCTCTTCTTATTGGTGTCCTTTAGTAGTGGCTTCTTTGCAGCAATTCGACCATGAAGGCCTGATTCACACAGTCCCCTCTGAACAGTTGATGTTGAGATGTGCCTGTTGCTTGAACTCTGTGAAGCATTTATTTGGGATGCAATTTCTGAGGCTGGTAACTCTAATGAACTTATCCTCTGCAGCAGAGGTAACTCTGGGTCTTCCTTTCCTGTGGCGGTCCTCATGAGAACCAGTTTCATCATAGCGCTTGATGGTTTTTGCAACTGCACTTGAAGAAACTGTCAAAGTTCTTGAAATGTTCCAGATTGACTGACCTTCATGTCTTAAAGTAATGATAGACTGCCATTTCTCTTTGCTTATTTGCGCTGTTTTTGCCATCTTCTGTATACCAACCCTACCTTGTCACAACACAACTGATTGGCTTAAGAAGGAAAGAAATTCCACAAATTAACTTTTAACAAGGCACACCTGCTAATTGAAATGCATTCCAGGTGACTACCTCATGAGGCTGATTGAGAGAAAGCCAAGAGTGTGCAAAGCTGTCATCAAGAGAAAGGTTGGCTACTTTGAAGAATCTAAAATCTTAAATATTGTTTAACACTTTATTTGTTATTTGTTATTTCATAGTTTTGATGTCTTCATATAGCTTTCGTCCAAATGTAAATTATATATATTATAGTCATCAGTCAACAATATTACACTCAGAAGTTACTTCAACTTCAACCAGTAAAAGCTAGTGATGGCTAGCTATGCTACTTTTTATCCTAGTCTGTCTTAATGAGTGTTAGCATGCTAATAGCACACCCTGCACAACTTTATTAAAACATTTTAGGGGTACGCAAGTTGATAACCATATCAAGTATGTTGTATTGGACATTTCAAACAACATTCCCAGCTAATGAGAAAACAGTCATTAACTTAAGAGAATTAACTAAATTTAACAAGGTTACCTTGGGGCTAATTAAATGGGTGCCAAAAAAACAAACTTGTGTTAAAAAATGAAAATCAATTAATCCACTATCATTAACACAATGGAAAAATCAAATGATTTATTATTTAATTATTGAGATAGCATGGGTGACCGAAAAAACAAATTGGTACAATTTAAGGCCATGTGGCAAACAATAATGCAGGCAATAGGAATGTACAGTTGAAGTCGGTAGTTTGCATACACTTAGGTTGGAGTCAAACTCGTTTTTCAACCACTCCACAAATTTCTTGTGAACAAACTATAGTTTTGGCAAGTCGGTTAGGACATCTACTTTGTGGATGACACAATACATTTTTCCAACAATTGTTTACAGACAAACTATTTCACTTATAATTCACTGTATCACAATTCCAGTGGGTCAGAAGTTTACATACACTAAGTTGACTGTGCCTTTAAACAGCTTGGAAAATTCCAGAAAAAGATGTCATGGCTTTAGAAGCTTCTGATAGGCTAATTGACATAATTTGAGTCAATTGGAGGTGTACCTGTGGATGTATTTCAAGGCCTACCTTCAAACTCAGTGCCTCTTTGCTTGACATCATGGGAAAATCAAAATAAATTAGCCAAGACCTCAGAAAAAAATGGTAGATCTCCACTTTCCTTCTTTGGACACTGTGTTAACAACCCTCCAGACGAGCTTCAATGCCATACAACTCTCCTTCCGTGGCCTCCAACTGCTCTTAAATACAAGTAAAACTAAATGCATGCTATTCAACCGATCGCTGCCTGCACCTGCCCAACCGCCCAGCATCAATACTCTGGACAGTTCTGACTTAGAATATGTGTACAACTACAAATACCTAGGTGTCTGGTTAGACTGTAAACTCTCCTTCCAGACTCACATCAAACATCTCCAATCAAAAGTTAAATCTAGAATTGGCTTCCTATTTCGCAACAAAGCCTCCTTCACTCATGCTGCCAAACATACCCTCGTAAAATTGACCATCCTACCGATCCTCGACTTCGGCGATGTCATTTACAAAATAGCCTCCAATACCCTACTCAATAAATTGGATGCAGTCTATCACAGTGCCATCCGTTTTGTCACCAAAGCCCCATATACTACCCACCACTGCGACCTGTACGCTCTCATTGGCTGGCCGTCGCTTCATACTCGTCGCCAAACCCTCTGGCTCCAGGTCATCTACAAGACCCTGCTAGGTAAAGTCCCCCCTTATCTCAGCTCTCTGGTCCCCATAGCAGCACCCACCTGTAGCACGCGCTCCAGCAGGTATATCTCTCTGGTCACCCCCAAAACCAATTCCTTCTTTGGCCGCCTCTCCTTCCAGTTCTCTGCTGCCAATGACTGGAACGAACTACAAAAATCTCTGAAACTGGAAACACTTATCTCCCTCACTAGCTTTAAGCACCAGCTGTCAGAGCAGCTCACAGATTACTGCAACTGTACATAGCCCATCTATAATTTAGCCCAAACAACTACCTCTTCCCCTACTGTATTTATTTATTTTGCTCCTTTGCACCCCATTATTTCTATTTCTACTTTGCACATTCTTCCACTGCAAATCTACCATTCCAGTGTTTTACTTGCTATATTGTATTTACTTCGCCACCATGGCCTTTATTTGCCTTTACCTCCCTTATCTCACCTCATTTGCTCACATTGTATATAGACTTATTTTTCTACTGTATTATTGACTGTATGTTTGTTTTACTCCATGTGTAACTCTGTGTTGTTGTATGTGTCAAACTGCTTTGCTTTATCTTGGCCAGGTCGCACTTGTAAATGAGAACTTGTTCTCAACTTGCCTACCTAGTTAAATAAAGGTGATATATATATATATATATATTTTAAAAATATATATAATTTTCAAAAAAAGTCTGGTTCATCCTTGGGAGCAATTTCCAAACGCCTGAAAGTACCACGTTCATTTGTACAAACAATAGTACACAAGTATTAACACCATGGGACCACACAGCCGTCATACAGCTCAGGAAGGAGAGGCATTCTCTCTCCTAGAGATGAATGTACTTTGGTGCGAAAAGTGCAAATCAATCCCAGAACAACAGCAAAGGACCTTGTGAAGATGCTGGAGGAAACAGGTACAAAATCATCAATATCCACAGTAAAACGAGTCCTATATCGACATAACCTGAAAGGCCACTCGGCAAGGAAGAAGCCACTGCTCCAAAACCACCATAAAAAAGCCAGACTATGGTTTGCAACTGCACATGGGGACAAAGATCGTACTTTTTAAAGAAATGTCCTCTGGTCTGATGAAACATAAATAGAACTGTTTGGCCATAATGACCATCATTATGTTTGGAGGAAAAATGGGGATGCTTGCAAGCTGAAGAACACCATCCCAACCGTGAAGCACTGGGGTGGCAGCATCATGTTGTGGGGGTGCTTTGCTGCAGGAGGGACTGGTGCACTTCAAAATAGATGGCATCATGATGAAGGGAAATTATGCGCCTATATTGAAGCGACATCTCAAGACTTCAGTCAGGAAGTTAAAGCTTGGTCGCAAATGGGTCTTCCAAATGGGCAATGACCCCAAGCATACTTTCAAAGTTGTGGCAAAATGGCTTAAGGACAACAAAGTCAAGGTATTGGAGTGGCCATCACAAAGCCCTGACCTCAATCCCATAGAAAATGTGTGGGCAGAACTGAAAAAGCATGTGCGAGCAAGGAGGCTTACAAACCTGACTCAGTTACACCAGTTCTGTCAGGAGGAATGGGCTAAAATTCACCCAACTTATTATGGGAAGCTTGTGGAAGGCTACCCGAAACATTTGACCCAAGTTAAACAATTTCAAGGCAATGCTACCAAATACTAATTGAGTGTATGTAAACTTCTGACCCACTGGGAATGTGATGAAAGAAATAAAAGCTGAAATAAATCATTCGCTCTATTATTCTGACATTTCACATTCTTAAAATAAGGTGGTGATCCTAAGACAGGGAATTTTTACTAGGATTAAATGTCAGGAATTGTGAAACATTTAAACTCAGTTTATTTGGCTAAGGTGTATGTAAACTTCCGACTTCAACTGTAGGTGTGAGCATGGAGTACTTTTACATTATGGGGTATTGTGTGTAGATGGGTGAGAAAAAAAAGCTTTTGAATACATTTAGAGTTCAGGCTGTAACAAAGTGTGGAATAAGTCAAGGGGTATAAATACATTCTGTTGGCACTGTATGTAGTTGTTGGTGTGCGTCTGTATGTTGTATATGTATGTTTGTTTTTGGTGTAAAAAATAAAATATAAATGGTGCCAATGGCAAATTTACCACAGGAAGCTAGGCTGGTGTTACAAATCCCTTTGGCCCGACAGTCTAGGGGGGATGGTAATGGGACCCGTAACATAACTCATGCAAATTATAGTAGTGACAAAGTAAGAGTGTAAACGAAATAACCACGACAACTAAGATCTACCGTCAAACACTCAGTTTATTTATAAACACACAGTAATGGGGGGAGCAGGAAAAGGGGCTGAGCTGGACACAAGGAATGAAACAATAATAATCCAAAAACACCCCTAAGCTAGACTAGCCTATTTCAACAACCACTAACTAACTAACCAATAAATACAGGGGGTGGTCCACCCAGTTCTAACTAGTGTTTTCAACAACGTTTACCTACGGGTAGTGTATGCCCAAGGGCGACTTGTCTGGTTACCCCCTTTTCCCACCATCAAACAAACACCATAACAATACTCACGGGTGGGGACAAAGTGACATGTAGATTCAAAACAAACACACGCTCTACAGACAGAAGGCATTGACAGAGAGATTGAGCTACTGAGAAAACAACTGACAGGGTTTTTAAACCAAGGGAAAGGAACTGTGATTGGGTAAGGGAAAAGGAGCAGGTGTCTTCTGATTAGCGAATGATTGATGACTGATTGGGGAATGATGATTGTCCCCTGTGAGTAGGGGAGAAGGAGAGAAAAGAAATACACACAGGATACACACAGAATACTTGTAGCCGTAACAGCTGGCGTAGGCTACGGATTAGCCTTGAATATTTTGGTTAGTAGATATTGTCAAACCGCTCAATCCACTAGTTTATTAGTGACTCATCACACTGACATTACAGCTGTATCTAATGTTTGTTTGTTTTGGTCAGCCATCAACTGGATGAGTCACCATTCAGTTTGGTGGAAATTATCCAACCATTATGTAGGTTGGTGGAAATTTTCCAACCATTATGTAGTGTGGTGGAAATCCCCATCGACTGAGGATGAGAGGTCTCCATTATGTAGATGTGTAAAAATGACATTGATAAATGTAGTTTATTATTATTCAATCTGACTCCAGTATTATGTGAACGCTATTGGCCCATAATCGTAATCAGTGGGTATAGCCAAGGTTTGCGAGCCTTGCGTCACCACTCGGAATACTATAAAATGCTAGAGTCTATATTTACCGTTATGCAATTATTAAGTGGCTGGGGAACAAGGAGTTAATATCTTGCAATCTATGTCTTAGCATTAAATTAAATAGGTCCCGTGTGGCTCAGTTGGTAGAGCATGGCGCTTGCAACGCCAGGGTTGTGGGTTCATTTCCCACGGGGGGACCAGGGTTCAATTCCCACGGGGGGACCAGGATGAATATGTATGAACTTTCCAATTTGTAAGTCGCTCTGGATAAGAGCGTCTGCTAAATGACTTAAATGTAAATGTAAATTATTGACTTAACTCAGAGATGCACAATTAGAGACCGAGCATATATGCTATGTATATTGTGAATAATATTTACCATTAGACATTATATCAAATAATAATTCAAGGAATATTACTCAAATGTGAGGACTACGGTTCATATCCATTTAAAAGTAATCAGATGTATTACAGTTACGCAATAATAATACAATTAACAAATGGTACATACCAAATATCTTCACAATAAAAATAATACAAAATATCCTAATTCTTAACAGCATAGAAAATTCATCACTATGACATACAAAATTACGTCAGGAGATCGGTTTACCAATGACTCCATGATTTAGGTTTAAGCCCAGCTTTTTTTCTTCCAAGAGCGTCTAATTAATATAACCTTGCATGACCCAAAACATTAAAACAAAATGCATAAAACTTCACCAGCATTCTCTACAGGTATTCCCAAACTGCCATCGGGGGTACGCCAACTAAAAATGTGATTCACATTAAAAAGAAAAGTGTTTTTTATATTTAAAAAAAAACATTTATCAAACAGTCCATTTATATTTTCCAACGGGGCTATACATTTGGGTGAGGTAGCCTCGTTTCACTGCCAAAAATAAAATTAAACTCTAGTGTTCAGCTAAATAACAATAAAATGTAAAATACAGGTAGCCTAGTCAAATAATGAACATCCAATCACATTTACCGTCAAAAGGAGGAGACCAAGGCGCAGCGTGGTATGCGTACATTCTTCTTTATTACAAGAATGAACACTGAACAAAACGTGAAGCTATACAAAATGAGTGCTGACAGGCAACTACAGATAGACAAGAACCCACAAATACCCAAGGGAAAATGGCTACCTAAATATGATCCCCAATCAGAGACAACGATAAACAGCTGCCTCTGATTGGGAACCATATCAGGCCACCATGGACATATATATACCTAGACCTACAACAACCCCTAGATATACAAAACCCCTAGACAAGACAAACTAGCATACCCACCCTAGTCACACCCTGACCTAACCAAAATAATAAAGAAAACATAGATAACTAAGGTCAGGGCGTGACACTAACGGTCCATATGAGGGAGACATAGTGGAGTGGTAACGCGCTTGCAAGCAGTTGCTCCCGACGTCACTTGGGTACACTGCAGCATCCACCGAGAGGCTTTTGATGCCTAGAGAATGCCTGAAGAGCTTGAAAGACGTTTTGGACACTACAGTGAAAACGGTTAACTTTGTTAATGGGCAGCGACCATGTAATGCTTATTCTTATGTTTAATAAATGTATCGTATAGCTTGTGTGTGGCAATTTGAGAGTGCGTTGACCCTGGTGCTAGAGGGAGTACGCAGCTGGAGGTGGAATGTTTGAAGGGGTACAGGACTATAAAAAGTTTGGGAACCACTGCTCTAATCTAATAATCACACCTCAACACTGTATGATAAGAGCACACCCGTGTCGCTCCTCTTTGAACTATCCGCCATCCGACGAACAGAATAATACAGTTTCCCTGTAACAATAAACCCATACAGGACGTACAGTTCAATGAAACATATCAAAATTCATAGCTCTTTATAAACTATTGAAACAATCCAAATATGATAATTTAATTCACACTGTAAGGTTCATTTCATCAATTCAAGTTTCATTAGTCGTCACACCTCTCCTGGCGTGACTTCCGTGAGAATGTCTCTTCATCGAAATTGAAACAGATACGGTGTGTTTGATCCCTGTGATAGCCCACAGATGGTCTGCCATCCAAATAATGTGCTCCCAAGCCAGCCAGTTGCTGGTTGCGATTATCACCTTCTCTGATTCTTCCACTACAAGAGGGTTGACTCGAACAACTCTGATGGCAGGAGTTGGAGTCATTCACCACTAGATTTACTGCCACCTGCAGTTATGGAACGTTTGCTCATGATTATAACTCATTGGCTGATCCCTCCTGATGACCTGGATGGAAATATGTGATCAATCCTTAATCCATAGGAAGTCCTACGCAATGGTGCTGCCCATGCTAAAACAGGGCATGGTGAGAATCCTAATTTTTTAACTATCAGTGTACAGTGATATCTTTGTATTTCACACTACATGAACAAATAGCCAAGTGTATTAAACACATAATATATATAAAAAGATGTACACTGATCTTTCAACAATTTATATACTCTAGCTTGACACCTTGATAAGCTAATTTCCTGACTATGGCTCACCACTAATTATACAGGGCGACTTCAACCTCCCGTCGCCTGACTTGGATTAATTTCTTTCCACCTCTTTCTTTCCTTTCCTCTTTTGACCTCACCCTTTCCCAGTCCCCTCCCACTCAAGGCAGGCAATGCACTTGACCTCATCTTTACTAGAGGCTGTTTGTCTACTAATCTTGCTGCAATCTTACTGCGATCACTACTTTGTTTCCTTTTCTCTACCTCTCTCCTTCAATGCTACCCACCCAGCCCCTACCCAGATGGTCAGGTGTCGTCACAATCTTCACTCTCTCTCTCCCACTACTCTCTCCTCTTCTATCCTATAATCTATACCTTCTGCTTTAATTCTTCCTCCTGTCTCTGTCTCTTCTACCCTACTCTCCTCCCTTTCCACATCCTTTGACTCTTACTGTCCCCTCCCCACCTGCTCTGTGGCTGAGTGACACTGCATGCTCACAGAACAGGGCTGCAGGCAGCTGAGCAAAAATGGAGACAAAATTCAACTTCCGGAGGATCTATAATCCATCCACTCCCTCCTCTCTGCCTTCTCTTCCTCTGTGTCCACTGCTAAAGCTGCTTTCTATCAATCTACATTTCAAACTTCTGGTCCAACCCTGGTAAACTCTTTTTACCCATCCCTACTCCCTCTTTGTGGCTGACTTTGTCAACCACTTTGAGAAAAATAATTCCGATGAAATTCTGTGGCTAGTGATGTCCAGCTGCCTGACAACCTGCCCTCTTGACCTCCTCCCTTCTCCAAACCATCTCTGGAGATCTTCTCCCATTCCTCACTTACCTCATCAACTCATCCCTGACCACTGGCTCCATTCCTTCTGACTTCAAGATGGCCAGAGTTGTTCCACTCTTCAAGAAACCAACACTCGACCCCTCTGACATCAAACTACAGACCAGTATCCCTTTCTTTTCTTTCCAAAACACTTGAGCGTGCTGTCTTTGACCAACTCTCTTGTTATCTCTCTCAGAATGATCTTCTTGAGCCTAACCAGTCAGGTTTCAAGATGGCTCACTCAACTGAGACCACACTCTTCTGTGTCATGGAGGCTCTCCGCTCTGCCTAAGCTGACGCTCTCTTCTCTGTTCTCATCTTCCTAGATCTATCCTCTGCCTTCGACACCGTGAACCATCGGGATCTTCCTCTCCACCCTTTCAGGGCTGGGCGTCTCAGGCTCTGTACACTCCTGGATTTCATCCTACCTGCCAGGTTGCTCCTACCAGGTGACATGGAGAGGATCTGTGTCTGCACTACATGCTGTCACTACTGGTGTCACCCAGGGCTCAGTTCTAGGCCCTCTCCTCTTTTCTTTATACACCAAATCACTTGACTGTCATATTCTCACATGGTCTCTCCTATTATTGCTATTTGGATGATGTTAAACTGATTTTCTGCTTCCCCCTTCTGACACCCAGGTGGCGACACGCATCCCTGTGTGCCTGGCAGACATCTTGGCTTGGATGTTGGCTCACCACCTCAAGCTCAACCTCAACTAGACAGAGCTTCTCTTCCTCCCGGGAAGGCCTGCCCGCTCCAAGACCTCTCCATCACGGTTGACAACTCCATGATGTCCCCCTCCCAGAGTGCAAAGAACCTTGGTGTGACCCTGTCGTTCTCTGCAAACATCAAAGCAGTGACTCGCTCTTGCAGGTTCATGCTCTACAAAATTCATTGAGTACGACCTTTCCTCACACAGGAAGCGGGCAGGTCCTAATCAAGGCACTTGTATTCCTTCGTCTGGACTACTGTAACTCTTTGTTGGCTGGGTTCCGCACTTGTGCCATGAAACCCCTGCAACTTATCCAGAACACCGCAGCCGGCCTAGTGTTCAAACTGAGTTTAAATGATTTTGGCTAAGGTGTATGTAAACTTCCGACTTCAACTGTAAGTATTCAGACCCTCTACTCAGTACATTGTTGAAGCACCTATGGCAGCGATTACAGCCTTGGTTATTCTTGGGTATGACGCTACAAACATGGCACATCTCTATTTGTGGAGTTTCTCCCATTCTTCTCTGTAGATCCTCTCAAGCTCTGTCAGGTTGGATGGGGAGCTTGCTGCACAGGTATTTTCAGGTTACTGAGGAGTGGCTTCTGTCTGGCCCCTCTACCATAAAGGCCTGATTGGTGGAGTGCTGCAGAGATGGTTGTCCTTCTAGAAGGTTCTCCCACAGAGGAACTCTGGAGCTTTGTCAGAGTGACCATCGGGTTCTTGGTCACCACCCTGACCAAGGCCCTTCTCCCCCGATTGCTCAGTTTGGCCTGGCAGCGAGCTCTAGGAAGAGACTTGGTGGTTCCAAACTTCTTCCATTTAAGCATGATGTAAGCCACTGTGTTCTTGGGGACCTTCAATGCTGGAGAAATGTCTGGTAACCTTCTCCAGATCTGTGCCTCGACACAATCCTGTCTCGGAGCTCTACGGACAATTCCTTCGACCTCATGGCTTGTTTTTTGCTCTGACATGCACTGTCAATTGTGGGACCTTATATAGACAGGTGTATGCCTTTCCAAATCATGTTCAATCAATTTTGTTTACCACAGGTAAATTTGCTAATATTTCTAAAAACCTTTTTTTGCTTTGTCATTAAGGGGGATTGTGTGTAGATTGATGATGATATTTTATTTATTTAATCCATTTTAGAATAAGGCTGTAACGTGGGTTCCCGAGTGGTGTGGTGGTCTAAGGCACTGCATCTCAGTGCTAGAGGTGTCACTACAGACCCTGGTTCGATTCCACGTTGTATCACAACCGTCCGTGATTGGGAGTCCCATAGGTTGGCGCACAATTGGCTCAGCGTCGTCTGGGTTAGGGTTTGGCCAGGGTAGGCCGTCTTTGTAAATAAGAATTTGTTCTTAACTGAATTGCCTGGTTAAGTTAAAAAAAGAATATATTGTAATGAAACAGGCACAGGATCGTTACAATATATATATGGAAAAAGTCAAGGGGTCTGAATACTTTCCGATGGCACTGTATATCATAACTGTTCTTATTCAAATAGGTTTATAAATGACTAATTTGTGATATCGTAGCCCCTCTAAGGACTATGTTGATACTCATATATTGATTTACTGGGCACCTCTGCTGGACAACAGAGAGAGTGCAACTTCTACCATAAAGCTACTGTACATTTGTCAATTTAGCGAATTGACAAGTATTACACTATTTCATCATACCAAATTAAAATTGGGATTTTTTAATGTTGATATTTGTATTTTATTTTCATGACTCCTAGTTGGTTATTGCCTTCTTTCCGTTCTATCTCTCCCCTAACTTGTATGATGTACTATGGTTGTGTATAAAAACAGATTATCAATGGCAATGTGTGCAAAATAGCTACAAAATATACCATTCCTTTAGAAGTACCCTGCTAGCTCCCAAAAGTTACGCAGCATAAAGTGTTTGGCTTTTGTTTTGCTGACAGACGCTGGGGTTCCTGCGGTTCCTGGATTTAACTCTGCTGCTGCAATAAAACAGATCTTGTCCGCTCATCTGACGCTCAACACAGGTTTGTCTCCCTTGCATAGTGTTGTAAATTTTTTGAAGATATTTAGCTAGTAGCTATCACACGTTACAATAGATAACACTCAACAAGCTGGAGATCAATGTTTAGCTTGCTTAGTACTGTTTTTATTTTAGCAGCAACAGTGTACTGGCTTCGTGGTAATGCATTGGAAATAACACCCTTGTTGCTAGCTAAAATTAATTGTAATTTCTCACACGATGCCTCAAACCCCTCGTACATCCGATAGCTTGGTTATTGCAGGTTACGCATTATTACTAGCTATGTTATAAAATACATGCAATATTCATCAGCTAGTCTGAAAAATCAGAACAGTAATTTTGTGGCTTGCAAGGCTGTTGCTATTTATGCTAAATGGGCCGACGTCGCGAAGGCAGCTACTGATACTATCCATATTAGCTAGCCAAACTAGTAGGGTTCATTATACACATCTTTGCTAGTAGCTAAGCAGATAACGTTAGCCTTGAGAAATGTAATGTTTATATTTTACATTGGTATTCATTACAGGTCATCGACAAGTTTTGAAAGGATTGGAGCACCGATATTTGGCAAATAGATGCTGTTGTTGTGCTAAACTGTTAGCAAGCTTGCTCGCTCAGTTTAGTTATAGCAGATGAAATGGCGAAGGTATAGCTAAACAATGGTACACTAGCTAGCTTGCTGACATCTGACAGCTAGCTAACGGAGCCTTGCGGTTTTGAGGCGTCGCTCAAGCTTGGTCGAAATATGCTTTGAAGATGCAAAGCTACTAGCATAGCCAAAGATACTACAGTAGCTAGATAGCAATGTTTGAAAGGTTTAAGAACTCTGCCATAGCTACATCTTACATTTTAATATTATTTAGTAACTGGGGTTATTATTAACTAGTTGGCCAGATAACTAACGTTAGCTAGCTAGATGAAACTTGCTCAACGCTTGAGCTTTAAGTGAGCTAAACGGTATGCATTAAATGGTGAAAGAACACGTCTTTACTAAAGGATTATCAAGGCAAACTGAATTCTTGTTGATATACATATTTTTCACCGTTTTGTAAAAAAAAAAGAAAAGAAAAAAAGGCCGCTTAGATTTTCAGTTGCAGTGTCATCTTTCATCAGGCCATTTTTTTAATGCCATTCCCTACTCATCAGATCTAGCTAATTCGCATACCTGATATGATACGATGAAACTTGTAGACACACACTCAGATATATTGTATGCTGTGCACTGCCACTGCATATTGTATGTTGTACTTAACTATAGCATAAATCATATTGGCATGACTTAGGTGGCTCACTTGTTTACCTTGCTAGATACTGCAAGTCGATTCAGTCCTTCCCTTAGATTTGACCTGGAGAGGGAATTGTTGTCTTGAGTTTCCTCCTCCACTTGTCTATAGTTCTGTATTTTGGTTTCATGAAATTGATGCTGTTATCAGGCTGTCCTGCAACTTTACATGGAGATTATGCTGCAACAATGTCTATTTAAACTGTACTTGTCCCTTACATTTGACAGCATGGTAATGTTGTGCGTTTTTTCTCAAAGATGGACCAGCAGGCCCAGTCCTATATGCTTGCCAGTCTGACGCGGCCCCACTCTGAGCAGCTGTTGCAAGGCCTCCAGCTGTTGCGGCAGGACCATGAGCTGTGCGACATTGTGCTGCGCGTGGGTGAATGCAAGATCCATGCCCACAAAGTGGTGCTGGCGAGCATCAGCCCCTACTTCAAGGCCATGTTCACGGGCAACCTGTCAGAGAAGGAGACCTCCGAGGTGGAGTTCCAGTGCATTGACGAGGCTGCGCTACAGGTAATGCTCGTTTAAGCTCACTGTCATCATTTGGAAGATTTCACTGTGTTTCCTAAAAGCACACTTTGTCTGGCTCTTTAATAGCATGATTGTGTTTTTTATTTCTCCTCTTGTAGGCAATCGTTGAGTATGCCTACACTGGCACGGTATTCATCTCACAGGAAAGAGTGGAGTCCCTACTGCCAGCTGCTAACCTGCTCCAGGTCAAGCTGGTGCTGAAGGAGTGCTGCTCCTTCTTAGAGAGTCAGCTAGATGCTGGGAACTGTATAGGCATCTCACGCTTCGCTGAGACCTATGGCTGCCATGATCTCTGCCTGGCTGCCACTAAATTCATCTGTCAGAATTTTGAAGAGGTGTGCCAGACAGAGGAGTTTTTTGAGCTGACACGGGCAGAATTGGATGAAATAGTGTCAAATGACTGTCTGAAGGTGGTAACGGAAGAGACTGTGTTCTACGCCCTGGAGTCGTGGATCAAGTACGATGTGACTGAGCGGCAGAAGCACCTAGCTCAGCTACTGCACTGCGTCCGCTTGCCTTTCCTCAGCGTTAAGTTCCTCACCCGCCTCTACGAGGCCAACCACCTTATCCGGGATGATCACGCCTGCAAGCACCTCCTCAACGAGGCCCTCAAATACCATTTCATGCCTGAGCACCGGCTCTCCTACCAGACGGTGTTGTCCACAAGGCCACGCTGTGCTGCCAAAGTGCTCCTTGCTGTGGGAGGCAAGGCTGGACTCTTTGCCACCCTCGAGAGGTAATGCTGAGCCCCAAACAGAATCATTAAAAACTGTTTGTCAACCCCCCCCCCCCCCATTTAAAAAAAAAAAAAGTTTTTTTAAAATTATAAATATGTAGATTCTTAATTTTGTTTCATGTGAATTAGAAAGAAATTGAATAAATGTAACTTATTTCTTTCTCTCGTAGCATGGAAATGTACTTCCCTCAAACGGATTCATGGATTGGGCTTGCCCCTCTTAGTGTGCCCCGCTATGAGTTTGGAGTGGCAGTGTTGGACCAGAAGGTGTATGTGGTGGGTGGCATCGCCACACACATGCGACAGGGCATTAGCTACCGGAGACATGAGAGCACAGTGGAGAGCTGGGACCCTGACAGCAACACGTGGTCCACAGTGGAGCGCATGGCAGAGTGTCGCAGCACCCTGGGGGTGGTGGTCTTGGCTGGGGAGCTCTATGCCCTTGGGGGCTATGATGGCCAGTACTACCTACAGTCTGTAGAAAAATATGTCCCCAAAGTGAAGGAGTGGCAGCCTGTGGCACCTATGACCAAGTCACGCAGCTGCTTTGCCACGGCTGTGCTGGATGGCATGGTCTATGCCATTGGTGGCTATGGCCCCGCCCATATGAACAGGTACGTTTTCACTTCATCTAGTCTAGTCAATAGAAAGTGGTGGTATTATGGATTTTCACAGGCTTTGTTTATGAGGTTCCAATAGGCTTTTGAAATACTAGGTCTACTTCAAAACCTGCCGTCAACCTTTTTGTTCCTACACATGACAGTTTTCACATCAGAAAGGTTATTTATGGTAGACCCCACAACCTTTGAATGCTTTGATTCATCCATTCAAAGAGTTTCAGCCCCCTGCTCTGTTACTAGCCTGCAGTGCAACCCATATTCTGTAAAATCAAGATTTGTTGTCTTCTACTCAGATGGTTATACAGTGCCCTCTGTAATTATTGGGACAGTGAAGCATTTTTTCTTCTTTTGGCTCTATACTTTAAAAGATGGGATTTGAAATCAAGCAATGACATGTTGAAGTGCAGACTGTCAGCTTTTTAATTTGTTGGGATTTTCACCTTTTAGAAATTACAGCACTTTGTGTAGATAGCCCCCCTCCCATTTTAGGGGAGCAAAAGTATTGGGACAAATTCACTTGTGTATTAAAAAGGTTAGTATTTGGTCCCATATTTATAACACGCAATGACTACGTCAAGTCTGTGATGCTGCATTTGTTTATTTTGGTTGTTTCAGATTATTTTGTGCCCAATAGAAATTAATGGTAAATAATGTACTGTCATTTTGTAGTCACTTTTATTGTGAATAAAATATGTTTCTAAACACTTCTATATGAATGTGGATGCTACCATGACTACAGATAATCCTGAATGAATCATGAATAATGATGAGTGACAAAGTTAGATGCAGAAATATCATACTACCATATTCTATTCTTATTTACAATAAAAGTGACTCCAAAATGACACACTATATTATTTACCATTAATATCTATTGGCCACAAAATAATCTGAAACACAACCAAAAAACCAGCAAATGCATCCAACAAATTTGTAGAGTCACACGCTTGATGTAGTCATTGTGTGCTATGAATATGGGATCAAATACTTAACTTTTTACTACTTTAATACACAAGTGTCCCAATACTTTTGCTCCCCTAATATAGGGGGACTGTGTACAAAAAGTGCTGTAATTTCTAAATGGTTCACCGATATGGATGAAAATACCCTCAAATGAAAGCTGACAGTCTGCACTTTAACCTCGTAGTCATTGTTTGATTTCAAATCCCAACTTTTAAAGCATAGAACCAAAAGAAGGAATGTCCCAATAATTACAGCGGGCACTGTAGTTGCTTTCATAGAATAAGTGCTGCCTTGCTGGTTAGACCTCTGTTGTCGACTAGAGGGATGTGTTGTTACAGTTTCCTTGACTCCCCAAACCCCTCAGGAGAATGTGTTTGGACAGGGAAGCTGTGGGGACTTAGTTGTTCAAAGGTAATTCCCAAATTGACAGTTTTCCGACAACGTTGTCGAGGGTTTCATCGCTTTGATATTGCCAGAAAAATATAGGACTAGAATAGATGGCCTCATTAAATGGGGCTGCATTGGTTTGTGATGACAATGGCACAGCTATATAATGTCTAAGAGCAAGAGTGAATTGTATTGGCTTTGATACAGGAAAAAGTGAGTCAGTCATTTATGATGGCTATAATTCCTGCTACTGTACTCACCTGTTTAAAAAGACAGCAGTGATATTGTCAATGCACAGTATCACTATAACTGTGCCACTTGAAGGACAGTGTTTAATTTATTAACTCTGTCTCTCTAGTGTGGAGCGGTACGACCCCAGCAAGGATGCCTGGGAAATGGTAGCCCCCATGGCAGACAAACGGATCAATTTTGCCGTTGGTGTCATGCTAGGGTTCATATTTGTGGTTGGGGGACACAACGGGGTATCACATCTGTCCAGCATTGAGCGGTATGACCCACACCAGAACCAGTGGACAGCCTGTCGGCCCATGAATGAACCACGCACAGGTGAGCTGGGAAATTACTACAAGGTTTATGTTGATGCTGGGAAGTTGACCATTCATATTGCATGGCCAGGAATAACCATTTATAATATTTATCTTCCAGGGGTTGGCTCCGCGATCGTGGACAACTATCTCTATGTGGTGGGGGGTCACTCGGGATCATCCTACCTGAACACTGTCCAGCGATACGACCCCATCACAGACAGCTGGCTGGACTCAAGCGGCATGATGTACTGCCGCTGTAACTTTGGCATGACTGCTCTTTGACCCATGGCACCCCTGGGTAGGACTCCTTAAGAAGAGAGAGAGAGATGAGCCCGGCTGGCACCAGGGAACCACAGATGGCCAGAGTGAAAGGGTCTTGGTGGAGGAGAGGAGCAGATCACCATGTATCTTGTCACAGAGAAGAGATGATTGCTGCTGGACCACAATGACAACTTTTCACAGGACTGTGGGTGAAAACTGTCACTTTTTTTAGACTTTTTTTGTGTTCATTTGTTTTTTTTCTGCTATGAGCAGAACATGTTCCAGTTTTTTTTTCTTTTCTAGATCTTTAAAGTATGTGTGTGGCGCAGAGTGTCTGTATGCTTGTGAGTAGACGCATGATTGTTCTTCTGTGTCTGTGTGCAGGACTAAAGCTCAGGCAAGGTGATCGGCTCACAGTTTGAAATGTCTGCATCTAAATCAGTGCTTCACAAAGAGAGATCTGAATATTTATATTCACTTAAAGGGCTGCCTTTTTTTTCTCTGTAAATAATTTAAATTAAAAGAAATGTATAGATATTAATATCCTCTAGTGCATTGCCTGTAAATGTTTTTTTGCACTGGGTTACTAGTTATGGTATGTGTGTATACATGTATTTGATTCAAGGGTTGAAGAAGAGGTTGTGAAGGATTAACAAACCCCACTGAATTCTCTTGAGTACTTGCCACCTGTCTTTCATCCTCGGAGCAATTGCTAAATCCCCATCTTACGGCTTCTGTTACATCTTCCTGAGGTAGGGTCACACTTCATCCCTCTTCATAAGTATTGAAAAGTTATCCTGTCCTGCTTTTCACTGCTGGGTTTGTACACAATACTAACTGGTGCTATTAGGATTCAGGATTCAGCTGTTGTCTGTGTTGCCTCATTGTATCAGGTGTCTTTTATTTGTTTTTCTGTGTTGTTGTAGATGTTGGTTGTGCATCAAAATGCCCCCATGCTATAAAGCAGTGTCTTGCTAGAAGGCAAGCTTGTGACTGGAATACCTCAACCACCAGTCTTTACTTTGAGCGCCATTTTTAAATTGGACTCGTTAGGTACCGTCTATGGATACATTTATGATCTGACCCTTTCTCTCTTGAGCCCCACGGCTGTCATCCGTTTAGCGATAGTTTGTCTGAAACATTGTCCCTGCATTAAGTAGTGGATCTGGCTGTATGGCTCACTGCCAATTTCCTCACAAAGAAAGTCTGAGATTGTTGGTCTCTAATGGGTTAGGAAGAAGCCTAGCGGTTAAGAGCGTTGGGCCAGTAACCGAATGGTCGCTGGTTTGAATCCTTGAGCCGACTAGGGGAAAAATCTCTGTGCCCTTGAGTAAGGCACTTAACCCTAATTGCTCCTGCAAGTCGTTCTGGATAAGAGTGTCTGCTAAATGCCTAAAATGTAATGACCCCTACACCCCCTTTCTCTGCTTGCTTGCTCTGATGAAGCATGTGTGAGAAGCCACATGTGGCCAAGGTCTTCCTGAGTAGCTCAGGCAAGAGTGGATATACACAGCCTTGTGAAGTGCCAAAAGATGACCTTCTTTCACAAGTCTGGTGTAACTTTCTCCTGTGTGCCAGACTCAAAAGGGTTATTTTCACTGCTAATGCATAGTACGTGTGACATTGTCATATGGATGGGGTGGATATGGAGCAGTAAGGGCTGTGTTGTCACTGTCACAAACTATTTGGACCTCGGAGAGAGACATGGCAGACAGACAAGGGCATGGAGACATGACTGAGCTCAAAGCGCTCGCCTGGGTTAGATGGCTGCAGGCCGAGTCTGGGTGTTGTAGCCTTGGGCCACGCTGAAGGACAGGTAACACGAGGCTACAGATAGAGAAAGTCAATCCCTGTTGTTGGTCCAGAGTGTAAGAGCAGTTTCCTTGTATTGTACATTTTATAGATGTTTGCACATGAGGAAAACTTAAAGGGAGCTCTGCATTGCACTTACCAAACTTATTGATGAGTAGTGCAACTTCAATTTGTACATGGGTCTCAATTTAGGTTCATGGAATTTAAACAATGCAATACATTTGTGGATACAATTATTTTTGCTTTGAATTTAGCCTCAAAGGTCAAGGCGTTTCATATTGCTGTGACGTTATCACACGTTTTATATTGTCTGAAAGACCACCACCGTTCAAACCTTTTGTCTCTGTTTTCCCCATCCCACTTTGCATTGTGTGCTCTCATCTTTGAAGAGCTATTAACAATGTTGTGCAAGTCAGTTCACATGTACTGGGGAAAGTTTGCAGACAATCAAATGGATTGTAATTCCAGTAAAAATCCCAGTTTGCATGTAATGTAAGATTGGCACAAGACTGACTGTATGGGTCTTGCTCTAAGCCATCTGATCTAGTCTCTCACCAGAGAGCAGCCTTGCAGTTACAGTGCTGCAGTGTTGTGTTCCATTTACACACTTGTCAATTGTGATTACCTATACTCTTTAGCTCTTACCCTCTAAACGTTACCTTGGACGTAATAAATTAAGATCAAGGGAAGCCCCCCCCCCCCCAAACAAACATCTTAAGACTGTTTATTCTTGCTCTAGCAATAAGAGACCATTGTCAGCATCAGCAGTATGGGAGCTTGTCTGAACAAGCATGCAAGTTCTTCACTTGACTTCTTCTTTAAATGCTGATGGTTGAATCTTAGGCGATGTTAAATTGCCTTTAAAAGTGAATTTATTTCTAAAACAAGTTGTTTCATGGTTAAACCTGCTGCTGTTTTTTCCTCATCTTGGAATAGTGGGCTTTAACATTTCAGTGGAAACATCTAAATTAATCTATGATTGCAAAAAAAGTTTACGCTGCCATGGGATGGAAGTAAATATACCATTTCAACCTGCATGAATGTACAGCTCCTATTCACATAACCATGAATTGGTTTTCATTTTCTTCAGATGTCCTTCGTATGAATAATCAACGCAAATCCAACATATTGCAATAGGTGAAATATGACATCCTTGGAACATCCTAAGATAACTTTGTGCACATAGTATAAAATGAACTAATACTGTATTACTTTAACCATTTTAATTGAATAGTCTTATCCCTTTTAGATTTTCTTGCAATTGTGCTTTTCTGTTTCAATTCTTGATGTTAGGCATTTGTCCATCTACAACAGCTTGGGAGGATGAGCCAGAACAGAGTGAAAATCGCGCAGGCATGATTGTCTGCAGCTGCCATCCATTGTCAAGCAGTTGATACTACTACTACATATAGAAAGATGTTATCCATGGGGATATTGAAGATAACATACATTTTAGGGATGAATGTATACAGACTTAGTCTTTACTGTGCTGTGGAGGGAAACTTTTGACCCTACGTGGAATCTGAAACCGTGAAACTGCGAAATGAAGGGATGTATAGCTAAATGTGAAGTTATTTAAGAAAAATAAGTGTGTACTTTTATCATGCCCTAACCATGTCTTGTTTTGCCACCACTCACCAAAGTGCTTGTTTTACTTATGAATGCAGGGGGAATACTAAAATCAAGTCTGGAAAAGACTTGTCTGAGAAAGTAATTTGAAACTGATGTCATTGTTAGCCAAATTACCACTGCTTCTTTTACATTTCCCATGAGTGTCTGAACTGGCTTACGGTGATAATGTTGAATTCTATATCCTGTGGATTATTACTGGAACTACAAGAACCTTGATGTAGAAGCTGTATCTTTTTCCAAAATGTTATCATGCTTTGATTGAACATACATTTTAGCCAGTTTGTGTGTGCTGTCGTACCCAGTTAAAATTAATAAATGCCTGCCTTAAAGGTACGCTGTTCTTTGGCTCTTGTTTCTTAGTTATGGTGCACACGAGCAACGAAAACAAACACGTTCGCATATAAAATTTGTATTGGTTTAAAAAAAAGACTTAAGAATGAAAGCATAGATACACACATGAACAAGTATTTTTGCTCTAAGAGTTTCATTATGTAGTTCTGTCAAGAATGAAATTGTACACTGATCAATCAATCAAGTTTATTTTATATAGCCCTTCGTACATCAGCTAATATCTCGAAGTGCTGTACAGAAACCCAGCCTAAAACCCCAAACAGCAAGCAATGCAGGTGTAGAAGCACGGTGGCTAGGAAAAACTCCCTAGAAAGGCCAAAACCTAGGAAGAAACCTAGAGAGGAACCAGGCTATGAGGGGTGGCCAGTCCTCTTCTGGCTGTGCCGGGTGGAGATTATAACAGAACATGGCCAAGATGTTCAAAATGTTCATAAATGACAAGCATGGTCAAATAATAATAAGGAATAAATGTCAGTTGGCTTTTCATAGCCGATAATTAAGAGTTGAAAACAGCAGGTCTGGGACAGGTAGGGGTTCCATAACCGCAGGCAGAACAGTTGAAACTGGGACAGCAGCAAGGCCAGGTGGACTGGGGACAGCAAGGAGTCATCATGCCCGGTAGTCCTGACGTATGGTCCTAGGGCTCAGTTCCTCCGAGAGAGAGAAAGAAAGAGAGGAGAGAATTAGAGAGAGCATACTTAAATTCACACAGGACACTGGATAAGACAGGAGAAGTACTCCAGATATAACCAACTGGCCCTAGCCCCCCGACACAAACTACTGCAGCATAAATACTGGAGGCTGAGACAGGAGGGGTCAGGAGACACTGTGGCCCCATCCGATGATACCCCCGGACAGGGCCAAACAGGAAGGATATAACCCCACCCACTTTGCCAAAGCACAGCCCCCGCACCACTAGAGGGATATCTTCAACCACCAACTTACAATCCTGAGACAAGGCCGAGTATAGCCCACAAAGATCTCCACCACAGCACAAACCAAGGGGGGGCGCCAACCCAGACAGGAAGATCACGTCAGTAACTCAACCCACTCAAGTGACGCACCCCTCCTAGGGACGGCATGAAAGAGCACCAGTAAGCCAGTGACTCAGCCCCTGTAATAGGGTTAGAGGTAGAGAATCCCAGTGGAGGGGAACCGGCCAGGCAGAGACAGCAAGGGCGGTTCGTTGCTCCAGAGCCTTTCAGTTCACCTTCACACTCCTGGGCCAGACTACACTCAATCATATGACCTACTGAAGAGATAAGTCTTCAGTAAAGACTTAAAGGTTGAGACCGAGTCTGCGTCTCTCACATGGGTAGGCAGACCATTCCATAAAAATGGAGATCTATAGGAGAAAGCCCTGCCTCCAGCTGTTTGCTTAGAAATTCTAGGGACAATTAGGAGGCCTGCGTCTTGTGACCGTAGCGTACGTGTAGGTATGTACGGCAGGACCAACTCGGAAAGATAGGTAGGAGCAAGCCCATGTAACGCTTTATAGGTTAACAGTAAAACCTTGAAATCAGCCCTTGCCTTAACAGGAAGCCAGTGTAGGGAAGCTAGCACTGGAGTAATATGATCAAATTTCTTGGTTCTAGTCAGGATTCTAGCAGCCGTATTTAGCACTAACTGGAGTTTATTTAGTGCTTTATCCGGGTAGCCGGAAAGTAGAGCATTGCAGTAGTCTAACCTAGAAGTAACAAATGCATAGATTAATTTTTCTGCATCATTTTTGGACAGAAAATTTCTGATTTTTGCAATGTTACGTAGATGGAAAAAAGCTGTCCTTGAAACAGTCTTGATATGTTCGTCAAAAGAGAGATCAGGGTCAAGAGTAACGCCGAGGTCCTTCACAGTTTTATTTGAGACGACTTTACAACCATCAAGATTAATTGTCAGATTTAACAGAAGATCTCTTTGTTTCTTGGGACCTAGAACAAGCATCTCTGTTTTGTCCGAGTTTAAAAGTAGAACGTTTTCAGCCATCCACTTCCTTATGTCTGAAACACAGGCTTCTAGCGAGGGCAATTTTGGGGCTTCACCATGTTTCATTGAAATGTACAGCTGTGTGTCATCCGCATAGCAGTGAAAGTTAACATTATGTTTTCGAATAACATCCCCAAGAGGTAAAATATATAGTGAAAACAATAGTGGTCCTAAAACGGAACCTTGAGGAACACCGAAATGTACAGTTGATTTGTCAGAGGACAAACCATTCACAGAGACAAACTGATATCTTTCCGACAGATAAGATCTAAACCAGGCCAGAACTTGTCCGTGTAGACCAATTTGGGTTTCCAGTCTCTCCAAAAGAATGTGGTGATCGATGGTGTCAAAGGCAGCACTAAGGTCTAGTAGCACGAGGACAGATGCAGAGCCTCGGTCTGACGCCATTAAAAGGTCATTTACCACCTTCACAAGTGCAGTCTCAGTGCTATGATGGGGTCTAAAACCAGACTGAAGCATTTTGTATACATTGTTTGTCTTCAGGAAGGCAGTGAGTTGCTGCGCAACAGCTTTTTCTAAAATTTTTGAGAGGAATGGAAGATTCGATATAGGCCGATAGTTTTTTATATTTTCCGGGTCAAGGTTTGGCTTTTTCAAGAGAGGCTTTATTACTGCCACTTTTAGTGAGTTTGGTACACATCCGGTGGATAGAGAGCCATTTATTATGTTCAACATAGGAGGGCCAAGCACAGGAAGCAGCTCTTTCAGTAGTTTAGTAGGAATAGGATCCAGTATACAGCTTGAAGGTTTAGAGGCCATGATTATTTTCATCATTGTGTCAAGAGATATAGTACTAAAACACTTAAGTGTCTCTCCCGATCCCAGGCCCTGGCAGAGCTGTGCAGATTCAGGACAGCTAAGCCCTGGAGGAATACGCAGATTTAAAGAGGAGTCCGTAATTTGCTTTCTAATGATCATGATCTTTTCCTCAAAGAAGTTCATGAATTTATTACTGCTGAAGTGAAAGCCATCCTCTCTTGGGGAATGCTGCTTTTTAGTTAGCTTTGCAACAGTATCAAAAATAAATTTTGGATTGTTCTTATTTTCCTCAATTAAGTTGGAAAAGTAGGATGATCGAGCAGCAGTGAGGGCTCTTCGATACTGCACGGTACTGTCTTTCCAAGCTAGTCGGAAGACTTCCAGTTTGGTGTGGCGCCATTTCCGTTCCAATTTTCTGGAAGCTTGCTTCAGAGCTCGGGTATTTTCTGTATACCAGGGAGCTAGTTTCTTATGACAAATGTTTTTTGTTTTTAGGGGTGCAACTGCATCTAGGGTATTGCGCAAGGTTAAATTGAGTTCCTCAGTTAAGTGGTTAACTGATTTTTGTCCTCTGACGTCCTTGGGTAGGCAGAAGGAGTCTGGAAGGGCATCAAGGAATTTTTGTGTTGTCTGAGAATTTATAGCACGACTTTTGATGCTCCTTGGTTGGAGTCTGAGCAGATTATTTGTTGCGATTTCAAACGTAATAAAATGGTGGTCCGATAGTCCCAGATTATGAGGAAAAACATTAAGATCTACAACATTTATTCCATGGGACAAAACTAGGTCCAGAGTATGACTGTGGCAGTGAGTAGGTCCAGAGACATGTTGGACAAAATCCACTGAGTCGATGATGGATCCGAAAGCCTTTTGGAGTGGGTCTGTGGACTTTTCCATATGAATATTAAAATCACCAAAAATTAGAATATTATCTGCTATGACTACAAGGTCCGATAGGAATTCAGGGAACTCAGAGAGGAACGCTGTATATGGCCCAGGAGGCCTGTAAACAGTAGCTATAAAAAGTGATTGAGTAGGCTGCATAGATTTCATGACTAGAAGCTCAGACAAAAACGTCATTTTCTTTTTTGTAAATTGAAATTTGCTATCATAAATGTTAGCAACACCTCCGCCTTTGCGGGATGCACGGGGGATATGGTCACTTGTGTAACCAGGAGGTGAGGCCTCATTTAACACAGTAAATTCATCAGGCTTAAGCCATGTTTCAGTCAGGCCAATCACATCAAGATTGTGATCAGTGATTAGTTCATTGACTATAACTGCCTTTGAAGTGAGGGATCTAACATTAAGTAACCCTATTTTGAGATGTGAGGTATCACGATCTCTTTCAATAATGGCAGGAATGGAGGAGGTCTTTATCCTAATGAGATTGCTAAGGCGAACACCGCCATGTTCAGTTTATTTTTTATTTATTTTTTAAATAAATGTATCCCCTTTTCTCCCCCAATTTTCGTGGTATCCAATCGCTAGTAATTACTATCTTGTCTCATCGCTACAACTCCAGTACGGGCTCGGGAGAGACGAAGGTCGAAAGCCATGCGTCCTCCGAAGCACAACCCAACCAAGCCGCACTGCTTCTTAACACAGCGCGCCTCCAACCCGGAAGCCAGCCGCACCAATGTGTCGGAGGAAACACCGTGCACCCGCCCCCCTCGGTTAGCGCGCACTGGGCCCGGCCCGCCACAGGAGTCGCTGGAGCGCGATGAGACAAGGATATCCCTACCGGCCAAACCCTCCCTAACCCGGACGACGCTAAGCCAATTGTGCGTCGCCCCACGGACCTCCCGGTCGCGGCCGGCTGCGACAGAGCCTGGGCGCGAACCCAGAGATTCTGGTGGCTCTAGACCACTGCACCACCCGGGAGGCCCGCCATGTTTAGTTTTGCCCAACCTAGGTCGAGGCAGACACAGTCTCAATGGGGATGGCTGAGCTGACTACACTGACTATGCTAGTGGCAGACTCCACTAAGCTGGCAGGTTGGCTAACAGCCTGCTGCCTGGCCTGCACCCTATTTCATTGTGGAGTTAGAGCCCTGTCTATGTTGGTAGATAAGATGAGAGCACCCCTCCAGCTAGGATGGAGTCCGTCACTCCTCAGCAGGTCAGGCTTGGTCCTGTTTGTGGGTGAGTCCCAGAAAGAGGGCCAACTATCTACAAATTCTATCTTTTGGGAGGGGCAGAAAACAGTTTTCAACCAGCGATTGAGTGCTGAGACTCTGCTGTAGAGCTCGTCACTCCCCCTAACTGGGAGGGGGCCAGAGACAATTACTCGATGCCGACACATCTTTCTAGCTGATTTACACGCTGAAGCTATGTTGCGCTTGGTGACCTCTGACTGTTTCATCCTAACATCGTTGGTGCCGACGTGGATAACAATATCTCTATACTCGCCAGTTTTAGCTTTAGCCAGCACCATCTTCAGATTAGCCTTAACGTCGGTAGCCCTGCCCCCTGGTAAACAGTGTATGATCGCTGGGTGATTCGTTTTAAGTCTAATACTGCGGGTAATGGAGTCGCCAATGACTAGGGTTTTCAATTTGTCAGAGCTAATGGTGGGAGCCTTCGGCGTCTCAGACCCCGTAACGGGAGGAGTAGAGACAAGAGAACACTCGGCCTCAGACTCGCTACTTAATGGGGAAAACCGGTTGAAAGTTTCTGTCGGCTGAATGAGCGACACCAGTTGAGCATTCCTACAGCATTTCCCTCCAGAAGCCATGAGAAAGTTGTCCGGCTGCGGGGACTGTGCGGGGGGATTTATACTAACGTTAGTATCTGTACTTACTTGTGGCACAGACGCTGTTTCTTCCTTTCCTACGCTGAAATTACCCTTGCCTAACGATTGCGTCTGAAGCTGGGCTTGTAGCCGTAAGGCGATCGTTCTCCTGTATATTATGAGTACAGCGACTGCAATTAAAAGACATCATGTTAATGTTACTACTTAGCTTCGGCTGTTGAAAGTGCTGACGAACCATGTCCAGATAAAGCGTCCGGAGTGAAAAGGTTGAATGAGGGAAAAAAGTTGTGATGGAAAAACGGTAATTAAAAAGTAAAAAACGTAAAGTTGTCAGCTAGCAAAGTAATGTTGGCAACAAAACGCACAGCAACACGTCTGCAAATTCAAGGAGTCAGGCTAAAATTCCCAATCTGGCCTTCAAACCATCAACCACCTAATAATCCCGTTTACAATAAATTGCCAAAAGGCACAATGTGATGGTTCAATGCTCTGTTCATTTCTAAATGATCAAATGCATTACAAAATCACATTTGTATACTAATATTTACAGGTTTGACATCTAGATTGGGATGTAATTTACCTTATTGAATTGTGCAGGATATCATATGCTACTATGAAAGGCAAACAAGCAAGCACTCAAGAAGCACTTCTGTAATGTCACTGTGCTGGGGTACTTGTAATTACTGACATTTAAGACAGAACTGATTTTATACAATTATTGGAGCATGTATTCTAACAATCACTGACATTTTCACTTCCATCAAGTAGTCATCAGCATACCACTGCCGGCTTGCTTCTGAAGCTAAACAGGGTTGGTCCTGGTCAGTCCCTGGATGGGAGACCAGATGCTGCTGGAAGTGGTGTTGGAGGGCCAATAGGAGGCACTCTTTCCTCTGGTCTAAAAAATATCCCAATGCCCCAGGGCAGTGACTGGGGACACTGCCCTGTGTACGGTGCTGTCTTTTGGATGGGACGTTAAACGGGTGTCCTGACTGAGGTCATTAAAGATCCTATGGCACTTATCGTAAGAGTAGGGGTGTGAACCCTGGTGTCCTGGCTAAAATTCCCAATCTGGCCTTCAAACCATCAGCCACCTAATAATCCCCTGTTTACAATTGGCTCATTCATCCCCCTCCTCTCCCCTGTAACTATTCCCCAGGTCGTTGCTGTAAATGAGAATGTGTTCTCAGTCAACTTACCTGGTAAAATAATCGATAAATAAAAAAAAAATAAACATGGACAACTTAAAACAAGCAAGTAAATCAAGGATAATGATTGAATTTCCACAAAATACAAAGCAATACTTAAATGGTTTCAAACTACAGTGGAAATAGTATTTAAAAAAGCACCAGTTTAATCTGAAGTCAGGGCTGGTATGCACAAATAGATTGTAGTATTGTACCAACTCTCACAGAAGCTTTGCTGGTCTAGCTTATATACCCTGTTGACAAGTCTACATCAAAGTTGAATTAGCTGAATTTGCTTCTCTGAATGCCATCCCACCCAAGAGAACACGCTGCAAGCAAACCTTTCAACAAACATTTATGCAGTAAAGCTATGAGTTCATTCTTCAATATGCATACCTGCCCAGAACTACTATAGTTCATACATATATTCTTGGATTCCAAGCATGCCCAAAAGAAGACGCACTTATCACTTTGCACACAGTTTCAGAGGCAACAGTAAGGCAAAATAGAGCACATCATTTCAAAAATAATCTTAAAGTATAAAACAGAAGAAGGAAGTTGTTGACATGTCATTAAAATATGATTGTGCTAAACAAAAAGTTATGGTATGTTCTCACTGAGGAATGAAAGACAAAACCATGATTAACCAAATGTAAGGTAAAGGATTATTTTTCTGTGAATTAAGGGCAACAAAAAGAAAGACAGGAAGGTGTAAGTGTAGGTGAGCAATTTTCTAAAGATTCCTTTCTATTAGTGCTGTTGAGTGTCTCCCTCCTTCCTTCCTTCCGTGTCCCGTCAGGACCCTAGTGACAAAGTTGGGGTTAATTCAATTTTATTCAGGAGAATTTTAATTCGAGTAAGTAATGAAAAATGGATCTGACCCCATCCCTGTTTGGTTACCTTTGTGCACCTCATTTGTCTGAGGCGCGGATGTAGACAAGGGAAGAGAGCAGCAGGAGTTCAGGGGGCTTGTTTAACAGGATCAGATTGTCGCTCCTCAGCCCGTCATAGTGCATCCAGTAGCCGTCTATCTGGAAGGCTGCAGAGTAGTGATGCTCTTCCTTGTTGAAGAGTGTGGCGCCTTCCAGTGAGTACCTATTGAAAAGCACAGAGACGGTTGTATTTTTTAGCATGTTAAAAACCAGTCTCGGTTACCAGAAAACGCTTAATGAAATCAATGAAAATAGCAAAGTACAGGCAAGGAGGTTACTGTTTCAATAAAATAAAAAAACAGACTGCCGATATTGACATTAAATGAACAACCAGGGAGAAAAAGAACAGCATCAGATAATGAGGCTGGGATTGGAGTCCTCCTGCTCTACATGGTTTCCTTACCTGTGTTGGGACAGAGCCAGATGGTAAGGAACGTAGGACAGCTCCTCAGACTTCCATAGCTGCATGTTGAGAATGACAAAAGGAGGTGGGCCATGGCAGAAGACCCTCTGAGAAAACTCCCTCAACCCATTACACCTGCAGAACAGACAGGAAATCAGTCAGCATCATAGAAAAGACCAGGAGAGATTATAGGATATGATGGTTCAACATTCACGTTATGTCTCACCCCAGTTCTTTGCAGAGAATGATTTTGGGACAGAAGAACTCCTCCACCGCTGACTGAATGGGATCTCTATGGGGCAGCTCATGAGGAGGACTGGGAAAGAAGAACAGGGGTAAGAAGTCAGACTCAACACCATGTAGTTAGGGTTAGCTCTAACCACCACCAGTATCAGGCTACATAGATGCATTTACACGAACCTAATTCATAATTTTAATCTCCACCAGAAAGAAAAGCACCTATGAAAACGACTGAAATAGTTGGGATTTGGTAATAGGTATAGTCCACTGTCTAAATATAGCCCACCGTGGGTAAACATACCTTTATAAGGCTCTGGCAGAGATTGAACCAGAGCTGTTTAGAAACCAACTGCTCTCCATTATTTTCTACTGCGAGCCAGGATTATGCTCAATTCTTTCCAATTCAAGTAGTAAACAGGATACAGAATTGCAATATAATTGAATTTAGTGAAATTCAAATGCCTCTTCTATTCAACACTGAGTGTATAAAACATTAGGAACACCTTCCTAATATTGAGTTGTACACCCTTTTGCCGTCAGAACAGAATCAATTTGTTGGGGCATGGACTCCACAAAGGTGTCAAAAGCGTTCCACTGGGATGCTGGCCCATATTGACTCAAATGCTTCCCACAGTTGTGTCAAGTTGGCTGGATGTCCTTTAGGTGGTGGACCATTCTTTATACACACGGGAAACTGTTGAGTGAAAAACCCTTCAGAATTTTGGCAGATGCCCTTTATTTACTTCCCTAGAGTCAGACGAACTCGTGGATACCATTTTTGTGTCTCTGTGTCCAGTACGAAGGAAGTTAGAGGTAGTTTTGCGAGCCAATGCTAACTAGCATTAGCACAATGACTGGAAGTCTATGGGTATCTACTAGCCTAAAGGCATCTGCCAAAATCCCGAAGAATACCTTTAACCTGTCTCCTTCCCTTCATCTACACTGATTGAAGTGGATACAACAAGTGACATCAATAAGGGTTCATAGCTTTCACCTGGATTCACCTGGTCAGTCTGATGGAAAGAGCAGGTGTTTCTAATGTTTTGTACACTCAGAGTATATTATGTGTAGGTCTATACAAATATACATCTTGTATATAAAACATCAAGCATGTCATTATATACATTCATATAAAATATTGATGAAACAATTGATAAAAAAAAAGAAACACTAAATTCACTGAGAATATATTACATGAAAGAACAACACTCCAAGTCGCATCTTCTGGCCTTTGACCATTTACTTGGATTCCTTACATCGTAATCATTGTTAAGAGGTTTTTGTGCAAATCGAACATTAGGTACTATATTTATTGAATACTATATAAATCCTATAAATTGAAATGGCCAATTAGGGTGCAATCAACAAAATGTTGTAGAAATGCTTATCTTATCTGTTTCTAACTACAAACAATTTCAGAACAATCGGAGATGGTGGGTGTCAAAATCTGCTTTTATGTGCTTTTTGAAGTGGAACAACCCACCTGCCACATTCAATTAAACTCTTATGTTCTATGACTTCGTGGAATTTCTTTGAATTGCACGGAATTAAAAATTCTACTTCCTGCCACTCAAACTCTGCAACATGTGGGGTGTGGCCAATTCAATTTCAACTCATGAGTTGAATGGGAGTCAATTCTAAAATTCTGAATTGAGCACAACCCTGCTGTGAGCATTATAGACAGCTGGGCCTTATTTTAGTCAAGCAGCGAGTCAAAGGGGAGAAATAAAAGCTTCTTGAAGACAGGTGTAGACCAGCTGTCCAGAAGAATTAGCAAAGCAAGCAATAGAAACAGGGAAGGCCCTCCCATTTGGACATAGTCCAGTTCACCCCACTGAACTAATTGAGTTCATACTTTATTTGTAGTAACTAACTATTAATTTCTATACTAATGAAGGATCACTGTAATCTGATCAGAAACTCTGGGAGATAAGGAACAAAGAAAATCCTCCCACACTGACCAGCTATCAAACTTAGACTTACAGCCTCTGCCTCTCTTACTTGATGTTGATGGTTCTCTGTAAGAACTCCTGGAAGCGAGCAGGACAGCTCCAGTTGGTGCATAGGCTCTCCTGCATAGTGGACAGCATTGTCTCTAAGTTCTTGGTGAAGTTCTCATGTTCGTTACCAAACAGGTCGATCTCCAACGCTGCATGGTGGATCACTGAGCGGTACTGCCGTTTGGACATCCTGTCCCAGATCCACAGCATCTTAACGGTGGTGTAGTCATACGAGTCCATCAGGTAGAGGAAATGCTCTACAAACTGCCTGCCCAGAAAGATGCCCACCTCCCGGGGAAAGCTGTGGTTGTCTCTCAGTATTATATAGAGGATCATGAGGAACCCATCAATTGTGCAGGTGTTCTTTAGGCTTATCTTAACATACAGAGGGGTGCATGAGATGGCCCTCCTCCCCGCCCTGATGGTGTAGACACCCCCCCATGGGAGCACAGGCCTCCAAAAGGAACGGTCCTCTTCTTCATTGTTGTTGATGGATGCACGGATCTCCTCAAACAAAGTCTTTGTCCTAAGGAGACAACATGAAGGTATAAGTTATCATTCTCCTAGGCTAAGGGGTGACGTTGATTTTAAGCACAGAGCGAGGCTCACCTTATAAGGAAGATATAGGATTGAGGATATGACTAATAAGGGTTTTCCTGTATGGTCTTGATGAAGGAAGGTATTCATCATTTACTAAATGCCTAATTCATTAAAGTACAAATGAGTGTACTGCAAAACATCCCTCAAGCCAGAGCCCAAGGGATCACCTTGTAAACGTTAGCAAGCAAACTGTCTGATGATGACAAGCACGTTTGCAAAGCAATCCCAGGTAAATTACATAAAATGTTATGTTACATGCTTCGTAAACAACAGGTGTAGACTAACAGTGAAATGCTTACAGTGCAGAGAATAAGAAAGATAAATAGAAAAATAATAACACGAGGAATAAATACAGCTAACGTTAGTTACATTTAAAAAAATATATTATCAGTTTTTAGTCAGCATTGTTATTGTAGTCAACATAATTTGATAAATTGAATAGAAGATGAACATGGCAGCTAACGTAAGTTAGCTATAATTAATACTCTTGCACGCAAACTGCAACACACGTCATGGTATACGCCATCTGACGTTAGTTGGCAGACCATTAAGCTAGTTAAGTACCTCCATTGTAACTAGCTAGTATTAACGCTAGCTAGCTTTGAATATAGCTAGTTAGATAGTTAGCTACCTAGCTAAGTGCAGCCTTCTAAAACCTAGTGTTGATGCGTTTAGTTGTCGATGCAATATTGAATACTGTTGATGTCGGTTAATCTACTGTTTGGCAAGATATTTAGTTATTGGTTTGCTAGCCTAGCTAGCTAGCCCCGCCAATAAAATTTAGCTAGCTAACGCGTTACCTTTCAATTTGCAGATTATCTTCGGTACTTGAAATTAGGGTTCTGAGGTCTTCTGTGTCGGTCAAAATGCAGAATTTGCTCTCCATCGTTCTCTGTATTTCTTCATGTCTTAATTCAGGCCAACAGCCACAAATCCTTATATGACCACTACTAGTATTTTCTATAACCCTCGAGAAAGCTTCAAAACATCCTGAGCAATGTCAAGTTACGCCCATTGCACCACATAGCCACGCCCACATTCATTGTTTTGTTAAGACTTTTTTTTTCAGAAGTGCAATGCTGCCACCTGATGTCTGAAAGATCTTTGCTTTTCATGAGATTTTCCACACATCTGCCTCCTCCTCAAGAAGAGGCGCGCAGAGGTGTACATTTTATTGCGTCCTCTGTGGTAGGGGTTTAGTATGATTTTAAGACGCATGTGATTGGCCAACAGTTCCTGCCCTCAACTCAGACTGTTCTCTGGTAGGTTGACCGCATTGACAGCAACACAAATGACTCCACCCACTAGTATCATCGTCTATAGTTACTTATGCCAATATTCTTAGAAGTTTTTATGGCCATATCGAAAAATTGTACGAGCATTATTGATGTGGGCTACGCTAGCATCGTAGCTCATTTACAACATTACCACCATCAGTAATTAGAATCAAAACCCAGTCAGAGTGAAGAGACAAGCTGAGAGAGAGAGACTGAGAGGTCATGATCAGATGAGCTCCTGCATTTTTCAGCATGTTCTTAAAAAAGATAGATTTAGAGTTAGGTAAACTTGGATTTTTTGTCAGGAACATATACAGGATACTACCCTCTACAACATAACCTTCACTCCAAATCAAAACCCACAACCTGGTTTTGGACGTAATTACGGAATCACCTGGAAGGTTTTCAACTACCAAAGATTATTATTCCAACGCTATACAGCAAATGCTCTGGGAAAACAACAGAAACCTGAAAACACCATCCAACCTGGAACTGAGTGAGTAATGTTTAGTCTGAAGCTATATTTTATTTCCAAAAGCCAAGAAGAAAAATACATTACATTAACTTTATAAGGATTGCATGCTAAATTAAGGCTGCCAAGCTTGATACAACTTCAATTAGTCCTGATGTGTCAAGTGAGAATGTCAAAGCCCTTTAGCCCAACAATGGCAGGAGAATTGAACAGTCTACTCCAACCAAATCGAGAGGCCTTAGAAGCTGCCTCCTGCTGTTCAGAGGTAATTCAAATACAGTAAAGAATGATAAGGCAAGAAAAGATCACAAAATGAAGCTCCTTATGAAAAATCAAGAGACACTTTTTGCTGACTATTATAAACATGGGAACATCAGCAACCTTTCACACAAACCATCCCCTGGCATGGCACAGTGCTATATTAGTTAAGAGAGGTGTTGTTAACGAGGGGTGGAAACTCAGGATACTAGACAACGAGGACTCCTGAGTCAGCTAATATAAGTCTCTATAAGTCTGGAACAGTAATGGTACAGGGCAACCCAAAACCGTTTTAGCTGGACTTTCACCTAATCAAAGACTTGGCCCAGCAGGAGAAGCTCTCCCTTGAGAAAGGTACCACCACCCCGAGCGGGTCAGACCAGACCTCTTCGTTATATAAACCCACAGATGAGCAACCCCAAGCGGAAAGTCAACCTCCCAGGACAGAGTACTACTCCCTCAATGAAATTAAGGATACATTTACCCAGCTGGAGGTAAGGCAGGTGGAGCTGGAACAGCAGGTGTTTACTCTCCAGTCAGTACAGACCCAGACAGTCCAGCACAACAACAACCCCTTAACCAGACCCGGAGAGCTGTAGGTGGAAAGAGACATATCTGCACTCTGGACTGTGGTGAGACAACTTCAAAAATATAAAGAGCAGGAGAAGAACAGAGCACTAGAGGTGAGGATCAGACTGCTAGAGGAGAGGTTGAGGGGGATGGCGTGTGACAGAGAACAACCCACTAGAGGTGGCCACCCCCGCAGAGAAGCCAGCAGAACAGCCCACCTCAGCTCCCGACAAAAGTCTCGACAGCAGAACAGTCCAAACCAGACCCTGACCATAGCGTCCCCCCCCCCCCCCCCCGGACCTAAACATAGAGGACCCACGCCGAGAGGACCTACATCCAGACCACAACACCACCAGCCACAAACACACCCCCACCCCAACCAATCAACACCCCCCCCCCCAAGTCATCCATGCCCACACCCCATTTAGGCTCCCTCAGATCAGACCTATGCCCTTCCTGCCCACCCCATGCACCCCACCCCCGCAAAGAGGGCCTCAACCTGGAAGTCACACATACGCCCAGGCCGTGAGCAGGCAAACAGGCCCAACCCCCACTCTTACACTAGCCCAAGCCAATGGCATGTACCAGATGCTCAGCAGGCTTTGGTCACATTTACTGACCTGAGGCTAAACCACACGACCAGCAACATTGGACACTTTATGGAGCACAAAGCCTTCACTATCTCATCCTGGAATATCCAAGGCCTGAGGTCATCTGCCTTTGACCTAAAGAGCAGGAACCTGGACTTCATCAAAGAAATCAGAAATACAGGCATTGTCATTCTACAAGAAACCTGGTATAGAGGAGACAGACCCACTGGTTACCCTCTAGGTTACAGAACGCTGGTCGTACCATCCACCAAACTACCAGGTGTGAAACAGGGAAGGGACTCAGGGGGTATGCTAATTTGGTATAGAGCAGACCTAACTCACTCCATTAAATTAATCAAAACAGGAACATTTTACATTTGGCTAGAAATTCAAAAGGAAAATATCTTAACAGAGAAAAATGTCCTCCTGTGTGCTACCTATATCCCCCCACTAGGATACCCATACTTTAATGAAGACAGCTTCTCCATCCTGGAGGGGGAAATCAATCGTTTCCAGGCCCAGGGACATGTACTAGTCTGTGGCAACCTAACTGCCAGAACCGGACAAGAACCTGACACTCTGAGCACACATGGGGGCAAACACCTGCCTGGAGGTGACAGCATTCCTTCCCCCATATGCCCCCCTAGGCACAACTATGACAACATAACCAACAAAAACGGGTCACAACTCCTGCAACTCTGTCGCACACTAGGTATGTACATAGTCAATGGTAGGCTTCAAGGGGACTCATATGGTAGGTACACCTATAGCTCATCTCTTGGCAGTAGTACTGTAGACTACTTTATCACTGACCTCAACCCAGAGTCTCTCAGAGTGTTCACAGTCAGCCCACTGACACCCCTATCAGACCACAGCAAAATCACAGTCTACTTAAACAGAGCAATACTCAATCATGAGGCATCAAAGCCAAAGGAACTGAGTAATATTAAGAAATGCTATAGATGGAAGGAATGTAGTTTGGAAACCTACCAAAAAACAATCCCTTTTAGACAACTTCCTGGATAAAACGTTCCACTGTAATAGTGAAGGTGTAAACTTGGCAGTAGAAAATCTTAACAGTATATTTGACCTCTCAGCTTCCCTATCAAATCTAAAAATCTCAAATAGAAAACCGAAGGAAATGAACAACAATGACAAATAGTTTGATGGAGAATGCAAAAATCTAAGAAAGAAATTGAGAAACCTGTCCAACCAAAAACATAGATACCCGGAAAACCTGAGTACGCCTTCACTATGGTGAATCACTAAAACAATACAGAAATACACTATGGAAAAAGAATGAACAGCACGTCAGAAATCAGCTCAATGTAATTGAAGAATCCATCGACTCTAACCACTTCTGGGAAAATTGGAAAACACTAAACAAACAACAACACGAAGACTTGTCTATCCAAAATGGAGATGTATGGGTAAACCACTTCTATCTTTTTGGCTCTATAACAAAGAACAAAGAACAAACAGCAAAAACATATACATGATCAAATACAAATCTTAGAATCAACTATTAAAGGCTACCAGAACCCACTGGATTCTCCAATTACCTTGAATGAGCTACAGGACCAAATAAAAACCCTCCAACCCAAAAAGGCATGTGGTGTTGATGGTATCCTCAATGTAATTATATATATATATATATATATATATATATATATATATATATATATATATATATATATATATATACAGACAACAAATTCCAATTGGCTATACTAAAACTCTTTAACATCATCCTTAGCTCTGGCATCTTCCCCAATATTTGGAACCAAGGACTGATCACCCCAATCCATAAAAGTGGAGACAAATTTGACCCCAATAACTACCATGGGATATGCGTCAACAGCAACTTTGGGAAAATCCTCTGCATTATCATTAACAGCAGAATCGTACATTTCCTCAGTGAAAACAATGTACTGAGCATATGTCAAATTGGCTTTTTACCAAATGATCGTACGACAGACCACGTATTCACCCTGCACACCCTAATTGACAAACAAACAAACCAAAACAAAGGCAGTCTTCTCATGCTATGTTGATTTCAAAAAAGCCTTAGACTAAATTTGGCATGAGGGTCTGTTATACAAATTGATGGAAAGTGGTGTTGGGGGAAAAACATATAACATTATAAAATCCATTTACACAAACAACAAGTGTGCGGTTAAAATAGATAAAAAACACACACATTTCTTCCCACATGGCCATGGGGTGAGACAGGGATGCAGCTTAAGCCCCACCCTCTTCAACATATATATCAACGAATAGGTGCGGGCACTAGAAAAGTCTGCAGCACCCGGCCTCACCCTCCTAGAATCTGAAGTCAAATGTCTGTTTGCTGATGATCTAGTGCTTCTGTCACCAACCAAGGAGGGCCTACAGCGGCACCTAGATCTTCTGCCAGACCTGGGCCCTGACAGTAAATCTCAGTAAGACCAAAATAATTGTGTTCCAAAAAGGTCCAGTCGCCAGGATCACAAATACAAATTCCATCTAGACACCGTTGCCCTAGAGCACACAAACTATACATACCTTGGCCTAAACATCAGCGCCACAGGTAACTTCCACAAAGCTGTGAACGATCTGAGAGACAAGGCAAGAAGGGCATTCTATGCCATCAAAAGGAACATAAAATTCAACATACCAATTAGGATCTGGCTAAAAATACTTTAATCAGTTATAGAACCCATTGCCCTTTATGGTTGTGAGGTCTGGGGTCCGCTCACCAACCAAGAATTCACAAAATGGGACACACCAAATTGAGACTCTGCATGCAGAATTCTGCAAAAATATCCTAAGTGTACAACGTAGAACACCAAATAATGCATGCAGAGCAGAATTAGGCCGATACCCGCTAATTATCAAAATCCAGAAAAGAGCCGTTAAATTCTACAACCACCTAAAAGGAAGCGATTCCCAAACCTTCCATAACAAAGCCATCACCTACAGAGAGATAAACCTGGAGAAGAGTCCCCTAAGCAAGCTGGTCCTGGGGCTCTGTTCACAAACACACCCCACAGAGCCCCAGGACAGCAACACAATTAGACCCAACCAAATCATGAGAAAACAAAAAGATAATTACTTGACACATTGGAAAGAATTAACAAAAAAACAGAGCAAACGAGAATGCTATTTGGCCCTAAACAGAGAGTACACAGTGGCAGAATACCTGACCACTGTGACTGACCCAAACTTAAGGAAAGCTTTGACTATGTATAGACTCAGTGAGCATAGCCTTGCTATTTGGAAAGGCCGCAGTAGGCAGACCTGGCTCTCAAGATAAGACAGGCTATGTGCACACTGCCCACAAAATGAGGTGGAAACTGAGCTGCACTTCCTAACCTCCTGCCCAATGTATGGCCATATTAGAGACACATATTTCCCTCAGATTACACAGATCCACAAAGAATTCGAAAACAAACCCGATTTTGGTAAACTCCCATATCTACTGGGTGAAATACCACAGTGTGCCATCACAGCAGCAAGATGTGACCTGTTGCCACAAGAAAAGGTCAACCAGTGAAGAACAAACACCATTGTAAATACAACCCATATTTATGTTTATTTATTTTTCCTTTTGCACTTTAACCATTTATACATCGTTACAACACTGTATATATACATAATATGACATTTGTAATGTCATTATTCTTTTGGAACTTCTGTGAGTGTAATGTTTACTGTTCATTTTTATTGTTTATTTCACTTTTGTATATTATCTACCTCACTTGCTTTGGCAATGTTAACATATGTTTCCCATGCCAATAAAGCCCCTTAAACTGAATTGAATTGTTGTCTCGGGGCAAACTTTCTTTCAGCCAGCAATGCCAGCCCAAATCATCAGTGGATAAGAAGTTTCTGCGTAAGTGCTTTACTGTCAGTTTCTGTAATATTTCTGACCATGTGTGTTGGATCAAAATGGTGCTGCTGCTGGGCGACCACAGCAAGTGTATCACACACGTTTGTATAACTTTGCTCGACTAGCACACAGCTCTTGTGCAGAGGGTTTAGAAAGCACTATGATGTTTATTTTGTGCAAACCTTTGACATAGCTTCCTCGTAGCAGTTTGGTTTTCTCACATATCTCTACGTTCTGTTGCATTCTGCAGACATTGTACATGGTGAACAACAGCCACATGCATCAAGCATGACTTGGCAACCTCATTCTATTCATAATGTTCTGTAGAATCTCTACCCAAAACTTTGTAAACAACAAACAAGGTTGGAACAGATTCTAAAGAACGTGTTCCTGAGAATTCCATACATCCTTTATTCTGGTATCAACAGTTTGCACTTGTCAGTGTGTAACTAATAACTAACTGCATGAACCACTTAGCTTACATTTTTATTTTGAACCTGAGGACGTCAAATGTCACTCATAGTTTTCCTCTTAGTCTCATGTCAAAGTGGATGGGAACAATGTCACAAAAGCTTTTGCAGTTTTAATGGAATATTGTGAAAACATCCTGGGTGAAGCTGCTACTACAACAATAATGTTTCATTCTACTGTTAATGTCGGCCTATTCCCAACCTTGATACAGTATTTTTTTAATTGAATTACATTTTTTTTAATTTAACCTTTTATTTAACTAGGCAAGTCAGTGTTAAGAACAAATTGTTATTTACAATGACGGCCAAACTTTAACGACGCTGGGCCAATTGTGTGCCGCCCTATGGGACTCCTAATCACGGGCGGATGTGATACAGCCTGGATTTGAACCAGGGACTGTAGTGACTTCTCTTGCAATGAGATGCAGTGCCTTAGACCGCGCGTCACTCGGGAGCCAAGTATTATGTAACAGAATGTGCCGTTGATCCATTCCTCATTCATGTGAGTACTCTACTCCAGTGGATGTATAGATTGGACAACAGTAATATGCTCTATTAACTTGATAGGCTAAATTGCATGTACTCCAAGACTCCCCTACATTTGATTTCAATTGATTTGTCATATCCCAAAAACTATTTTCAATTAACGGCAAAATTTCTCATATTTGCCCTATTTGTTTCCCAGCAGTGTCCCAGCAGTTTTACTTGATAGCCACATGACTGACTGTGCAGTTGTGTCAATACTATTTTAGGTGAAAACCTGACTTTTGATACATGAAGGAACTTTAATTCAGCAACTCATGCTTCTCACAAGACGTGACTGACCGTGCCCTCCTAACCGTGTCCCTCTTCACTACCCATTAGTCAATTAATTCAGGCCGACTGGTCAAAAGCCACATTCTTCACTTACATCCTTTTCTTCAATGAGTTCAGTTGCTGTGTGTGTGTGTGTGTGTATATATAGGGTCATTGAAGAGGAGTAGCGTTCAGTAAGTAATTAAACTAATATGTTGCAGAGTAGCTGCAAAGGAACTATTACACTGTGGCCTTGATCAGAGTACAACACTGTTGATGTCCTGAGTCCCACAAATGAATTTTGTCTGTGTTGACCAATGATGGATTAGATAACGCCCCTTTTCTACTGATACAATATAGACTAGAGTTGCCACAATTTTTTTTTATGTGCAACATAAATATTAATACATAATCCTTTGAAGTGTTATGGTCTAAGAGTGAAGGTTGTTGATTCATCACATCTAATGATTGTTGTTTTTGGTTTAGGCTTCGGTTTCAATCAACTTTGAAACCAACTCGTCTGAAAACAAATCAGTCGTGCCTTTTCTGTATTTGTTTTGCACCGTTCCTGTCAGTTAAATTACTTGCTAAGACAGTTATTTCATCTTGTTAAAGAGTAGAGTGCTTTGAGTATTTAAACACAAAAAAACACTACAGTTTCTGTGTTACCTTACTGACTGAACTTTCCATCTGTTGTTGACGGATTTTTTTCCAACATGGTGGCAAGGGTAGGGGTTGTGTGTGTGTGGGGGTTCTTCTACTTCCCTTGCTGTGCGGGGCACCGCTGTTAAATGTAATATAGGGAAAAAAACTGCTTATCTGACCCTTTTTGCTTAGGCACTACCACTCCATTGAGCCCTGTGCCAATTAGTCCCTGTATCTATGTGGTCTGCCGCCAAGCCAGGATGAGATGCTGACGACCCTAAAATCCCCCCCCCCCCCTCTCTCTCTCAAATAACTGTTTAGTTGATAGAAAAGGGCCTAAGATAAGGCAACGTTTCTGAGATGTCCCTCTCTAAGAGGCCTTCATTTGGCTGGGCTGGCGAATTTACATGGACATCACTTAGTGTAACAGTCTAATTCCTTAGCAATACTTTCTCTGTCACATATCATATATCGCTGTCCTCTCCCATGCCAAAATAACCAGCTACTTCACCCAAGGTTGCCTGTGGTCTGAGTCTCTTAGCTCTATAAGGGCTCTTTCCTAGCATTGCACTCCAGGGGATGCACTTTGCCATACTCCTGGAGTTGTCCCTCAGCTGGGGATCATGCTGCACCTCACCTCCTTCTAAGGTCTGAGGTGTGCTGTGGACAGTTGGAGGACAGAGGTCCATGGCTTCAGTGGTGTCTGGGAACACCATGTCCCTGTAAGACCATACAGGTTCTACCCCTGAGTAATGGTCCCCTTGCTTTCTCTCTGTGAGACTGTAGCTTGTCTTGTGTCCACAGCCAGGTGAGGGAGAGGCTGAAGAAGAATGTGGAGCAGATGAAGTCTCAGGACCCTAACTTTCGACCAGGTCTGGTTGTGTTACAGGTAAGTGCAAGAGTTTGTTTTTAGGGCTGTAGTTCAAATCTTGATTCTGTCCATGTAGCCTATTTTCCCATGGCCTGTTTCCTTAGATTGTCTATGGGTAGTATTTGTACCATTTGAGTGTACTTAAGATGGTAATGAATTTGTGTTGTGTGCTAAAAGGGATACAGAATAAAGCCTGGGGGTCATATCTTTCCTCAGGCAGATTCAGAACCACTCGCTCAGTGGAGAGGAGAATTTATTCCATTCTTATACTTATACAGTTGAATTATGAAACGTAATGTATATAATAACTGACATTGGTTATTCGATCATTGACTGGTTTTTAAAGCGTTATTGCAACACATGAAGACTACATATTTGCTCCAATGTGCTGTGTACTTTTCAGGTGTGGGACAGAAAGGATTCAAGCCTCTACATCAGCATGAAGCTGAAGGCAGCAGCTGAGGTAAATAACAGTAGAAAGTTTGACGTGATTATTTATGTTTGATACATGTTCCACGTTGTTCCCTGTTCACTTCATAAACTCTGTTTTTCTTGTGCCTATTGTAGATTGGAATAAACGCCACACACCTAAGGCTCCCGAGGACTGCCACAGAGGATGAGGTGAGGAGGGATCCTGAGGGGGTTGACTTCACAGCTTGCATAGCGTTTCTTTCTAGTGATCCCTGCAGGCCACTTTCTGTCACTCTTTGTCTCAGTCATTCCCTTTCTTTTGATTTATTTCCCTTCCTCTCTCTTTTACACACCCAACATCTCTGTAGGTTCTGCACAGCATTACAGAGGTGAATGAGAACTCTGCTATCCATGGCCTCATCGTTCAGCTGCCTCTAGACTCCATCCACAAAATAGATACTGAGAAGGTGACTAACGCTGTGGCCCCAGAGAAGGATGTGGATGGGAAAGCACTAAGATGTTTCAACATGTTTGTGATGTTCTGTGTGACCAGTTTACTGTCAATCAAACTGTGATAAACTCTCAAAAACGGTTTATTTTATTTTGTGACACTCCGGCAAATCATGGAGATTTCACATCTCCACATTCTTGAAACGTTCTAGTTGAATTTGTGAAGTATAAGCCATGATTATCTTGTGTTTATTGGACAATTGGCCTAATTTGTGGCTTGGTGTGTTTAGGAAGCTCCATTCATCCCCCACTCCTCTAAATTACTCTGTTGCAGGTTCCCCCCCCCCCAAAATGTGATATTAAAGAATGTAAAAAAGTCACCAAATCAGCTCCAATTGATTTTAATTTTGGTTATCTGTTCCGAGGTATTGCCATGCATACAGCGCATTCGGAAAGTATTCAGACCCCTTGACTTTTCCGCATTTGGTTACGTTACAGCCTTATTCTAGAATGGTTTAAATCGTTTTTTCCCATCATCAATCTACACACAATACCCCTTAATGACAAATCAAAAACAGATTTTTAGCAATGTCTAAGTATTCAGACCCTTTACTCAGTACTTTGTTGAAGCACCTTTGGCAGTGATTACAGCCTCGAGTCTTCTTGGGTATGATGACTCTACAAGCCTGGCACACCTGTATTTGGGGAGTTTCTCCCATTCTTCTCTGCAGATCGTCTCAAGCTCTGTCAGGTTGGATGGGGAGCGTCGCTGCACAGCTATTTTCAGGTCTCTCCAGAGATGTTCGATCGGGTTTAAGTCCGGGCTCTGGCTGGGCTGCTCAAGGACATTCAGAGACTTGTCCCGAAGCCACTCCTGCGTTGTTTTGGCTGTGTGCTAAGGGTCATTGTCCTGTTGGAAGGTGAACCTTCACCCCAGTCTAAGAATCTGCTCCAGAGCGCTCAGGATTTCATCAAGAATCTCTCTGTACTTTGCTCCATTCACCTTTTCCTCAGTCCTGACTAGTCTCCCAGTCCCTTCCGCTGAAAAACATCCCCACAGCATGATGCTGCCACCACCATGCTTCACCGTAGGGATGGTGCAAGGTTTCCTCCAGATGTGACACTTGGCATTCAGGCCAAAGAGTTCCATCTTGGTTTCATCAGACCAGAGAATCTTGTTTCTCATGTTCTGAGTCCTTTAGGTGCCTTTTGGTAAACAAGCAGGCTGTCCTGTGACTTTTACTGAGGAGTGGATTCCGTCTGGCCACTCTACCATAATGGCCTGATTGGTGGAGTGCTGCAGAGATGGTTGTCCTTCTGGAAGGTTTCCCC